>NC_044572.1:15342500-15702500 GCF_901933205.1 Camarhynchus parvulus | reverse complement strand
CTGCTGCTCCTGCCCCAGCCCAGGGGTGCTGGCAGTGCCCACACTGCCCAGCCCTGCTCAGTGCAAGTCCTCCTGCATTCCTGTGCCTCAGCAGAAATCCACATAGCTCATGTCCATGAGGCCAGTTCTTACAGCTGGGATCCCTCCGCTGTGGCATTTGGGTCTTCTTGTATTCCTGAACTATTTCAGCCACTGGTCTCCATCCCTCTGCTCCGGGGGCAGGGAGCTGAAGGAGTTTCTGCAAGGAGTCTTTTGGCTTGTCTTATGCAACAGGTTAGACAAAATGATAATTACTCCTTTCATCTTTTAGGGTTCTGAACCATTTCTTGTCTATCTCACACATCTATTCCATTCATTTTGCCCCATGCTAGAGTTTTCTCTTCTGTCCAAGCTGCAGCAAGGCCTGATCCCCAGGACATCTCCACCAACCCTCAGGGACTCCCCAAAACCTCACTGTGGAAAGCCCCTCAGAGGCTGGGGATCCACACTGGGCAGCTGCAAGGAAAGGGACATGGAAGGATCACCCCAGCAAAGGTGTATGTCTCACCCTAGCAAAGGTACATGTCTCAGGGTACCTGAGGGCAGCGTGGCACAAACTGCACTGTTCCTTTCCTTAGAGAAGACGAGGGCTTTAAGGTGAGGAGCACTTTAGCTCAGCATGGCACAGAGACCTGCTAGCTAGTGTCCTGAAAAGTGGGCAGTGCTAACTAAAGGCCTGAAAAGGTCTTATTTCAAATAAAAAAGAAAGTTAGGTGGATATTATTAGTAAATGCACCAGGCAAATAAACAGGCTCAGACTACATCCTGTGTCTCTGGTCAGCTTCTGCATCCCCATTTCCTTTTGGTGCATGCATCACCCGGTGGCTCTGACTCACATGCTGGCACTGGAACGGCTTTGGATGTACTGTCTCGTGTCCTGAGAGGAAATGAGACACTGACATGGCTTGGAAAGTGGAAATAATCTTTAATCATTCTACTCTGTATTACAGCCAAGTGCTGGTGCCCCCACAGGAGACACGCTGGGAGCCACACTCAGCACCAGCTGGCGGGTAGCACAGGACTGATCCCAAAACCATTGGATTCCCAAAGTATCTGACCCCCAAACCAGCCCAGCACTGTCAGGGCAGCTGCCTCAGGGCAAGCACAGGGCACAGGTCACTTCTGCTCTTCTGTTTTGGCACACAGCGCACCCACACCAAGGACTGTAGCTCTACCCAGGGCTTGTATCCTTCCAGGTCTTCTGCCTGACTCCTCTCCCAGGAAAACCCCACAGAGAGAGGAGAGTGGCTTTCATGCCACAGAGCTATGATCTGGGCTTTGCTACTGAGAAAGGCACTGAGGTCCTGGCTGTGCCTCTCCCAGAGATTTTAGGGGAGAGAGGACAGAAGGTGCCAGAGCCAGGCAGAGGAAAGCACAGGGAGCAATGCCCCACAGCATGCCACAACTTTCCTGAGTGGGGGAAACAAGTCTCCTTCTGCAGCTTCATCCAGGCACAAGGAAAACCCTGGGAGAATTGCAGGGACAGAGAATAAAATACACTGTGTCTTGAGAAGGTGAAATTTATAAAATCCACTCCTGGGATCTTGCAATATTGGGTAGGAAGCTGAGGTAATCAAGCACAAAGAGGAAGGGACATCAGACAGAGGCAAGGCTGCAGGCAAATGCTGAAGGGAGACAAGGTTTTCTTTTTGTGCTGCTTTTTTTGTGTGCCAGCCTCTACTCTGTCTCCAAAACATGGGTCAGTAGGCAACAGGGTGTGGGGTGGCCCAGCTTCCTTCTGCTTCCCCTCAGGGTTTGGGTCCACATGGATCAGAAAATGTCTCTAGTCCAACCCCTGCTCCACATGGGGCAGACTGCAAGATCACAGTCAATTATTTGGGCTGTTCCATTCAAGCTTTGAAAATATACCCCCATGTCTGTAAAAATATAGATTTCCAAACTTAAAGCAACCTTATAAATTAGGCTTGAATTTGTGTCTTCCATCTTATGCACTCAGTTGTTTGTTTGCATTTTCAAAACTCTGGTCTGAAACTGTTATGTCACTGTCAGTGCATGACTTCAGCTGAATAATCCCTCAAGGGACTTGGGAGAGGAGCACCCGGGAATGTTCAGGAGAGGAGTCACACTCAGCAGGCCCATATTTAAGAGCTGGCCATGTTTCCCTGGTGTCTAACCTCTGCCTCATTGCTTCATCTTTCAGTGCCAGAGGTGTTCATGCTGGGGCAACATTTACAAACACAGCACCAAGAGTATCATTTCAGAGAAGGTGATCCATCTTCATGGCTTCTGGTACTAATTCTCCTATGAGAAGCTTCACTCTGACATGATGACTTTTCTTGCAGCAGCCCTATCCAGTTCAGTAAAACATTTCCTAAATATGAATAACAGCCTTTCTGATAAAAAAGGCACAATGAAGTCCTGTAACCAGAACTATTGCAAAATCTGAAATAGTATCTACTGACACGCAAAGGCTGGGCATGCAGAACATTAGAGTCTAAGGGAAGGCAAAATTCCAGTATACAGCAGCTGGAGTTAGCTGAAGCTTGCAAGGAGCTGAAGTTTGGAAGGAGCTCTGTATTTCCTTGCATAAATACAGAATTCTTCTCCTTTCCCCAGGCAGCTAAATGATGAAAGGTCTCTATTGCTGCCCATCTCCAGCAGCCTTCCAAACATGCTGGTTTGGTTTCCCATGTGTCCTAACAAGTGATCTAGAGAAAAAAAAAAAAAAAAGTTGGTTGGCTCTGGCCCAAGGCCCAAGACCTATCTTTGGAGGGGTTTGCTGGGTGTCCCTCCTGTCCTCTGGTACACCAGAACAAGGGGTGTGCAGGGACAGGCACGTGCACTAATTCTGGCCTCAGGGCTCTGAACGTGCTGTGCTGCCCCAGCAACCACTGAGAAATTAGCTCTGGCAGTCATTCCCCCTTCACCATGCAAGAGGGCATGCTTCTAGCCCCATTTACAAATTTTATGGGTGCAGAAAGAAATACCACACCTCTTTTTGAGATATGTGTGCTCAGAGACACACCTTGAGGCCTCCTCCTTCCAGGTAATTTCTGACTTCTTATCAAACCTGCTCTTACCCACACATACTGCAGAGAAGGCCAAGAGAAGATGCCACAGTTAATACTCAAGTCTTGCTGCTGGAAAGTAAGACCTAACTGAGGTACTACTTGCCTAAAACAGTGCAGAAAGGGAGACAAGTCTTCCCGAACATTCTTGACATTATTTGGATTATTTCCCTTCCCAGAAATGTTGCTCTTTTGGCAAAATGAGTTGCTGATATGTTGTAGCCAAAGATGTTTTCATATTTCTAAGGAAAAACCAACTTAACCTCAAAGGGTACTTGTTGCTTGCTTTAAAATCTCCTTTCTTATGCAGAAAATGGTCTGATTTTCCCTGAGACAACCCAATGTGTACTTGGAAATGCCATGGTGTTTGGCCAGCCCTGCCTGAGACAGTGATATCTGGTCTTCAGGTCTTTCAAAACCACCTACACTCAAACCCACAAGCATGCAGCATATGTGTCCCTCCTCAGAGGGTCTGCAGGGTGGGCAGGGAGCCAGTTAGACCAGGCATCCCATGGGGTCTTTACACCACTTTTCAAACACATCCCTTAGTAGAAGCCTTTGCTGGCTTCTCACCATCTCTGTGTGCCAGAAAGTACAGCCATGGTCCTCAGAGTGCTCAGCCCCAGGGTCCCAGTGCTCCCAGGGGTCCAGATTGTCCTTGGGCCACCAGCATCTGGGGATGGCAGCACAGCGTCACTGGGCTCCTGTCATCCTTGGGGCATGGCCATGCTTCTGGCTCTGCTCAGGACAGCAGCTGGAACCAGCCACCTGTAGGCTCTGTGGCAGGAACGCAGTGGGAGAAGGAGCCAGGGGTCCCTAAACACCCTGACCTGTGGCACTTCTGGCAGATGCCATCCGAGGGGCTGGTGGCCCAGTGCAGAGACAGATCCATGTGCCAGCCTCCCACGAGTCCCTCTGCATGTGTGCCAGAGGGCCGGCTGGCAGTGCAGGATGTGCAGTGCAGACAGTGACTCGTGGGGACCAGGCAGAGCTGCAGACACTGTGGGATGGGAGGGAAGCTGCATGGCTGATGGGGACACCAGCTCAGGCTTGGAAACGATCATTATGCACAGAACTAAGGAGAAACAGTTAATTTGTTTGAGGGCATCTCTGTCCCACTTTGTGAATACAGGTTTGTGAAGGAGCACCTGCAGGGATGGTGGGATACAGGCACAGGCTCTGCTCTGGGTCAGCACTGCCATGAGCTTACCTGTGCCAGGATCACATGCAGCAGCTCCTGCTCTTTTGCCATTTGAACAGGCAAGAGAGGAGTTGACAAAGGAAAAAGACCCACACTGGAAATTCATGCAGGTTTTGTAGACTTCCTCTTTGCTCTTTGGGCAAACTGTGTTTGCTTTGCTTCTTTTTTTTTTTTTTTTTTTTAACGGGGGAGGTGTTCTTGTGTCAGTTGGAATATAATTATTTTTCTTCTTAGTAGAAGAAAACTGGTGCAGCTAAGTTCTTCTTAGTGCCATGTTTTGGATTTAAAATGAAACTCGTGTTGATAACACACTGATGTTTTGGCTGTTGCTAAGTAGTGCCTACACAGAGTCAAGGACTTTCCAGTGTCTCATGCTCTGCCAGTGAGGAGGAGCACAAAAAGCTGGGAGGGAGCACAGCCAGGAGAGCTGACCCAAACTGGGCCAAGGGATGCTCCACACCACAGAAAATCATGCTTAGTATATAAAATGGGGGAGCTGCTGAGAAGGTGTCAATTACTGCTCAGGGATGGGCTGGGCATTGGCCAGCATGTGGTGAGCAATTGAATTGTACATCACTCATTTTTTCTTCGTTTTATATTTTCTAATTTTTTTTATTACAATTGTTATTATTATCACATTTTACTTTGCTTCATTATTAAACTGTTCTTGTCTCAACCCACAAGTTTTGTTTTCTTTTCCTTTTTCTTTTCTGAGTCCCTTGTGTTTTTCCTTTCCCTCCAGAGATGGGGAGGGTGAGCAAGCAGCTGCACAATACTTGGGTGCCAGCTGTGGTTAAACAATTAGGGAAGGGGGAGAAAAGTTGACCTTGGCTTACTGTGAGAGGCAGAGAAGAAGGCAACCCTTTGCACTGCCAGCAGCCTTGATAAGGCCCTTGGCTGAGCCCTGACTCTGTGGCACTTCACCTCTGGAGGTCTGAAGGACACCTTCCTGCCACCCTGTCCTTGGGCTGCACGTACACCTCGTGGAGTCCCTCCCTGCCTTCTCTCATTTCCATCTTTCACCCTTCTTTGGCTGCATGACGCTTTGGCATGTGGCTTGCTGTGAGCACCAGGAAGGATTTAAACTCTGCAAACACCACTAATGATTTGACTTTTCATAGTGACAAAGCTATGCTTAATGTCCCAGCCTGCAAGTGGGGCCTGGTCTATGTGCATGGACACCATGGTAACATCTCTCCTCTGACAATGGCTCCTACAGGAACAGGGTTCACACTCCAGACCAGATTTGAGGCTGCCATTGCATGTAGCTTTGGTGAGGATCAGATACAGCCATTTTCTCTTGCACACCTCACTCTGGGAGCATCCTCTCCCTCACAGCCCCTCTCTGGACCAACCCACCTGCCCCTGGACACACTCAGGCTGCCCCTGTGGCCATGCTGCCTCCGTGCTCAGGTGCCACGTGCTGCTGCCTTGCCAGGAGCTGTGGGTGCAGGGGAGCAAAGCTGTCACAGCAGCTCACCTCCTTCCTGGTGAGTCACCACACCCCAGTATCTGTCAGCATGGCTGTGTCTGGTGACCAGCCTGAAGCAGCACGGGTGCACCCATGGCACTGGAACCAGCCACTCCCAAAGTCTGGCTGGAATTTTTTTTGGGCGTTGCTGAGCTCGGTCAGCACACAATTTATAAAGACTTGTTTTCACCTTGCCCGACTTGTTAGCTTTAGATGGTAACAGTTTTAGAAATGAACCTTGCTGGCCCTTTCCTGTAAGAAAAGAAAAGGCTCTTTGGGTTCCAAACAGTGCTTTGGTGCCCTTGTGTTGGGAATTTGCAAAGTCCCTGGGCATGGGATGCAAAGCAAAGCATGGGAAGCAAAGAAAGCCTTCAGGGTATCTGAGCCTGTCTTGGGAGCTGCTAGTACAGCCCCAAGGGAAGCTGATCCCAGCCATGCCAATATTCCCAGTTTTGGCCACGCACAGCACCAGGCATCTCCCTATGTCCCAGTCCTTCCCAGCCAGCCAATCTGGCCTTCCCAGCTGTGGCAGGGTCACACCACCAGTGACTCTTCCCCAGCTGCTCCTTCGCTTCTGCCAATTAGCCAGAGCAATGCGCTGTTTTCCCACAAGGTCCCAACAAAGGCACTAATCCTTGGCCAGGGGCCTCCTTCCCCATTCCCATCAGCTCTGCACATAGGGAGTGCTGGCAAACTGCTCTGTACTGCTCCTGCAGCTTCTGTCAAACTTCCAAACATCAGGAAGCCTTGCTGAGGAGCGTCACAGTGATCTCAGTCCCAGGGTCACAGCTGAGATAAGAAACCTGCGAAGCCCAGGAGAATAAAAGGCACATTTGACTCCCTAATTTCATCAGTGTTCTGATTTACCCTCAGCAGGCAACCAAATACTCACTCCCTTCTGGCAGGATGAAGAAGAGAACTGAAATGGTACAAGTGAGAAAACTCATGGATTAGATAAACACAGCCTGAAGAGTAAAACAAATGCTGTGCACATGAACAAAGCAAAACAAGGAATTAATTAACCACTTCCCATGGGTTGAAAGGTGTTCAGCCATCTCCGGGACATCAGAGCTCCATTGTATATGTTATGGTGACTTGGGAAGACAAACACTATCAGTCAAATGTTTCCCCTTGTTCCCCCAGCTATTTATCCACTGAGATTGACGTTGGATGGCCTGGAATATCCCTTGGGTCAGGAGGGATGTCCCAGCTGTGTCCCCTCCCAGCTCCCGCTGCCCCCCCAGCCTCCTCCCTGGCAAGACACTGAGAGAAGCAGAAAAGGCCTTGACACTGTGAGCCCCACTCAGCAACAACAGAAACATCCCTTGTTATCAACACCATTCCCAGCACAATGCTGAAAGAGCCCTGAGCTGGTTACTGTCAAGAAAATTATCTCTACCCCAACCAAAACCAGCACAATCAGTTACTGTGAGCAGTGGGTTTCCCCTTGCACTTGTGTTTTCCTTTGCAGTTTAGCATGAGTCTCAGTATTTCCTCAAAAGAAAATGAAACCACACACCCAAAATCAACATAAACAGAGGCAAACCCTTTGCAAAATCCCACGGCTCAGCACTGACCGGCCAAACCCTGGGACTTGTGCTACTAGCACAGGGTTTTCCCACCATCCATTTTCATTCCCTCCCCCTCACCTCCAGGTTCAGTTGCTGTGAGTACACAGCTGCTCAAGCAACCAGATTAGAGGAGTAACCTTCCCCCTCCCAGGATATTTCTAACCCAGTTCATTTCCCTGACCTCATTCCCCAGGTGCTGGTATAAACAAGTGGACCTACACAAGGCAGGGATCACTACTGTGGGATATGCTTGAGGGATGTGGGATGTTTGGGATGTGATGTATTGCTCCAGAGAGAAATTCCTGCTATGCTGCAGCCTAAGGCTCACCTGAGAAACAGTCCCCAGCTATTAGAAAGCTGACAGAGCTGGAAGCAATGCTTGGTGTTCAGCATACCTGAACATACACGGGTTGTGTACCAGTCCTCTGAAGTGATAATTATGCTGAAGCCCTCGTACTGTTCAGACACGTGGATGTATCTATAAAGAGCTATTGGTTCACCCAGCCAAACCTTATTACTTATGTCTGGCAGTACATTCACTGTAACTATTTTGGATAACCTAGTCACTTACTACTTTCTTAGTAAGAAGATATATAACAGCCATAACTAAACCAAAATATGAAATAGTGAGCCTATATTAAATAGTGTCTCCATATCCAATTTCCATGCTGAAACATTTAACTGGGTGGGGTAAAGGAGAATGGCATTACAGAAAAAAATAGAAGAAAAGTCAGTGTAACTTTTTTTAAAGCAAAGGTAAAAGACCTCTAGCAGGCTGCAATTTTGACATGATCTCATTGTTGAAGTTTACAGGCATTTGATAAGCATTTGCATAACCCCATGCCATTGTCTGGTGAGAATAAACACCTTAATTTTATAGAACGGAAACTGGGGGAGAGATTATAAACCCACCTCCAGTTATGTGAAAAGCTGCTTCCTACTAATTCTATTAATCTCCTTAAAGATCAAAAGCTATCAGTAAAAATCATAAAATTGAACACAGGTCTCTGAAACCAAAGGTGACCATCCAAACCATTATGTTATCCAGACCAGTCATGTTTTCTTTAAGTCAGCCACACTGGAAGTCTGACCCCTGAATATCACTACAGTCAATATAAATACTAAGAGGGCTCCCTCACACAGCTCTCCTCCAAGCAACTTGTTATCTAGAGATTTTGCACAAAGCACTAGAGCAAGTGGGTTATTCCCAACAGCATTTTTGGTAGCAATTAACACCAGGACTGAAGCGCTCCATGTTGTACACAACCACTGTGCATCATTCAGGAAATACATAAGGAATGCTGGGGTGTGAGAAGGAGATTCTGCCAGAAATACTTACCATCCATTACCAGAGTCCAAAACCCATCAGCAATCACCTTCACCCTAGTTCCCAACAAGTGGGGTGATGCCTGTAGTGTACCTGGGCCATGGTAGGGGTTTTGGCCCAAATGAGCTGCAGCCCCATGCTGTGTTTGAAGATGAAGGAAGAATGAACACATCTCAAGGCACTGAGCTGGATTTATTCACTTGACCATATCAGTATTAAACTAGAAATCATGTGTTTAAGACCATGTGTTAGAGAGGAGCAGCATTAAATAACAGACATGAAAAAGAGACTGTGCTTCAGAAAAGATTCAGTGTACAAACATACACAGTATGCCATTTAACACAAATGCTTATAAAGAGTCATCCTAAGCATCAGAAAGAGTTTTATAAAAGTTTACGTTCTCATCCCATGGGATGTACAGAACTATGCAGTTTACATAGTTTTACTATCATCCAAAACATCATGTTTCAAATGTATGAGGCACAGCAAGAACAATATAATTCCATTTCCATAGGAACATAAACACTGCTTGTCACTAATGACACGCTTTCCAAACCATAGCACTCAGAGCAATCATACATGTGTACAATTTTAAAGTATTAAAAAGCAAGAGTTTGGAACCTGCCCACTGTTACCAACAGAGCATTAACATTTGATCTACCCTTGAAAATTATCATAGATACCCTTGCAGTAGTTGTAACATAGTAAGGAAGTCACAACACTTTGCCAGGGCCAACTTGTTGTGCAAATCCCAAAGCTGACTGATACTGCCAGTGAAAGATTCCCTTGACCCACAGAGAAGGGGACAGCCCCTTCTTAGCTCCCACTGCCCAGGGAAGATGCAAAGTTAAAACACATCTGCAAACAAGTGATAATCTGACTCCACAGACATTCTTAATTTTCATTAAGAATGGCTAGAGGCTGACCAAATCTTAAAGACCAAGAATGACCAAGTCTTAAAGACAGAAAAAGACTGAACCAGTATTTAACTGGTTAAATCAAGGACTTCTTTTTTCCTTTTTTGGGGGGGTGGGGGGTGGCAGGAGTGTTTTTTCTGAGGACAGCTCAGAGAGACTAAATCTTACAGCCCACATGCTAAATTATATTATATTTTTTCCTGACATTATTTGCAAGCATATAATACAGGTTTTACAAAAGTGCAAGGCCCAGCACAGGAAGATATCCTGGATTAAGACATTCCCAGCAGCAGTGTTCTTTTTGCCATCTTCTTGTTGGGCAACCAGCAGACACACAAACATCACTGCTTGGGATCAGCTTATCAGACCCCCTAAGGGTTTAGCTTAATCATCTGTGCAATTAAACACTATTCACATTTGACAGCCTATAATGGCAATAGTTTTATGTACAAATTGGAAAATCAAGTCTTAAAATCAAGTTTTAAGAGGTAGAGGTCCATTTCTGACTCATCAACATAAAATGTTACTGAGTCAGTCATATTCTAAGGCTGGTGGTCCCCTAACAATATTGAAGTAACCAGCTAGAGCTCCAAGGTCTATGTAGAGAGATCTTTGTCTCTTTAGCAGGTCTGACTCTTCCATGCTCCCATTACACAATGAGGAATCTAAAAAGAAAATAGAGAAACCATGTAATTACTGCAAAAATAGCTTTATCAGTTCATTTTTGTATTTGTCTGTACTACTGGAATATTTTGCCTGTTAATTTGATTTTAACCTGTGGTTTAGAAAATTTTTCAGTACAACAGAAGTCAAACCTCAAATAAAATCTAACAAGCCAACTCACAGCTCTAGGACAAAGAAAGGGAAGCAGTTTGCAACTGCAAACAGCAAGTGTGTTCAACTACTTAAAAAAAAGGTCTCCATCAGCTGGAACAGTTAGGAAGAGCTTTCTCATCCTCTGAGCTATAGTGCTAAAGGAGAGTTTGGTGCAAGAAAAAACCTGGTTCAGTTTCCCATCTGAGAATTCTGCTTCCTCAGAGGGAAATTTTCATCTAAACACAGGACATCATCTTTGTCTGGATGTGACAGTAGAGAACAAATACAGGACCATCCGTTTCAGATTTTTTATTCTTTTTAAATCAAGGTCTGAAAAGACAGATTGTGTTTGCAATGTCAGAATTCCCCTGAATACTTGTATAGTGAGTGTCTCGGAAACTCAAGCACCTATAATAAAGTCCAAGTTTAATGGTCCAATATTCTCTTAATTTTCAAAAGAATTGATTCAGATGGTCTGAGCTGGTCAAAGGATCATGCAACCCCAAGGCAAAATCCAGAAGGTACAATGCCATTCTAAATTCTAAAACTGTGACTGATTTTTTTCAGTTAATTTGTTGCAACAATTATGCATTACAGTACCCAAAACTTTGCACAGATATCTTTCGAAATATTTATTCAAATTAAATGAACCACTTGTCTGGGAAGAGTCTTTCAATGCCTTTTGTTAGAACCCTCCTAATGTATTAAGTAGAAGAAAAGCATTTTGAAGCCTGTTGGCAGGTTGTTGGCACTAAATCTCGCTTGGGCTTGAAAGGGCTGTTTCCTACCTAGTTTGTGTATTATCCTTCATTAAGAACTGACTAATGCACAAGGGCAACAGCATTCTATCCCACAGTCATTTTTAGTTTTAAAACAAAGGGCTTGTACTGCTGACACTCAGCAACATTAGTTATGGTTTTGAGCGTGTTTTTCTCCTTAAAAAGGCAAAAAGTGTTGGATTTGCTGGTGGGTTGCTGGACTTTGTCATTGTTTACAAATCAAGAGTGTCTATAAAACATCTCTAGAACAGTGGCAAATTGAGTCCATTTGGGACAGCAATCTATACTTCATGAAGTGCCCTGAATGATTGCCATGGCTTTTTCAAGAGCCAGTCCTTCAGGAGCACACAGAAGTCAGGCTAGGTTCCTCCCCACTGGTCAATGGGCGTTTTACAGATCACTTCATGACCTCGGGGTCTGATCTCATCTGATTGAGATTTTCACCAGTCACTTTCCAGATGTGCTGTGAGTTTCGTTGTTTCCTTACCACGCATTCAAATCAAGATTTGACACAAAATAAAGTCTACAAAATCCAAGGCAGGTGAGGCTGATCCCATTACCTGTGATATTTTCTGGCAGCTGCAGATCCTTCCTGGCGAGCAGCCTTTTCCTTTCAAACAGCGCCGAGTCCAGGCTCTGGCACCGCGGCTGCTCCTCCGGGGGTGGGTGCAAGGCCTCGTGCTTCAGTAGGTCTGCTGCAGACAGCCTGTGATTAGGGTTCCTGTCCAGAGCTGCTTCTAGCAACTCTCTCATGGAAGTGCTGCAGTCCTCAGCAATATCCTCTAAGGGGGGAGCTTGCTTGTGTATCTGTTGGAATGAAAAAAAGACCATGGAAACAGTTATTCCAAAAACAGTGAAAGAGGAAGTCATGGATAACCACATGAGTGGTCTGGGAATTCCCCAGTTAGGACTCATCACCTCCCTAAGTAGGGCTGATCAACTAGAACAGAACATGCAACTACACAGCATCCACTTTTTAAAAATCAGATTTTATAATAAATTTAAGAACTCAAAGAAACTTCAAGTAAGCCTAAAATCCAGTGCAAGGCAAATTCACCAGATTTCTATACCACACTGGAAGAGTCAGAGAATCAAATCTGCCAGGCTCCAATTTTTATCTGCAACTTCTAAGGAAAACAGCCAAGTAGAAGACAGATGGGCTTGTTTCAATCAAGTCTCACACTGATCTAACCCTGTCCTTCCAGTAAACCCAAGGCCTGTAAATTGAAACACAAATCACAGAGACAACTCCAGCTCAGTCTCTGCCTTCCCCTAAGAGATCAAAACCCACTTCTTCTCTCCCTCCCTCCCACCCCTGAAGCAAAAAGGATGATGTCATCTCTCTGACAAATATTTTGATAGTTTTTATACGACTGGAGCTTTCTCAACAAGAGTACAGGAAACCCTCCAACTGACAGTGAGCTGGCTCTGCTAAGGACACTCACGATGTAGAGGTAGGAGGGATATGCAGAACGAGGGTATCTGTTCACCCAGGGCGGGATGCCCGTTTGCATATGAATAATAGTAGCTCCCATGCTGTAGATGTCTGCTTTTGTTGTGTGGCCTCTGCAAAGGATAACTTCAGGGCTCATGTAAATCTGTGAAAAATAGTTAAAAAAAAATAGATTACTCAACAGGGGAAAACAACAACCAAAGATGACTCAATGGCATTTTGTGATCCTGGAAACCCCACTCTGAAGGGATACACAGTAGTGAATCTGCAAGCACCATTTGGGAAATTAGACTGGCTGTACTCATATGAAGAGCAGAACCAAGAGACAGTACCTGGACAAACTCATATTCCAGGTCTGCCCTCCTCAGACAGGCCATAGGTCAGTGGCTATGGGCCTTAGCTGAGCTGTGAGAAGATGAGGTTCAAGCCATGCCTCTGCCTTGTTCAGATGAGTAGCAGAAGCCTCATCCCTCCACAGCAAGAGGTGCCTGAATTGCCAGTTTGTTTTGTGGGGCACTGCTGGGACTGCTCCATCCTGCTCGAACAATGGCGGGGCATGAGCTAAAGAGAGAGGGTGAACTGTACTGACAGCCACTCAGATGGGAGTAGGAGTCCTCCCCTCAGATCCCTGTTACACAGAATGCTACACAACCCTTCTGAGCAGAACTGACAGATGTATACCATCCTGTCTTCTTTAGTCTTCTTACCTCCTCCTCCTTATCCACTAACCTGCACGATGGAGCATTATCCTGAGAAATGGGATGATGAGGAACAAGCCAGATCTAGGCAATGCATAAATTAAAAGTTAGGTGCCCTTTCCACCAGATTAACCACCAGAGCAGCTATGAAGACAAGAATCCTCCTTCTAACCTTTTTCCAAACCAAAAATTCTAATCTTTCTCGATAGAAACTGAAATAGTTTCCATCCAAACATTTCACTGAACATTTGAATTTGCCAAGAGTCTAAAGGAGGATCTTGGAAGCTCCTGCCAGCAACAGGCAGCTGAGAGTGCAGCTGGAGGAGAACCAGACAGGCAGGATGCAGGAGGCACACCCTGCACAGCTCTGCCTCTGCCACTGGCCTGGGGAGCAGGTTTCAACACCACATGGGCACAGCCCACAGCACACCAGGTTAGCAAGCTACCATATTTGCTTCTGGTTCCTACTTTTTCCTCACCCAATTTCCCTCTAAAGGATTCAGACAAACTTTAATTAGTTCAAGTCATCCTGACACAAAGAATCACATTAAAAGCCATTAACTGACACAAGGGCAGGAAGTTAACTCATCACCACATGGTTTGACTGCTTATTACCACAGATTGAGAACGGCTGTAGGGCTCACCAAATTCCAAGGAAAAATTCCCAGTAAATTACATTCCCTATCTGCAAATGGAACTTGTGATTGGAAGCGTGTGCAAAGCCTCAGCAGGTGTCTGCAGCTGCTGCTGACTTATCCATTGCTTTCCTCTGGCTACGAGAGCATCAGTGCATCTGCAGCCTCCACCTTTAAGTCTCATAAGGAGAAAAGAAGTTCTAATTTTGTAAAAAGAAGTCTTTGGCAAATACAGAGCAACTTGAGTGAAATCTACATAAGCAAGAGGCAGCTGCCTTCAAAAAAGAATGCTGGTACAAGATCCTGTCTGCAGTTAAGGCGAGAAAATGGTCAAGATGCACCTTGACTGCACAATGACAAAAATCAAAAATTATTTCAGACCGGTCTAAAGTCTTCTGTCACCAAAGCAGACAGCTCAAGCCATTAATAACTTCCCATTCTCATTCCTTCTGACTGGTGGGCTGGCACTTGCCTGCCAGTCAGACCAGTCACAGCCCAGCTGAAAACCAGTCCTTTCTTCATGCTGCACTAGTTTTAGCATTCCTGAAAATGAATCATACCTTCCACACTCAATAAACTTTAGCAGACAACTTTTTACCCTCAAATGGTTGTAAGTGAAGTTTACATATTTTAACAAAGTGACAGAAGCATAACAGAAAAGTGTAGCAACTGCCTAGGAAAAGTATTTCCTGCAGAGCAGTTTCATAACAACCAGGGTTTAATGTTCTGCATGACTTGTACACAAAAGCAGGAACACCAGTTTTTTTCACACTACACCATCTAAACAAAATTTAACTATCTTTCAATCCCATTGTCCAGAATCGTAACTACTCATTTTTTATAAACACAAAAAAAGATTCACTACATTCAGACTTCCTGCGCTACAGAAGTGAATAGAAATCCTAACTCCCAGAGAACATGCACAGGACAAAGGTTACTCCACCTGCCACTTCCCTCAAGGACACAAGTCCCTGCCAATACCAGATGTAAGAGAAACCAGCCAGCTCACTGGCACAATGCTGCTTGGCAGTGACAGAGCCCCAGCCAGGGGTTGCACAATTACATGCAGGAACAGCAGGACAACTGCACCACTTCTCAAGGCTGCATAATACACGGTGCAAAACTCAAGAGGACTTTGGACAGTTAAATCTTACTTTGAAAAAAAAACATCAAGAAAGCCAGAATACAGAGGGCATTTGTGGATGACAGGATTAAGCACTGTGGAGAGGAAGATGCCTAGAATGAAGACTGTGAACAGAAAAACCTATAGAAGCATCAGGAACATTAGCCTGTAAGTCTTTCACTGGTATCTGAAAATCTCCTTTCCCAGTGCTGTCTTTCCAGCCTCATTTCTGGCTGCAATGCTGCAGCAGGATTGCTGCTCCCCTGAGACAGCAAACACCAAACATGGCTATATTTCAGGGCTGGGGGGATTATCAGCTTTCTGCGAACAGGACTGCAGGTGTTAAAGTGCATGGAATTTTCCTCCTTTTAAATGAAAAACTAAGTGTTTTTCACTTGGCAAACACTGAAATGTTTTCACTTGTTCTTACTAACACAGCTGTGGCCTGTCCTTCAAGACCCAGAAGTGGATCCTCACTAGTCTGCTCCACAATCATGGAAATGTCCTGTTTACACACATCACTGGGAAATACCCTACCAACTCATACCCACCACTGTTCTTATTAACAGCACACAAAACCCCCTTGAACAAACAAAAAGCCCCAAACCAAAGTAAAAACCCCACAAAGCTCATGCATGAAGTGCCAGAAAGCAGGCTGCTTCCAGGTCAGCAAGCATTTTAAGCTCTTAACTGCCCTGACTAGAAAGACAGTGAAAACAAATATTCAAGTGCTTTCTCAATAATCTTGAAAAAATAAATAAACAAACCTGACCTTCTGTGAAATCTTGATTTATCCTCCCCTTCTAAAAAGTGAAATGTTTTTTGTCAGTTACACAGGGATTTCCTCTTTAGAGGTGTGGAAGACTATTAAAAGGGTAAGAGCCAACATCTCAGCTAAAGCATTTCCTGTTAACAATCTCCTCCAGCAACAGAAAGCACAAATGCCACATCTGCAGCAGCTGTCCAAGCTAATTGTTGCTGCTTGGTTGTTTGCTAAAACTCCAGCCCTGGAAACACCTTGGCAGGAATGCAGCCCAAGTGGTGTGCAGAATCTCAAAGTCACTGAGACCACTTAAAAGGACCCCACCTCCATCACTGTAATGTCTAAGCAATTTTACCAGATAATCATGAACCTTGCCATGCACAACCTCTGAAGAACCAAAGGGTTACATGTAGATGGGGAACAGAGCTTAGAAGGGCTAAGAGATGAAACACAGACATCTGTAATTTCTGTGCTTTTGAAGGAGGAATCCAAGTACGGTGTTGAACAGGTCACCCCAGTCCATAGTGAGTATCTCAGAAAAAATCTTTGCTAGAGCAAAGAACAAATTCCTGTTTGAAGTGTCTCTGATCAGCAGCTGAAACACTGCAAACAACGCTCCCCAGAGTACTGTTTGACTTCAGTGAACAATTGTTAACAACTGAGACTGCAGAGAAAGTAACATGGCTTTCAAAGCATTCCATTCAGCAAGTTGAAAATAAAAATATAATTGAGACTCCATTAATGTTTGTAAGTTTTTATAGGTTTTATAATAACTATTTTACCCATGCTTCTAACCCTCCAGCTTCAAATTTGAGCCTAAACACCACAACCATAGGACTAATGCAATAAAAGGGCTTTTGTCCCTTCAGCTTCTTACCTCTGTTCCTCTAAGATCTTTGGGATAGTAAATGTCTTCAGTCATTTGAACACTTAGGCCAAAATCCACCAAAACAGCCTTAGTTGACATAAAGACAATGTTGCTTGCTAAAAGAAAACCAAAAATTACATCATTTAAGTGTTTGGCATGTTTGGTATTTATTTTACAACACTCCTGTTTCATTCAGATGACTGCCTGAAAAGGGACAGAAATTAGCACAACCACTCTCTATAGCCAATATCCCTCCAGTCAAAATAGGTCTGGTAATGATTTGGTTGAATTTTAAATCGTATCTTAAAAAACAAACTGGTCTGGTTTATGTAAAAGAACCAATGTCTTGTCATTTTCTTAGTTTAAAATTTAAAAAAAGACAAAGAGAGAAAATAGCTGAGGCTAGAGGAGGAAGGTAGAAGACTGGTAGGCACCACAGCACAGTGCTCTGAAGATGTTTAAGGGTCTCCAAGGAGGAGATCATGCTGTGCAGCTCTGGCTAGAAACAGCACAACTGTTGCTCACCAAGAGGTTTTTCTAGAGTAACAATTTGAGTGAAGACAGAAACAGAGAGTAACCAGGGCCCCTCCACAGCAGCCACACCAGCCACCTGCACTGGTCTGTGAGAGGAACTCAGCATGACAACAGAGGACAGACAATGGCTGTAAAATTAATAGAAGACTGAGCATTTCAAACTCCCTCAGAACTGCAGCAGTATCTAGGAGCTTAATTTACTTTCCTTCATAAAATTCTGCCTAAGGCACAACTTTGTACTCAGAGGCTTTGTTTGCAGCTGTATTTCTGATCAAATATTTAAGAATGTAGTGCTCAGTGTGAGCCTTGAGAAATTCCTGTTTGCTGTTTCAGAAGATGTGGTAAAATGAAGTCTCCAAGTTACACAACAGAAACACATTTCCCTTACAGGAAACTGTGGGCCATTTTCTGTCTTTATAGTGCCTACCATGACCACCCAGTGGGAGGGCAGACTTGATTTCAGCAGTTCTGATTCCTGGAGCAATGCTTCACACAGCTGCCTCCTTACCAGTGCTATAGACTGTGTAAATCTGTCATTTTAGGGATAACTTTGAAGATATGGATTTGAAACACCCTATAATAGATCATCCAAAGGGCCACACTTCCACAGTGCAGTGGGACCATACCTGGGACCATACCCAGCCCTAGCTGCAGCTGATTTTGGACTGAAGCTCCCCCAGACAAACAGCCTGATGGTTCCACTGCTCTCCAACCAAGGGTTAAAATGAGTGGCAGCACTGAACACCTCTGAAGAACCAGAATGTCTTCCTCCCCTTCCTTGTTCAGGGCATATTTTTTACTCTCAATAAAATCCCCATCTTCTGTATCAGCAGAACAGGCTCAACTGCAGCTCAAAAGCAGCAGATGGAGTAAGGAAAAAATCAGAGGTTTTGGGAAAGAGTCTTTTATATTAATTCCACCTGGGGAGGGAAAACACACACTGCTCCCTGCATGGAGGCTGCCATGGCTCCACCTCAGGCCTGGTGTACCCAGCTCACCCTGGCACCAAACAGGCAGGAGCATGGCCAGGGCTCACCCCAGGCACTTCTGGACAATCACATCTGCCCCAGGCAACCTCTGCCTCAACATCTGCCCTGCATCCACCAACACAGGAAAAGGCTGGAAAAAGCAAAACACACTCATATCCACCACATCCACAATGGGCTGGTTCTCCTATTCACTACTTAGATGTAGTAGGCTTTGGGCTGGTTTGGTTTTTAGATTGTTTAATTAATGTCTTTGTTACTGCCAATTAAAATAAACCCATAAGAAAGACTTTTACTACAAATGAGAAGGAAAAATAAAGGGGGAAAAAAAGCAATTTTGTAGCTGTCAGAATCTCAAAGGCTTACATCTAAAGTACTGACCTATACTAAATTAAAAAAAACAGAAAACAAAAATGCAAAACTGAGATAAAAATTTTAGCAATTCCTAATAGCTAATTTCTGTGAACTATTGTAATGCTTCAGTCTGAATATTTCTACTTTAAACCCCCAAGTTTAGCTAAATGAACTCACAGAGATGCATCTATCTGTGGGCCAAGACGGTACTGGGAGAAAAAGCATTTAATACTAATTTAAATGCAACACATTAACATTGAATTTTAAAGCATTTCAATACCACTGTATTTAATTTGGACTTAACATCAATATGTTTGATTATTTATAGACGTAATATCCAGAAGTTTTAAAAGGCAAATATATATTAAGATTTTCTGTTGAAAGAAAAAAACCAGCGCAAATTATGTATTTACTTCTAAAGTGTCTCAAACTAAGGAACGGCAGTGTAGAAATGTAAAATCTAAAAGAAGGTGCAAGATGAAGGCGAGCATGGAAACATTCAGGATGAATTTATATTAAGAGCAGGAAACTTCCAGCTGAACAGACTGATAACTTCACTCTTAAGGTTTTTATTTAAATTGAATTGCTCATGATGGCATAGGATCTACAACTTTCTAATTACCTTCTCTGCTGGAGTGAATTAATAAATAGTGTAAGTAACTGTTACCTCCAGAACCTGACCTTGCCATTTGTTAGGCATTATCCATCCCTCCCACTCAGAGATCTAAGGCTATGTGCCCCAGCTCGGTCCCAGGGACTCTACTGGGGCCCCAGCCCAGCCAGGAGCAGAAAGCACCCCAAGGAACACCACAGACGTACGTTTGATATCATGGTGGATAATCCTCTTCGAGTGGAGAAAGTCAAGTCCTTTCAGAATATGCTTTGTCACCCAAATTATTTCAAACTCCCTCATAGGCCCACAGCTCTCCAGCTTTTCCATGACAGATCCTCCCTCTCCAGCTTCCATGAAGAGATGGATTGTCTCATCCCACAAAATAGCGCCGTATAATTCAGCAATGTTTTCATGACGGAAACATGCCTGTATTTCAACATCTGATGGTTTGAACTGCTCCACTGGGACCTAGGACATTGGAACAAAACCACAGTTATCCATAACAAAAGCAAGTTATCCATGTGGACACAGATTATCCTACAGATTAACAGAAAAGGAAGTATAGCACTTGTATCCATTTGTTAAAATACTGAGCTTTACTTTGCTCCTGTGATTTTTCTTCCCTTGCAGCTGAAAAACATCCTGTTAAAAGTTGAGAGACATTTTGGAATCATGCCCAAAAAAAAAGTGCAATCTTCCAGAAAAAGCAGTGTAGCAAGAGTTATTCCCGTCAAAATCCAGTTATTACGCAAAAGCTTTATGCAAACTTCCTGGTGAAGGAGATAAAATTCCCACTGCTTTTTCCATTAGCTTTGTGCACTCATCTGCACTACCAGAACTACACACCCACCTGACAGGTGGATCAGTGCTTGCAGTGCTCATGCCCATTACTGACCTCAATTCAGTCCTTATCAGCACTGGTTTATGGCTTACAAGAAATGAAAGCTGCTTTGAAGGGAGTGCCAGCAGCAGCACGATATTTCTTTAAAAAGTACTGACAGCAGATTGCTGAGACAATAAAAGCAGTGTTTGCTTACACACAGAAAAGCTACTACTGCTCTGTTTAGATTTCTTCCCTTGGACTTGTGTTTGTGAACCAAATAAGAGGCTCATTTATTTCAAGGAGAAATACTGTTTGTATTTTCAGAAATATTAGGATACTTCAATTCTGCCATGGGCTATGCAGGAGCAGCTAACAATCTGTCCCCACGTGGGCACACAGGCTGCAGGGGAAGGACACACAGCTGCCTGCCCAACTCTTTGACACACAGAATTAATACAGGTACTTATTCATGAGCTGGAGGATGTAGAGCAATGTCCCAGCTGAGCTTTTACTGGCCCTGAATATTTACTGCTCAATTCCAAATAGTATGAGCTGAAGCTGAAAGAAAATGTCTTGCATAAAAGTAGGACAGCACTCAGCAGTTCTTTTGAGGCATCTCACAACCTTAACCCTGCCAGTGCCCAAAACACAGTAAGAGTTGCACATACTGAGTTCTCAGGGACTTTAATGGCACTGGAGTAAAGAAAACTAAAGTCTGAGCACCTCAGTTAAAGGACAAGAGCATAAAACTTCTGCAGCAGCAGGGTTTCACTACCCCCTTCAGCAGGGACAGGATCTCACTCTGATATTTCACACCAGCAGGACAAGTAGAAAATCCACTCTGCACAACAGGCCATGTGCCAGTTCCACGCACTTCTAGATACTTTCAAAATGCTGAAACATTTGCACCTTTAGAGCAAAAAAATTTAAACAAGCTAACAGAAGTGTACATTTTCCCCACCTTGTTTAGGCCAACAAAACCAAGATGATCATCAGCCAACAGTGGAATTTGATGCAGAACTTTTTGAAAATAGACTGCAAGTAGTATGTTATACAATATTTGCTCAGAGATAAAAGCACTGAGCTAACATACCAATTTGCATGCCATTCGTTTCTTGGTTTCTCTGTCTTGGGCTAAGTACACTTTCCCAAAAGCTCCTCGAGGAATAAAATCAGAACCAATATTCCTGTAAGTCAACTTCCATGGAAACAGGAGCACATCGGAGTCAATTTGATAGCGCCCGTTCTTGGGTGTGATCTGGGGAGTTAAATAAATAACAAAAAACCACAGTGAAGTTAAAACCACTACAAATCTAATTAATTTTATATATATAGTGGGAAAACCCCCATATCACTTATGTGTATGATGCACATGATCTGCTTAGCAGTCTTTATTTAGTAACACCAAATGGGAACAGCATGTGAGGTGTGGCACTCATTCACAGCCCAGGCATCCACGTTTCTCTCCAGTGACTAAGTTATGAAGTGTAAGTTGCAATTAATTGTCTTGAAACAACAACAACAGCAGCAGGGCTAATGAAATTACCCATCTCTTGTTATTAGATTTACCTGCACATGTTTGTCCTTCCTGTAATCTGTTAACTTGTTATGCCACATACCTGTTACTCATAGGTTATCTTATACAATGTGAGCAAGAGTTTCAGCATTTCCTAATATCACATGTACTGCTAGGAGTTTAATTTCCCATCTTGAACTGGAGTTTCTGCTGCTTAGTAAAAGGTCAGAGAAGTCTGCCTTGATTTTACCAGCCACTTTTCTCTAGTTTTATACCATAGTTTAGAAAAGAAGAAGTGGGAGTAACATTGCCTCCTTTAGGTGGGTAATATTGGGAGCTTTGCTTCTTGTGTATCACCAACTAGGCAAGGAGGGGATTCAGGGCACCCAGGTCAGTATCTTGCTCTAAATCTTTTTCCCAAACAGTTCCCTCCCTCTGCACATGACAGAGAGAGGCCAAACGCCCAACTACAGCCATGTGAGTACTGGTTGATCCCTCATGTTGCTTCTTCAGTCTCTCAGCTACGAAATCAATATTATTTCCTATGAATATGCTTCTTTCAGCCAGTATCCGGAATATCATTAATCTCCTTACTGCTACTTTATCAAGATTCTTGAAGAGATGTAACATCACATCAAGGATATTTATCATTTCCTGTCTGTCACACAGCGTCAAATACTCAGCTCTTCAGCTACTCTTTTTAAGATAACAGCATATCAGGAAGATTATTTGGTTTAGATTTCTATTTAAGGTGTAACATATTATCTCTCACTCTTAATCTACCTTCATGCTTTTCAATTAGGAAAGTACCTTCTTGACTGCTAAAATTGTCATTTGTGATTCATACCTACATTAAATAAATTAATTCTTCTAAGTTCCTAAATCTGGGGAGGACAAGTTCTTAACCTTTGGCCAAGGGGGCATGGGGGGCTGTCCTTCAATAAAAAGTATTCTGCTTAGGATAGAGAGAACAAGCCTTCCCTCTACTTATTAGAGCCAGGGTAAAGCAATCTGTACATGTCTAATAATCTGTACATCTTGCTTGCCTACTTCTGCACTTCAAAGGGTTGACACTAATCAATATGGGTTACACCTTATCCTGGAAAGGAAGAGACGCCGAGCAGATCTGATCTGGAGAGCAAGACAGCAACAACCACCACACTACTTCTGTTTTCAGGAGGCTTTTAGGACTAGTTCCTAGCCTGATCCTGTGAACATTTGTCTGCGGCTGCAATGCATCTTTCAGTTCAGTTTTAACTAAAAGAAATCCAGCCTGTGCACTTCAAGACCCTTTGTGATGCAAGCCATGGTGCAGCCAGTGAGGGTCACCAGGCAGTCAGAAACACTCCTGACCCCAACCAAAATGCTGTAGGTATTTCCAGAGCAGTGCCCTGCTGAAATGCACGCACAGGTAATACCCTGCCTCCAACCCTCAGTTGCATAATGGGATCACGTGAACCTAATAGTACTGGGTTCATACCAATTGTATGCATCTGTAGAAACAATATGCAAGCAAAACAACCACGAGTATGTAGAACAGTGTCTACCCTAAGCATAGGAAACATTTAATATTACTAAGTGTCATTTCAATGTTACAGAGTTGAAAAGTGATTGTTTTGCAATACTGCAATGCTCCCTCCAAATCAGAATAAAGCAATACTCTGTGGTATTTTGCACCTAAGTAACCAGTAAGCCTCAAGCAACCAGTGTTCACTTATAAAATATATTACATGCAGAATATTTAAGAAGATAGATGTAGAGTATCTTACAAAAATACAGCAGCAACACCAACATGCATGAACAGAATTCCATTGCAAGACTGATTGTTTCCAGAGCAACTGATCTTAAACAAAAGTTTAATGACACTAATATCCAGAGATCCTTGTAGAACACAAACAATTTTAGGGAAAAAAATAACATCTCAAAACAACACATCTATGTACTTGAATTCAGCAGTGTGAGATATTACATAATACTGTAACTCTTAAAATCACACTTGATAGTATGTGCTTTTTCTCCTTACATTACTACTATTGACATTTTGTGCAGATAGAGCAAATTTAGGAACTATATTGTCAGATCCTAGATCTTTATTCTTGGGAGTTTGCATAATGAATATTTTACTCATGAATACAAGGCATTAGAAGACTCTTGCTGTCTCCCAGACCTGTAAACCATCATAGTCCATAGAATCATAGGTAGGCTTTGGTTGGAAGGGATCTTAAAGATCATCTAGCTGTAACTCCTCTACTATGGGAAGAGATGTCACCCACTAGGTCAGGTTGCTCAGGGCCCCATCCAGTCTTGCCTCGAACACTTCCGGGGATGGGGTATCCACAATTTCTCTGAACAGTCTGTTCCAGAGCCTTACCACCCTCGGAGTAAAGAAATCTCTACACTTTTAGTTTAAAATCATTCCTCCTTGTCTAATCACTACACACACTTTTTAAGAGAAATTCTCCCTCTTTTTTATGCAAGTTGTGGCTTTTATAAGCCCCATTTAAGTACTGAAAGGACAAAATGAGTTTAGATTTTGCTTTTTGACTGCTTGTCTCAAGTTTGTATTCAACACTGGGAAATGTTTTCTAACCTCCAAGGATACTAGGAGATAATAGAGTGGATCCTTCTGATAACAGACCTTTCTCCATAGCTGCCTGAGACTGCAAGGGCTAGACTTGATGGGCTCAGAGACCCCTTCCAGCCCCAGGACTCCACAGCAAACCACAGCCTGTTACTTCAGGAGCTGAGCTTTATTTAGAATCATTAAAAACTTCTAATTCCTACAATCTATGAAATGCCAAGTAAAAGGAAAAGAGATGTACGTACCATATTCAAGAGGATTCCAGATTCCTGTTGTCTGCATCCTTTAAATTGCTTTGCAGTGTTAGACACCTGATTGGCAAAAGCAAGTAGGTCTTCCACAGTCCCGTATTTGACAGAGGACATCAAAGAGACCTCCCCTTCACAAAACAGTAATGATTCTGCACGTTCATCATTTTGATTTGCCTCTTCACACATAGTAATTAAGCTGTCTTCATAGACAGCAATGTCTTCACCCGGATAATGGTTCTCCATGATGGCTATCACCTCAGACATATTTAGATCAGCTAGCAGCAAGTCAATCTCCTCTTTGCTATCACTACCCGTGCTCATATACTCCATTACTGTCCACTTTGCAAAATCACCCCTGGAAAAAAAAAGAAACAAACTTGAAAACACTTTCCACCTAAATTTATTTTAGCAAAGTAAGAATGAAAAGGAGTTATCAGAAATGACCAGCAGCTCATCGTTATACAGATTTAACATGAATAACTTGTATTATGAAGAAAATCATAATTAGGATCCTGGGTGAAGACAAAACAGAGACATATTTGTTAGTGAAATTTATTTAGAAGTTACTAGTTAACCTCCCCTGTCACTCACTCTCAGATTTTTTTATGATAAAGCTTTCCCTAAGAGGAACAGGTACAGTAAGAATACACCACTGTGATAGATATGCAAAAATGAAGGAGCACCCTCAATACAAACAAAGGAATTCATTGTTTGGAAAAGAATGACAAAGAGAGATATTAATATTCTCAATTAGTTATGTCTAAGTTTGTATTGACAATTTATGTGATGTATCCAGAAAGAAGGAAAGGTCACACAGCAAGGTCATTCCACTAGTAATAGGCATCTGTTAGTATCATTGTACAGTGCACAACTGTCATCACCTGAGATACAAGATCCTTATTTTTTTTTGCAATTAACTGATCAGAACTAGACTTGAACTGAAATTTTCACCCTGACTTTCAGAAGAAAGTCAGAAACTGAGCTATCATAAAAGCAATGAGCTTTTGAAGTGGTTTCCAACAGTTTGTTCTGCTTCCACTAATCCTAATAACTTTTTAGGTCACTATTGCATCTATTTTGCTGGAATGGATTTACAGCAAGCTGGGTTCAAACTTCCCAAAAGGTCCCTTTCTATTCCAGAGAGTTACATATTCAAGTTAAAAACGTATACATGGTCAGTAATTAAAATACTGACACAAATAGTTTCCAACACATAAATGTCAAGAGCACTTACCTTGTATTTAACCTGATTACATCACTCAAAACCATTTAAAAACGTCTCAATAGAATCCCTGAAGTCATCACGTTTTTCTGAACCCGTATTTACCACTGATGATAATTTCACAGTGTTCTGTGGCAGTCTATTAAAAAAAGCAAAACAAATAAAGCCATTGCATACCAGCTCAAGCAGAAGGACTGGTTTGTACTCAAATAGATCATTTGCTTCACGGAAAGAACAGCTAGTAATCACAAGGCTGAGATAACAGGGGATTTTTCTGCAGAAAACAATGACAACTCAAGAAATAGTCAAGCTACTGTATCATCCAGATTTCCAAGTAGTAGTGAAAAACAGTTTTTCCATGGTTAGGTCCTGAGTTCTATTCTCTCTGTCTCATGCTTGCTTAAGCAAAGAGTAGGACCTTCTTTTCCTTTAGCAGAACTGACTACAGCATGCCCTCTCTAAAGAGCTCTCACTTCCCTTTTTCGTAATCCACTGCACCATCTATTTTGGGCAAAAGATAACAACTAGGCAAAAAGACACTTAAAAAAAAAAAGGAAAAACGAAAACCAGCAAACAAAACCTTATCTCAAGGACAAGCAGCAGATTGGGTCCCCTGAGGCCATGGAGCAATGTGTTTACCCAGGTACAGTTTCTGGTTATGATCACTATCTTTCTTACCCCCACCACAAGGACGTAGAAGCTTTGTGGCACATATTTCTCATGGGTTAGAGTATTTACGTCAGCTCTAATGTGAAGAAAACCAAGTAAAATGACGTGTCTAAGTTGGCAAAGAAGTTAGACCACGTGCTGAAAATTCAAAAGGCAGGACAGGACAGCAGATGCAGCATCAGAAAAGGGAAACGGAGTGCCTGTTCCTTTTCAAACTCCGATCCAAACCCTGAGAGTGACGGTGGCAGAGCAATGCTCTGCCAGCCCCCATTCCCCAAGATGGGCACAGTGACTTTCACCAGCACTCTACACCAGTTCACCCAGCCCTAATCAGCCCACACCCCCAGCACTAGGGCAGCCAGGTTGGAAACTTTGTGGTCACTAGCACTACTTGATCGGGGAGGCCCCAGGCTTTGTATCCTGGGTGCTCAGAGAGATCACAAAAAAGAAAAGATGCTGTGGGTGTTTTCCAGCCCCTATCACCTCAACTTGCTCCATGACCAAGCTATAGGCTGTTAACAAAGCCTGGATGTGGTTATTTTTCAATAGAAATGAGATTTCTATTTTTCCCCAGAGCAGGACTTCTATTCATTGGTTTGTTGGTTTTTAGGGTTCTTTTTTTGTCTGTTTTTTTTTGTTTTGTTTTGGTTTGGTTTTTTTATGCTGAATTAGTGGGGTTCAAATGAAAAGAAACAGTGCTGTCATAAAAGGAACCAAGAGACCTCATGTGTAAAGTCAGGTAAAGTTACAAACTAGTCCTGAGGGACTTTCTGAAGAAAAACATGAGCGTCTAGATGCTCTGGTCTTTTGTGGATAAAGACAAACACGTGCCACAGTTAAACTAATTTACTCTCTGACAGCATTTTCATACACAAAGCATCTGTACAGATTAGACCAAATGTAGCTTTCTTGAAGTGCCAGCTCTGCTCATTCCTCAAAATGTTCCCAAACTGGAGCACAATACTAATAATACTCTTGGCAGTTTCATGATTACTCAAAAAGTTCTGAATAACATGAAGAAGTGACTATAACCTGCATATTCTCGGTTCTTTTACTGCTTGAGAAAAGCTGCAAACCCTTCACCTTTACAACTACCTGAAAGGAAGAGGTAGTGAGGTGGGAGCTGGTCTCTTATATCAAATAACAAATGATGGAACAAGGGGAAATGGCTTCAAGTTGTGCCAGGAGAGCTTGGATATTAGGAAAAATTTCTTCACTGAAAGAGTTGTCAAACACTGGAACAGGCTGCCCAGGGAAGTGGTGGAATCAGCATCCCAGGTCACTAAATGTTTACACAATAAAAGCAGTGTCTAGACTATAAAAGTATTATACTGTACTATACTTCCCCTACAGGCAAAAAAAAAAAAGGTCCATTTTCCAATGGGGAATTCCTTCTATGTATCTCTAAAATCCTGTAATAGTGTCAGTGGTGGGCACTCATGTAGTATTCTAAATCATCCTATATAATCCAGATTAATGAAGAAATGACATCACTAAGTATGCTTTACTTAGATTGGCAGCTGAAAACTAGGTTTACCTGCAGTGGAAAAATAAAACTGCATGCAAGCACTTAAGTCAGTTGCTAAAGCACAAGACTCTTTCTCCAGTTTTGCCAATATTTCAACATCATCACATGAGTAATTTGTAAGTCAAAGGTTTATTTCTCTATTTTCTGCGTAGCTTTTCAACCCCTTTTGCCTAAGAAGTGTGCTGCCAGAGACCACTCTTATACCTATCATATTAAATTAAGAGTAACTGGATACCAGACTTCTGAGCCCCTGTGAGACTTTTTGTGTGTCAAAGGTCAATGATGGAAAAAATTGAACAAAATCTACAATAAAAATAAAATTTAAAAACCAAGACCACACAGACAAAAAACCTCAACACCCCTTGGCCCCCCCAAAAAGCTAGCCACTAACTGCATAGATTCGCTGAACATAATCATACACCCATAGTAAAGATCTCTTGTGCTGCTTTTATAGAAAAAATTTCTGGTCTAAGTGACAAGTGACTGCCCACTAGAAATTAAAAACGTCCTTATTTACTTTTAAGAAAACTTATCAACAGAACTTGAAAAACACAATCCCTCTGAAAAGAAACTTCTACTGTTAAGGAACAAGAAATATCAACAATTTCAATTTCGACAACATTTCACATATTCACATGGAATCAGAAAACCCGCGACTCTCCCAGCGCTGGCAGCAGCAGCAGAGCCCAGCGCCAGCCCCTTCCTGCCCTGCAACCCCGGGGACAGCGCAGGTGCCGCAGCCCCGCCGGCTCCCCCGGCACACGGCTCGGGAGGCCGAGGGCAACCGGGAGCCCGAACCCGGCAGCGCAGCGCAGCCCCGTCCCGTCCCGTCCCGTCCCGTCCCGTCCCGCTCCGCTCCATCCCGCCAGGGCTCCCCTGCCCTGCCCTGCCCTGCCCTGCCGACCCCGTCCCCGCTCACCCCGGGGCTCCGGGAGAGCCGCGCCGCCCGTCCGCCCGCAGCCCGCGCCGCTCCGCCGGTGCCGCGGGAGCTCCGGGGGCGGGCAAGGGCGCAGGTAGCACCGCCCTCCCCTCCGAGGGCGGGGGACCGGGCCGGCCCCGGCGCCGCTTTCTATTTCGGTTTCCCGGCAGGAGCAAGCGCTGCGCTGTCCCAGCCCGGCCTCAAGCCCGGCCAGCGACCGCCTCCTGCTCCATCGGCAATGGCCTGTCCCCGGCGGTGGCGTCGGGAAAACCCTTCCCTACACCTCATGTTTCCGTGCGCACCTAGAGGGCGTCACCAGCGTCCCACGGGTTTAAACATTATCTGAATTAAACTTCAGCTGACACGCGGGTGGAATTTAGGACAACAACGTGAAGAATTTGTTAGTGGCAGTAGTATTAAAATACTCCGGGACACACTAGTGTGAGTTGGGTAATTGCTAAAATTGAGTACGACTACTTTTTATTTCTTATCCATAAGGAAGAAATTCTCACAAAACTGTGCTGCCCAATAGCTCCTCTTCAGTCAGTTCGTTTTTAAGGAGACAAGTAGCACGTTTAACAAAACCAGCTGCCACAGCACTAGGAGCTGATGAGTTGAATCTGTCTCAAGGTGTCAAGAGACCCAAGATGGAATTTTGGTTCATTATCTGCAGGGTAATGACTATTTGCTTACTGAAGTCAATGGCAAAACCACCATTATAAAGTTTCAGGACAAACATTCACCTTAGGCTTCAGTGTTTATTAGTAGTTCATACAACTCTTTTTCTCTTTACATTATCAAGATACCCTGACTCCCTTGTTTAAATGGTTTGTGTTTGCTACCTCACTTGGGACATTCACAACTGTCCAAAGTATGTCACAAATGACATTCTGGAATGTGCAAGAGTTTAGACTCACTATAGGATTTTCTTTTCCATAGCATCATAACTATGTATATGGAACTCAGTTAGCAGGGTTAACCTTTGCTCATACACGGTTTCTTTTCCAGACTATACAGATGTTAAATACATTGGCAAGCCTCCATAAGGAAAGAGGTGTCTTCTTTATTAAGTTTGACTTTGTTCAGTTGCACCACCCAGTGCATTTGCTAAAAAAAAAAAAAAACAAACAATAAAACAAAACAAAACTATGGGGGAAAAAAGGCAAGAAAGCTGAGGATGATTATAGAAAAAAAAAAGAGAGGAAAGACTGAAGAATAAATTAGGCTATAGGAGAGGCCAGACCAAGGAGAGGGTGGAATTGGCAGCACCTTGAAAGTGGGAGGTTAAGGAGGCTGAGTAACACATCCTTAACGTGCAGCAGCTCTCACGCTAGGGTACTTTGGGTATTCTCTTTCAGGAACTTGCTTGTGCTATTGGTTTTTTCAAACCCACAATTAATTTTAATGAAACCCTTTTCTATTTTTAGACCAACTTCAAAGACGGAAAGAGGAGGAGGTCCTCTCTCCACATCAATGAATTTAGGCAGGACAAGTCTTAGGATTCCAGAGGAAACTCGCCATGGAGAGATGGAGGAAACACAAGTTTGTACTCCATGGCATGCATAAGTAGGATATAAATTGAAATGCTCTATTTTAAAAGCAATCTACTCTCTGTCTTAATGATCATACTAGAATACAAAACCAAAATAATTAGGTCATAGCAATTACTTGCAGACCCTGACTTACTGGGAGGCTGCCACAAGTATATACAGCACTGCACTGAAGACCTGCTAACACACAAATTGCCCTAACACACGCTACAGATGTGCCCACAAGTTTTACATAGATGTTTTTAAAAACCAAAGAAAATGACATTTTCTTCAGTACATGCCTGGGGAACCATTCTGCAGACCAATGACTGCTTGCTGGGTGCCTGAAGCTCTCTGCCCCAACCACCTAATTTCTGATCCCATGTGCTGCCTTCACTGCAGTATCTCTGAATTCACAGCCCTGGCCCAGGACCAGACAAACAGAATCACAAAATCAGTTAGGTTGGAAAAGACCTCTGAGATCATCAAGTCCAACCTATAAGCAAGCACTACCACACTGACTAGACCATGGCACTGAGTGCCATGTCCAGATTTTTCTTAAATACCTCCAGGGATGGTGACTCCACAATCTCCCTGGGCACCCTATCACAATGTCTAATCCCTCCTTCTGTGAAGAAATTCTTCCTGATATCCAGTCTAAAACTATCCTGGCCCATCTTAAGACTATGTCCTCTTGTCCTGTCACTGGTTACCTGAGAGAAGAGGCTGGCCCCCACCTGGCTACAACCTCCTTTTCTTCAAGCTAAACAACCCAGCTCCCTCACCTATTCCTCAAATGGCTCATTCTCCAGACCTTTCTCAGTTCTGTTGCCCTTCTCTGGATTCACTCCAGCACCTCAATGTCCTTCCTGAACTGAGGGGCCCAGAACTGGACACACTGAGGCACACTCAAGGTGTGGCCTCACCCATGCCAAGTGCACTTCCCTACCCCACTAGACAACATCACTGATACAGGCCAAAGCTTTTACTTCCCTTTATTAAGTCAGTCTGTCAAAACCTATATTAGACCCTCATCATCTTGGCCATCTGACCCTTCAGGTTCACCCCCAAGCCCACCATCACCCTCCTGCCCTTGGCTGGCAGGGCTCACACAGGGGTTGACAGCCAGCCCTGGCCTGGGCTGCTGGTGCTTCCTCACACAGGGCAGGCAGCTGCTCACACCCATGCCTCAAACCTGACCTGAGAAGCTCACAAAGTCACAGAATCTGCTGAGTTTAAAGAGACCCACAAGGATCATTGAAGTCCAGCTCTTGGCCCTATGAATAGGACAACACCAAGAATCACACCATGAGCCTGAAAGCATTGTCCAATGCTGCGACCACTTCCCTGGAGAGCCTGTTCCAGTGCCCAACCACCCTCTGGGTGAAGAATCTTTTCCTAATATTCAACCCAAACCTTCCCTGACAAAACTTCAGGCCATTCCCTCGGGTTCTGTCACTGGACACCACAGAGATCAATGCCTGTCTCTCCTCTTCTCACGAGGAAGCTGTTGACTTCTATGAGGTCTCCCCTCCATCTCCTCTAGGCTGAGACAACCAGGCAAAGGGACCTCAACTGCTCCTTTTAAGTCTTCCCCTCAAGGCCCTTCATCCTCTTCGCTGCCCTCCTTTGGATGCTCACTAAAAGCCTTATATCCTTCTTACATTGTGGTGCCCAAAGCTGCACACAGGCCTCAAGGTGAGGCCTCCCCAAGGCAGTACAGGGCAGGACAATCCCCTCCATTGCCTTGCTGGCCTTGCTGTGCCTGATGCCCCCCAGGACACGGTTGCCCCTCCTGGCCCCAGGGCACACTGCTGGCAGCTGTTTGTCTCGTCTGCCCGCAGCAGGCACTGCCCGCACCCTGGGCCACCCGCTCAGCTTTGCTCCCTCCCACCAGAGAGCCCAAACGCCGCGGGCACCCTCTGCCCTTGCAGCGCGCACGGAGCGGGCTGAGCCCCGCCGGCCGCCGTGGAACGCGGCGCCTGCGCAGAGCGGGCGCGGCCGTGCCGGCCATGGCGCTCCGCGCGGGAGGCCCGGCGCTGGCGCTGCTGCGGGGCCGCCTGCGCCTCCCCGGGCCCGGCTCCCGCGGGCACGCCCGGCTCGGCCGCTCCGGCGCCGCCGCGCAGCCGGCTGACGAGGAGCCGGGGGAAGGTAGGGACGGCTCGCCGGGCCTCGCTGCGTTCGCCGCGGGCCTCGGTGCCGCGCAGCCGGCTGTGCTCGGGGGCGTGGGGAGGGGAGCGGCCTCCTGACCCGCTCGGCCCCGCCGGAGGCGCCGGGGCAGCGCCCGCGTCCTGGGCGTGAGGAGCCCCGCAGGGCCCGGGCAGCCCGGCCGGGCGGTGAGGTCGGCCTGTGCCGTCTGGGGCTGCAGCCCAGGGGGCCAGAGTCCGCTGTCAGTGCCCGGGGCGCGGATTGTTAAATGTAGATACAGCTAGAGGTGAACCAAGTGACCCGAGAGACCCCTCAAAAGGGCATAGGAAATGTGTGACTGGCACTTTAGTGTCTTTAGGACAAGCCGAGAACTAGTGAGGCTGCTGTGCATCGGTGCCATGCTCAGACTGTGTAAAGGACAACAGAGCCAGAAGTTATGAGATCACATCATCTCTGTAGTGGCTAAGCATGTACAGCCATGTGCATGCATTTACAGGCAAAAATCACAGCCATTCTGGCCTAATGCAGGTCCATGTCACCCATCCATTGGACTTGTCTTTTTTGCAATCTTGGTCACTTCATCCTTCTCAGTTTCCATGGAAACTGTGGTATTTATCATCTTCATAAAGTGTTTCCTTATTTTTCTGATAAAAAATGCTAATATAAAACTTGCCTGTGGAAAGAACTACTGTGGTTATTTTTTACAACAGTAAATAATGCTGTGAGAGCTCAGTGAAGTTATAAAATGAAAGATTTTTTAAAAATAAATAGTATCAAGTAATACAACTATCATGTAATGATACTTAAAGGTTTTCTTGAGGCCACAATATCTCATGAGTTCTTCAAAACCAAAAGCAGAATAAAGTGCTCTCTGCTGAATATCCCTGTGGCAGATGGTAGCTGCTGGGAAATGCTCCCCAGCTTCCCAATCCAGATGACAAAAGGGAAATATTAACAGGCAACAGCTTCACAGGCTCTGCTGATGTGATGTGGTTAGTGAATTAGTTTGAAAGCTATGCAGGGAAATGATCATGATTTCAGATTTGGGAGATGGCCGCTTTGTATGCAAAGAGGAAAAAAGTTCCATGTTTCTGGATGTTCAGCGTGTCTCGATTCCATGTGAATTCTGGAGGCTGTCAGCAGCAGTACAGATTGGCAGTAGTGTGATGAGATATGACTGCTCTGTGGGTTTATTATACTGGAGTAGATGAAAGTGTATTATTAAGTGAAAATTTTGAGTGGGTGTTTACCGTAAAGGAAGGTGCTGAGTTGTAAAAATAGCAAGTGTTGAATTGTTCCGAAGTGCTGGCTTCGTGGTATTTAAGAGAGACTGTCATTTCAGTGAAGCTTGCCAAAGGTCTAGAGCTGCCTCACTGCCTAGCTGGCATTTCCTAACTCTTATGGGTGTGCTAAGTTTTTTGATGGTGAGCAGCAAATTAAAAAGTAAAAGATTCCTTGTATTATGAAGTTTCCTGTGCACCAAAGGAAGTCAGTTTTGTCTTCTTCCTACCTTTCCTACTCCTTGTTATTACTAATGTATGCATTATATTTCTTTCATTCGTTCCTCATTTTTTTCATTTTTGTTGTCATGATCTTGGAGAGCCAGGACAAACCTTTGTTCAGTTGTTCAATCCATAGGAAGGGATTAAGTGTACTAAAATCAGCCACACATCTTTCTGTTCACATAGAAAAGCCTTGATGCTTGTTTCTTCTCACAGATGCTGAAGTCAGTACCAGAAAGAAGACATTTGCTGAAGTCCAGACAGAACGACTGGATCAAGCTGAACGGACTGTTTTAATTAAGTGCCCATCAAAACTTAATGAAAAAAAATTATTGCAGTATTTAGCCAGTCATGGGAATGTTAAGAGTCATTTCTTTTTTGAAAATCGTGTAAGTAATTAATGATGTCAACTAAAATCTAGACTTAGATGAAAAGAAATACCAGAAGGAAAATTTGGTTAAGGCCTCATACATAAGTTAAGCAAATTATATACACTTATTATATTAAATCAGTTTTTATCTGTGCTAATGTTCACAAGTTGCTGAGCAGTTGATTTTTGTTCATAAGTCAGGCAAGCCACACCTCTAAGGAATAGCCAGCAACCTGTTTTGCACTAAATCTTTGAAACTTTCACATAGCACCATTCATTGTTCTGACAATAGAGGTAGCTCTATTTTATGTATTTCTTGAGTATTTCAGTTGTGAAGATGAATATAGTTCTGAACTTTTATGTTTAGTGCTTGCTTCCAAGAATAGCACATCTTAAATACTTTTAACCTCTTGTGAAAAAGCATCTAAAATGTTTTGAGACATGGAACCTAGCATTTGGCTTCAGGGCTGTCATATTAATCTGTCTCAGGAGCCCGAGGAACATCTGAGTGATATCTGTGCAATGAGTTCAAGCATTATATGCATTTATCTCACCCTGTATTTCTGTTCTTAATGTTTTAGGGCATCAGTGCTTTAATAGAGTTTTCAGAAAAGAGCAGCATAACCTCATTGCAGGATGCTGTTGGGATCCCAAGTGCTTCAGAGCATCATGTTGTCCCATTTAAATCAAGACTTTTTACTTTCACACTGAAAAACCCAGTGAGTCAACATGTTGAAGAGACACCACTTCACCTCTCTCCTCAGAGTCACATTCCAGTGAAAGACCTTATTGAAAAGCTTTGTCTTGCAGACAGTGTAAGTAGAGGTTTCTAGATCTCTCTTAATTAAAAATAAGGCTTGTTCATTTCAGATTTGCAAGTGGTCATGTGAAACTTATAAAGCTATTTATTTTTATTAAAATGGTAACATATTAGCATTTTATGTGAGTGGTTCTCCTACACTGAAGTAAATAAATGAAATTATTCATTTTCATTATGAGAATAATTTTTCTGTGTGAAAGAAACCTTTTTGAAGTTTTGAAAAATAACCTAATTGCATTGATATTAAATAGATGAAAATATATGTTAATAGAAGATGGGTCATTGTATTTTTATGGTGTTTATTTTCTGAACTAGATAAGCAGTCAGATGTACATTCTACTGAATGAGTATCAGCTTACAGAAGAAAACATCAGGCTGCGATTTCTGGCCTGTTCTTTGGTTCGAGATTTTGCACGTGCCTATTTCCCTGACAGCACAGTAAAGCCATTTGGCTCTTCAGTCAACACATTTGGCAAACTGGGATCTGATGTGGACATGTTTTTGGACTTCCGTGACACAGGAAGGCATGCTACAAAAATGGTAAGATTGTGCTGTGCATCCTCAGTTTGTTGGATTTCTTCAACAGAGCAGCTCATTTGCTATTTCACACACAGGAATGAGTTTATTTTTATTTAGATTTTATATGGGTTCATACTATAGAGTGTGAACAAGTTTATTTGAATGTTTGGATCTGAAGACTTTCAAAAACTGATTGTGATGTGGATGAGATGTTCTTTGCAATAGGAAGAAAATTATTTGGTGTTTATGTAAACTTTGCACTATTAGGGTGAATTTCACTATGAAGAAAACCCTCATCCTCCAAGATTGTTTCAGCAGAATCAGACCTTCCTATTCTATTGACATGTTTTCTTCTCTGTACCTTCTGTGTTTCAGCCATGCTCTGTTAAAGCTTGGCTTTGTTTTTTAGGGTCCTCCATGTCCTAAAGCAAAGTAAGTTTGTGCGTGTGCACATCTGTGTTTTGGGAGGATTGTCATGTTCTTTTCCTTACCTTAAAGAGATGACTTTATGCTTCAGGGAAGTTACTGGATTATGTACTGGGCAGTATATATATCTATAGGCACATATTGAGTGTGTGCAGGTGTGAAAGCTCAGGACATGGGATAGTCATGGTGAATACTTACAGGTCACAGATTCTGAATGAATAATCAAGTAAGTGATTCTCGTGAAAACCTTTCTTTTTACTTGTATGGTGACAGATAGTTTGGGAAAAAGCTGTCAGGAAAAACTGTTGAAGTTTGGGAAAAAATTTAAGCCCATTGTCTTTTAATTTTTTCCTTAGAAGACAATGGGCTTAAACTTTTGAAGATTGAAAATTCTCTCAGCTTTTCTGTACAATTTGTATATTGCTGTGTAAGTTACTTTTAAAGAAATAATCCTTCAAATGTATATTGTTTTTAGTATTACTGCAGTGATAAATCACAATGAAAGCAAATATGTCAGCTGAAGAGGAGGATTGTCGTGTGTGTGAAATGTTGAAATCTTTATGCTTAATCAATGAAGTTGCCTCCTAAATTTTGAAGGAATAACTTTTAAGTATAAAATGTCTATTTTCAAAGCATGTTTGGTAACTAGCTGTTTTCTTTACTATGTATTCTCTGTGGAGATAGAAGTTCTGTTGTGAAATGTAGAGTATTTGATCCTGAGTGAGCAGCTGTGATTACCTGTGAATAGCTGAGGGGCTTATTACTCTGGGGAGACAGAGGGGAGGTAGGTTTAGTTACAAGGTGATTTATTTAGCAGCAGTGGAAAAGTTATGTTCTGATTTCTTCACTTCTGTAGCCTTCAGGAGGTGCCAGCAATGAGGAGGATCAGGCATTTCAGCGCCTATTTACATGAAATAACTGGTTTTGAGCCTTGTGGCAAGCTGATTACTAATTGTAATTTAGGAAAAGGGGCAGAAATGGGAACATTCTTTACCAAGAGTGGATGCTAGACCACAGATAGGGCATTTTTAACCCCTGGCCAGTTTGGGAGATTAGTGAATGACTTTAAACAAGGTTCTGTGATGCTTTAGAGTAGCAGTTTTTGTTAAACTGTTGTGCTTCTTCCTTAGGTTACTGTATCAGTTTACTAAAAAGTAACTATTTACTTTTAATAATAGTAATAGTTTCATATTTGCTGTTTCCATCTACATGACAAGACTTGGGGAAGGAACACAGGGTTGAGGCAAGCATATCAGTTCTTCATAGCCCCTAGTTAGCATGAAAGTTATTTGAAGGTATATGAGGGTATATAAATATATGAAGGTTCATTTAATTGCTCAGAATATCTACTTTATAAAACAATCTTCATTCAGTTTTTGAGTAAAGTAGTGAGGTGCTGTCTGGAAAGGCCCATTGTGGTTTTTGTCACAAATATATAAACACCCGCCCACCTACAGGTCAGCTGAGAACCCATCTTTATCTTTCCTGTTAAGTGCCTCGATGTTGATAGTTACAGGCTCCTTTCACTTAGAGCCAGCCCTATGTAGCATGCAGCCCACAGCCTGATGGGATTAGGGATTGCTGTCCTGGCATGTTCCACCACACATGGTGCTGGCTGGAGAGCCACTCCCCTTGGGAACAGTCACCTCGGTGATGGCCAGAGAGACTCAGAAATTCAGCCCCTGAACTGACTTTATGGGAAAGGTTGCAAGGTCCATAACTTCTGAATTGTTTCACCTGTCTGAGGTCACTAATGTGTGGACAACAAAAGTAAGGCACTCGGTATCTCAGTTACTGTTACATCACTGTAATTTTATTTGTACAGTATGCATTCACCCATGACATGTTCCAAGGGGGAGGATAAGTCAGTGTCAAGTATAGGATTAGCAAATAAAACTAGCTGATGTGTTAAAAACACAAGACTATAAAGAAAACAGATATTTCACAGCTATTTTATTGAGGTAAAAACTACAAATAGTGCAAATCAAAATATGAAGACCTACAGAGAAGTTAATTTCTGATGTCAGAATATGTCTTCACAATATTTTTGTCTTTCAGGGAAACGATATGTGACATAAAGTATTTTTTTTAAGTCTTCCAGAATTGTATCTTAATTTTGAACAATTTAAGTAATTTGCATCCTGAATTTTATACTTTTTAAAATGAAAAAGACATTTTTACTCACACTGCTTACACATTTTTACTTTACTTACACATTTTTACTTTTACTTACACTTGATTTACTAGTAATGCATTGTTCTTTGAGGGTTTGACATGGAATTACCAATAGTTTGAAATTATTCATTGTTTGGTTGTGTTGCCCCTCTTGTAATTGTATGCTCCTCTTTGCAGTCAGAGCATTTATGCTCTCCTGGTAATTCCAGAATTACCTTTTTTTAGCCAGTAATGAGATCTAGTACTATTACACTTCTGTTTGAACATGTAGATTTATAGTAAGTTGATCACTATTAGCCTGGAAAAATTGAATCACCAGAAAAGAATGTAAAAGAGAGAGCAATATGTTTTTACCTATTTAAAGTTCTGTGGACTGCTTTGAATAATTCTTGTCTTTCAATTTTAGTTGTACAAACTCCTTTGCAAATTGCGGTGGCCTTTCAGAAGTGTTTTTAAATGTCTCTTTTGTTTGAGAGCTAACAGCTTGCTTTTAAAATTCTGTGTTAGAAAAAAGGTCCCTTTGAAATGGAGTATCAGATGAAAAGATTACCATCAGAAAGATTAGCAACTCAGAGAATTCTCTCTGTGATTGGTGACTGCCTTGATAATTTTGGTCCTGGGTGTGCAAATGTACAGAAGATCCTCAATGCCCGCTGCCCTCTGGTGAAGTTTTCCCATCAGCCAACAGGATTCCAGTGTGATCTGTCAGTGAGCAACAGGTGAGACCTGGTTTTAAAAAGTTTACAGAGAATTCTGATGTACTTAAAGTGTTCTGAAAACCTGTAATATCAACTGTTTTTTCTGTGTTCTTAATAAATGTGAATGTTGGCTCTGAAGGTAAAAAGGATATTTTTTGACTTCTGGAGGTTAGAGTTTAATGTACTTAAGTTGTCTTTCTCCAGCATAGGAAATACTTGCTAGCTGAAGCCTCAAAAATCAGTCTATGGAACAAGGTTGGCTTATAAAACAGGAAAGAAGGCAGTCAGTGTTCATTAGTCATTACTTCCCCATGGCATACGCACAGCCTTTCTTGATTACTTTTCAGATTAAGCGGCTCCAGAATGTTAATTTTTAGGGATTTTGCTTCTAGCTATTTTGGTGTCCTTTCCTTCTTCTTAAGGCCTGCATACCCCTGTTTGCTGGGAAGATGCCCTGATGCCAAGGGAATTCCCGCGGGGAAGGGGAGCCTGCGGCGTTCCCGGGGCCGCTCGCAGCACTGCCCGCTAGGGGGCGCCGGCTGCCCAGGAATCCCCCCAGGCCCCCCGTGACACAGGAATGGCCGCGTCGCCCCTTTGGGCTTCTGCTCTCCTGGGTTTCTGTCAGAAACACCCCCTCACCGCAGTAAACAGCTCTGGCATAAGTGTACATAGCCCAAAATGAGTTACTGACCCTTTGCATTGTTGTTGGAAAATATAAAAATATGAGCGATTATTCTTCAGGATAAAAGTGACAGAACCCAAGGGAATGGCCTGAAGTTGTGTCTGGGAGATGCAGGTTGGATATTGGGAAAAGGTTTGAGCCCTGGAACAGGCTCTTCAGGGAAGTGGTCACAACACCAAGCCTGACAGAGTTGAAGAATGCTGTCAGCACAGGGTGTGACTTCTGGGGCTGTCCTGTACGGGGCCAGGAGTTGGACTTTGATGATCCTAGTGGGTCCCTTCCAACTCAGATTATTTTGTGTTTCTGTGGTACGTGTTTTAGTGCAGTTTTGTGACTTCTCTGCATCAGATACAATCTGATCAGATACACTTCTGAATTACCCAAAGTTCTGTTTCAGAACATGCAGGAGCTGTTAAGGCAATACTGAACAAGTTTCTTACAATGAACTTACTTTTCTATATGCAGCCACAGTGAAAGTCAGCATGTAGTTCTGTACAAGCTTCCACTGCTGATAGTTTGGCTGGTTGGGACTGCATGTCTTGTCTTGTTATAATTTTTACTAGAAACACATCTCTCTGGACACCCTACAGCATCTCACAGCTGAAATTTAAGAAGTCCAGGTGTTACAAAATTTTGACCTAGTAAATGTGCTCAAAAGACTATGCTGAATTTTTAGAACATCTTTTAGCACTTCAGGCTAAAACTAAACCAAAGTAAGTTTTGCTCTCATACTGTACTTCCATTATTTTTCTACTTTTTCTTGCCCTCCCATTTGTACAATACATGAATGGTTGTGTAACAGCGTGATAAAGGAGATCAAAAACTGATCCATCTGAAAACCTTTATCCTTCCAGATTAGTTGTTTTTTTCAGCTCAACTAAGCACTAATCATTTGAAAATTACCAAACTGACTTGTTTTGCGGATTTCTTTGTGTCTCTGCACTTAGATTATTTTTCAGTGCAGCATTTTACTACCTTTTAGATAAAAGCTGTAAAAGATGTTCTAGTTGAATTTTATTATATGTTAGGATAGAGATATTACCTAACGTACCAAAGGTAATTATGGCTGAATTATGTTTTTTCACCTCAGTTCTGCATAGTATGACTCCACATTACTTGATGGTGTTTTCTTTATTTTGGGGTTTTTTTTTCCTGCCACTGTGATGTGGATGGAGGAAACAGGAAACAGTGCAAATGCATATTATTTACCCAGAACTGTATAATTCTTGCTATGAAAAACTACCAGGTATTTAATCCTGGATAATTCCAGGCATTCCTACCCAAACCATTCTACTATTCTACAATTCTCTTCTATTTTTTAAAATGTATAAATGTTACTTTTTTTTTTATGAAAGCGTCCTTCTCTTATAATGAACAATGAACACTGCACCTGATACTTTATAATTTTCTCAGAATTTACATGTCTTCCCATTTGCTCTGCAGCATTGCAATAAGAAGTTCAGAGCTCCTGTACATCTATGGCTGCCTCGATTCCCGTGTGCGAGCGTTGGTGTTCACCATCCGGTGCTGGGCCCGTGTCCACGGGCTCACAAACAGTGCTCCTGGCACCTGGATTACAAACTTCTCCCTGACCATGATGGTCATGTTTTTTCTGCAGAGGAGATCGCCACCTATCATTCCAACACTAGACCAGCTTAAAGAACTGGCAGGTAAGCACAGCTGTTTGTGTTTATTGCAGTTTATTTTTTATTGCACATTTGTTTTATCTAAAGTGATAAACAAACCCAAGCAATTTCTTCATGCTCTTGAATACTAATGAATACTATTTGTGTTTTAAGTTTGAGAGAATATGCAAGTTTTACATGGTTTTTTTAGTGAAAATAATGGATCTTTAAAGGCAAAATCAATCCCTTTTCAATACAATACTAATTTGACTTAAAGAGGTTAGACTTTTCTGTCCCTTAGATAAGTAAATGTAATTTACTTGTTCAGTGCTCCTATGCTGGAATTTTTTTATTTTGTTATTTAGAAGACTTGTAGGGACTTGAACGTATCTGGAGTTAAGGATTTTATGCAGACTTAACTGCACAAAATATGATGATATGATATGAATTGTTTTATAGCTACCAAAAGCTTAAAAGAAAGGTTGTGTTTTCTCCTCCTAATTTGTAATTTCCTTGAGACTGTTCAGGCCCTTTGCAAACAGTTCTTGTACCTCCACAAACAAGCTGTTCTGGAGGTTTCTTACACAGCATTCAGGGTGTATTATCTTCAGTGAATCGTATGAAAGCATTGAGAATGACACCCCAAGTTCTTGATTCCTTACTCATGTGTTCTGCTTATTGACATGATTCCTTGGAAGCTTTGAGTGCTCGAAGTGAAGGAAAAGGTCTGTGTTCAGTTACTTTAAAATAATTTTAAACATTTCCTTCAGAATTCTGTAGAAATGTTTATACATAAAACATGTGTTCTGATATTTACAAGAGCGTTCCTAATTCTGTGAAGTTTTTCAGAGGAAGACAGTGAACACTCTGGGACTGATTTTTTTTAAACCCTCGTGTAGGTAGTAACCTCAGAGAGTTGTGCTGTTAAGTGTGTAATACAGCCCTCTTTGTAGAGATACCCTGCTTGTTACTTATAAGAAGTTTTCAGAGATACAAAGATGTCATTTATCTTAGTCCTGTAGGATTTTAAAAATGTGCCATTTGCTCATGATGCTTTTTCTTTGCCTATCTATGGACTTTTTTCTTTTAAATCTTTTACCACTTAATTTGAATCTTAACCTAAAAGTTCACTTGTGAATTCCTAATTTGATTAGTATGGTAGTCTTGATTTCAGCTTGTTATCTGAATTTTATAAATACAATAGCATTTTACTGTTTATTACTTCAAAATATGCCCACAATTTTTCTTTCAGGTGAAAAAGACAAGCATATAATTGGAGGATATGATTGCTCATTTGTTAGTGATTTAAGGAAGATTAAACCTACAAAAAACACAGAAACACTTGGTAAGCAGATCTTCATAACTTTTGTTTATTTTATGACCATATTGAAAACAAACTTTTCCTTAATGTTACTGATGGCTCTTGTTTTTCTTTCCCCTTAGATGTATTGTTGGGTGAGTTTTTTGAATATTTTGGAAACTTCGATTTCAGAAAGAATTCCATAAATCTTCGAAAGGTAAATGGATTTTAATTGCTCATCATTAGCAATTGAATCTCTCTATCTGCCATTTGACAAACTGCATATGCTAAGCAACATTTTTTGTCATCTTTAATTATATATGAAAAAACATTTATATGGAAACAGAGTTCTTTCTGTGAAGGAGGAGTGTTTTCCTCTTGGAGCCCAGTAACTTACAATAACATTAAGAACATTTACAGTGTCATTGCTTGGATATGCTGGAAAGCAGAAACTGATGCAAAGCTGGTGTGATTTTAGTGAAAAGCCCTGTAATAAAAGTGGCAGTTTTAAAAAGTCAAAGTTCTTTTTCTTCTGTGGGAGGAAAACTTTTAAAATGTCATAATGTCTGTCATAGCAAAAGTCTGTGACAAACCCTGTGAGCTGACAAAATTCACATTTAAAGTTGGGAGTCCAGACCCAACCAGAGCCTACATTAAAACTTACAGCTGAGTTTTGGGTATGCTTTTGACACTGCAGTTTTCTACTGCAGTTTGTATCAGCCTACAGTTACTGTGCTGCAGCTCAATAGGCATGCCATAGCATGATAATTCTGTGCTAGCACTTCAGTTTGTTTTATATGTTTTAGTCATCCTATTGATCTGTGTGTGCATGCAGGTATAATAGGAATACATGAAAATGTAACCTCCATAACTCACACCTTTTCCTGCTGGGCTGCTTCCAGAGTGGGGTTTCAGTGCCATGTTGCTGTGTGGATGCTCATTTGTTCTCTTTCCTGTTTGGGCATTGTGGATCACTGGCTAAAGAGCCCTTTTTGCAGATCGATCCTAGAAACTGATTTATTTAGGTGGAGAACTTCAGTTTGCTGTTAAACCTGAAAAAGGGAAGCAAAATGACCTTTGGAGCCTGAGCTAGTCAGGGGAGGTATCTGGGCTGCTGCTCTTCCTCTGACAGTGCTCTTGGCCCTGGGGCAAGTGTATGTAAGCTGTACACAGAGACTTCCTGGACCAGCAGGAGCTGGTGGATTCCTGCTAGAGCTTGGGAAGAGGTTCTGCTATACAGAACCAGCCAGCTAAGAAAAATGATAAGCACTGAAATGGAAGTGCATTTAAATAACAAACTACATCGTTGTCAGCTATTTCTGTTGTACTATACCAGGTGCCTAACAGTGGACCATGACCTGAATAGCTCTGTGCTTAAAAGCAGGCCAAACTGGGAGGAATTTCAGCCAACAAAGCAATCTTGTTCACTTACACCAGCACTGTGATCTCTCTGAACAGTGTGGGAGGAATGGTTTGAACAGTTTAAGTGCATGCAGTATTTTATCAAACTGAGCTGTGCAGGTTAATATGACACCCTGATGCTGCCCATACACAAGTGGAATTAAGAGTAGGAGGTTGCAGTAGTGAGGTCTGAGGTTTGTTGGACAAGAAATGGGAGAATGGCCAGAAAGATAGGTTAAGCTGTAGTTGTGTGTTCTTTACCCTGAAGGATATCTAAGTTGAACGTGGCAACGGCAAAGAAAACCACCACTCAGAAGGTTTAGAGAACAGGAATAATGCAGTCAAGTGACAAGAAAATTAACTTCATTAATAATGACTGGGTGTTTTGTAAAATGTTCTCTGATAGGTCAAAACACTTCTAATTCTAATGTAATAACTCAAGTGATTCGTTATTTGCTCAGCCTATAATGTACATATGCAACTTTGGCTTTTTCTTTATGCTGTCTGCAGGGAAAGGAAGTAAATAAGCCTGAGTCGTCTCCTCTTTATATCTGGAATCCCTTTGAACAAGACCTTAATATCAGCAAGAATGTTAATCAGCCACAGCTGGAGAAATTTATAGCTATGGCCAGAGAAAGTGCCTGGATTTTACAGAAGGAAGATAAAACTCAGCAAATGATCAATAAAGAACCTTGGGGACTGGCAGCTCTACTGATACCATTTGGAAAAAATAATTCCAGCAAGATGAAGAATAGGATGAAAGGAATAGGAAGTGAAACAATCAGAAGCCTCTTGGACTCTTTAAAGTTAAATAATGCAAGCAGTCAACAAAAAGCAGTGGGAAAATGACTTTAAGCACAGAAACACAATAGCTAATATTCTGTTTTAGGAATTGAATGTGACACGCAGTCCAAAGAACATTAATTTTAATATTTCTATTATGGGGAATGGAGAATCAAGCAATCTCTGGTTTTCATCTTAATGATTTTTGTACAGGTCTATTCTTTCTGTACATTTTTCTCCTCCTTACTCCTCACTTTTCCATCTGTTTTATGAATGAAGAGTATTCAAATGTAAGGTTTACAGATACATTTTGGAAGTAGCCTTCGATGGGCACTCTTCTGTAAAAAAGGCTGACAGGAGCAATATGGGAAAAAGCCTTTGGGAATTCTCTTGGCTAGCATACAAATGATATGCTAATTAAAAGCTCAAGAAACAACCACCTTTCCATGAAACCACAGTCTGAAAGAAGATGAATGTGTTGGAACCACTGTTTCAATCCAGTCGTGTTTTGGAAGCCAGTAAAACCCAAGTGCATGTATCTGTTTTTGCAGTTGTTTTCCATTCATGTAGATAGTGCCAAGACAAAATAAAGAGAATGGAATTAGATAGTTGGGTGTGCAGTTTCATAAAGCATTGCACCATCACAGCTCTCCAAGGATAGTGCCACTGTTTTGTGTTGGAAAAGTGGGTTTGCTCTTGTGTTTACCACCTGATTTAAAATGTCTTTAGTTAACTCTCCTTTGTTTTCTCTACCCAGGACTGGTCTCCACCCACACTTGTTTCTTATTTTGCCTTCAGCTTCACTTTAAACCTGTATTTCAGGTTCAGGCAGGGGTTCTTGAGTGCCCTTCTTGCTTCATCACTCTCCCCAAAGCTGCTGCCTACCAGGTGACATCAAAGCATTCCCACAGAGGCATCTGTCCTATGCAGAGATCCAGAGAATCACCCCAGTCTTGCCTTGGTTTTTACATATTCAGGAGAACAGTGAGGGTCCCCCTTCCAGATCAGTTGGGCCAGCAGAGTCAGTGTTTTTTACTGACTTGAAACATTGAGTGCTCTCTGCATCTACTTAAAAAGAAGTCTTTTCAGAGGAAGGGGGAGAGTGAGAGAAGGAAGGAAATGGTAAATGGAGAGCAGGCAAATATCAAATTTTAAAAGTACATTTGTGAGTATTTCACCTGTCCAGTTTGAGAGCCACTCATGTCATTAGACTAAATGGTAGCAGTGTTAGCAGTTCCACAGAGTGTTTTCTTTATTCTTAACAGAAATTCCATGATGGAAATTACTGTATTCAGAGATAATCATATGAATGCAACATCAATTTTATGATTACTTTCTCATTTTCAGTGCTTTTAGACTCTTTAATGTTGCACTGAGATATGGTCTTGTATAGACTTTTTTCTAATGGTGTGATCTGAACAATTTGTAAGTGTGCTTTCTCTTTTCTCTGATACATTATTCATTGGAAATACTGTAGGCAATAATAATGCATACTTCCAAGTACTTGTAAAAACTGGGCAAGGAAAAGTATCTTCTGCCAGTTGACAAACTGAAAGGTTAGACCTTCCAGTCAATTCCATAATAGTTTATTCAGAGTTTAAAATAATACTTATATGTGTCCATTTCTGATTCATAAATGTTTTCTTAAATTATGACTCACATAGTCATTACCTTGGTTGCTGAAATTAATTCTCATATTAACTACTTCAAGATTGAGCCTTGATTTTGAAACTTCGTTTTCTACCTAAATCCTGGTATTAGAATTTCTTTTTGGAGGCTAGTATGAATTTTATTGTAACTTGCTATTGATGCAAACACAAAAGCTTTGATAGCAAGCTTGACACAGATTCTGTAAGGAGCCTGCTGCTCCCTTAATCTTTACAGAACCTAGAGGTGCATTGTCTGCAGTTTACCCAGGAACAGACTATGTAGCTTTTTGAAGATTAGGGCAGTACTCGAGTACTTTGGAATTTTCTTTTTTTTAGATTAACCAAATGGGTAATGGTGTAATAATAAGAATATGGGTTACCAGGGACAGAAGCATGCAGCAGAACTGTGGCAGTGTGTACCTAATTGCATTATATTCCTATAGTGTGTACCTATTGCATCATACAGGGATCCACTGATATAGGTAGGAAAGATTTTATAGGAATTTTGACACATAGATACAGGACACTTGTAGACAAATAACTGTGAGTTTTGTATTTTGGTTATGTGGTTGAGCCATGCTGAAACACAAGCTTCATTTGTAAATGGTTATAAATGTTCAAGCCGCTCAGTATTCCTTAAAAGGCAGGGCAGACTATGGTTACTGTGCATGCAGCGCCTTTCAGCATCACTTTTCTGTTTAGGCTGCCTGTCCCTTTTGGGAATAGTTCTGAACCCTTGTCACGGCTGCAGGCCAATTTCTGAAAAGATGAGAAAGAAGCCAAAAGCAGAGCTGTAGCAGTGGAATGCACAGGTTATTTTTTCAGATATCTGCTAGTTGAGGAGCTGGTGAGCAGGGAGCTGAAGCCTAGAGGCTGCAAGGATCAGCTCTCATTGGTGAGGTAAATAAGCCCAGCAGGCAGCTTTCCTAGAAGAGGCTGTAGCTGGAGGAGGTGGAGGGCTGACCATGAGCTTCCCTAAAGTAGGAGTTTTATCTGGGGAAGAGCTGAGTGAAACGGAAGCCACCTGTGGGAAGAAAACCAAGACTTGAGGGGGTGTATTTATGAGATCAAGAGAGATGGTATGATTATAATTTCCTGAGGGCAGCAGTCTTACATTGAAGATATTTAGAAACCATCAATATGGTTCTGTCACTGAAAACAAGAGCTGGATGTATGTCAAGAAAGGACTATGATTATGATCTAGATTTAAGAGCTCATTCATATGCTCCAGAAACATCTAAACAATGTCTCTGCAAGAGCAAGGCAGTAAGTTTTAGTTACTTCTCAAACTGGTGCTGATCTACTGTATTATATGGTGGGGCTGTTTGTGAGGTCACAGGTAGGGAACACTAGTGAATTAAAGACAGTTTTACCCCTCTGCCCCTTTCCCTCACTGGAAATACTTTTTAGTGCAAGTCTCATATTTCCTGGCTCTTAAATGTTAAGGGAAACTGAAAACATTTGGAAGTTCCATGTCCTGAGAAAATACGCTTTGGGATATTAACTTCAAAGTTAACGTTTGTTGCCAGGAATTTTTATTTTCCTAGATGTTTGATGCTCACAAGTGCTGCAGGAATAGATTCTACCTCAACTGCCATTGTTCCTCATTCCTCTATAACTTCCAGGGAATCTGCAGAGTTGGCCTACAGCTGACTCCTGGTTGAGCATCCTAGTGCCATGCTTGTGAAGACACAGTCACAAAACAGACTTATTACTACATTTCCTGTCTTGGGCTCTGTTCATTACACTTGGAATCCTGATATATTTCAGGCTGGGAGAGAACCCTGAACCTGGTCCAGTTGCCTTCTGAAGTGGTATCAGCTGTGAGATCAGACCAGGACTTTTTATCTAGTCAGGCCTTGAAAATCTCCAAGGATGGACACTGCACAGCCTGTTCTAGTGCTTGACTCTTTCCGTTACTGTGGTGGGCTGGGCTGAAATATGCAGCTCCATCATTGTCACTCTTAGTGGCTTTTTTTCTGATCCTGGAACATGCTCTCAATCCAAATGCTGTCTACTACAAGTGTTCAAGCTACTCCTTGACATAGAAAGCCCCAAATCTTCCCTTCTTTCTCTGTCTTTCCAGAGGAACTAGTATCCATCCATCACATGCAAACCCTCCTACCATAGCTGTTATTCCCACAGCACAAGTAGTAGTAACACCACGAGGAGCTCTAGCTCCTCCTGCTTGTTCCCCAGGCTGCCACACATTTGTATCTGTACATTTTAGGTGGGTACCTGTTCATGATATTTTATTATTCTTCTTCCTGTCTTTTATTATTCTTGTTCCTGTCACCCTGTATCCTTTTCTCAATCCATGTCCACAAGCATGCCATAACTGGGGGTTATGGTTGTCCTCTTCATTATTCTGATTGCTTTGATATGGCCACTGTGCATATCCAGCTTACAGAGTCCTCATGACACTAAATCCTGATGAAAACTTAATTCCTAAAAGGCTCTGCAGGAAAACTAGAGACTGGTGTACTGCACTGGCAGAAAAGCCCCAGAAAATACAGTGCCATGCAGAAATGATGATGCAGGTGCAGAATCACCTTAGGGCACAGTGCTGTGTCTCTGGGAGCTTGTTGCTTCCACAAGTTCAGTAGTGTGGTACAGGACACTGCTGGCCAGCAGAGCTTGTCCATGTGGATCTGAGACATCTGTGGCGCTGTTCACTTCTAAGTCTAGAGCAGTCAGGCTCTCAGGCACAACCTCACTCTGCCCCATGCTTGTGCTGGTCACTGAGGAACTGTGTTCATAGAACAGAAAGTCTTCCCTCATAGAAACAAATCTGCAAGTTCAATTTTTTACACTCTCCAGAGGTACAGGCTATAATTTTGCTTAACAAAATTTTGTACCTTTGGAGAAAGAAAAAGTAGACAAAGAACCTCCATTTAAATAATCTTGCAAACTAGTGACAGGCCCGTGCCACATTCAGCTGAAGAAAGCTTAAGATTTCCAGCTGGGCTGCTTTGGAGATATGATGAATCAACAATGAGGAAGCTTTTCAAAATAAAGTCATGTTGTTCACTGGAAAGTTCTCTTTCAAATGCTTTCCCTTGCAAATCACAAAATTACCACCAAGGTTCTCTTCTATTACTAAATTCTTGTAAACATCATGGGTAACTTGGGGTCAGTTTGTTTAAAACAAGGGTTAGGATTTATTTGAGGCTAACCTGTGCCTGGAGATAAAATCTCCTTCTCCCATAAATCCTCTTAGTTGAAAGTCTTGATCCACTGCTTTTGCAGACCTGTTTCTCATACTTTCTTTAAGCAGAGGATTGGTTTGCTTTCTTTTGCAGGACCTCCCTGCTTCTTTTCACTCTTCCCATTGTCTTTTCATTGTATCTGACCTGTAAAAAATAGTATTCCACTTCCCCTAGTATTTTGTGAAGCAATGGTGAATACAGCTGTATTCAAGAAACAGGTCGTTTTCAGAAGGTGCAATTGCAATCTCACATTGCAATGTAATTTTTTTTACTGCTTCATTTCTTGTGTAGACTGAATCTCCATACTGCATTTCCCATGGCATGGAGAGGGATCAATTATCTGGACTTGATGGGTCTCACCTTTATGGAACATGTATTTTTGGGAAGTCTCCTCAGTAAAGAGACTTGTTTAACACTGTCTGTTATATTAGAAAGCAGAAGATCCCTGCAAATTTTTGCAGGGAGGCGCTCTACCCTTCAGGATTTGTTCTGTTTTCCCTTGTTGTTACAGGGAAAACCATGTTCAATTTGTTTCACAGAATGACTTCAGAGATAGGTTTTTGTTCCCAGGCTGAGCTTTCTTGTGCATACAGATTTGTAGTCAATGTAAACAGTGCAGCCCTGTACAGGAATTTTGTATGGAACAACTCCCAGAATATGTCTTGTAGGTATTATGCTCACAGCCCAACAGGGGAGGTAAAAGCCCCAGAAATTACTAAGGCATAGCCTCTCATTTGTGGTGCTGACTCCATGAGATAGAACAATTTCCATAATTCTGTATTTCCTTTTCTCATATTGGACAGAGGAAAGACATTGCTTTCCTGCAGAGAAAAAGTAAACGTATTAGAAGTTGGATTGTTGGGGTAAAGAGCTGTAGTACTTACATTATTTCTGAATATTTCTATCTGAAGTTTGGTTTTCTAAAGTCCTTCTCTAGGAGTGATTTCTAGAGATTTTGAGGAGGAGAGAACTGGGAGAATATACAGAGGCTTTGTAGTTCAGGCAATCAGATAAATGGTACTTAGATTTGATTCATTATCAAAAGTAATTGCATAGGAGACAATGACACATGTAACAGTCTGACAATAACAAATATCACTGCCTTGTCTCTTGGAACCAGTTTTCCTGCCTTAATTTTCTGTAGTCCAGTGGTGCACTACTTTTACAGAGGATGGGATTTCAGAGAGCATACTGGATGGAAACTATAGTATCCAATACATGTGAGGCTGAGTACTTAGCCATTGCAGTAGATAAAAAGAAGCATTGCCAACTCCAAACTGAAATAAAATGCAGAGATTTTTTTTATTCCAAAATTAAAACATATAGAATTCCTCTGTGAATCTTGGGGATTCATAGTTGTTCCTTTTGAAAATTATCTTTGGGCATCAATCAAAAGAGGGTTTGCTGTAACTTCTTGATGTCTGAGCTTGCAAAGTAAGGTCTCATTTGAAATGACCATGATCTGTTTTGTTGAGACATTAAAGACCTTGGGGATTACAGTTCTGCTCGAAACCCCATGTTTAAGAGGGTTCGCATTGCAGTTGGTTGATGAAACTGGAATATTACCATTTTCAGTTATCCTAAGAATGCAAATGCTTACAGTTAGCAACACACTTTAACACTTCTGCCCATTACAATTATGTTGTTATGATTTTAGTGCTTCTTTTTAATGTAGACAGTATTTTCAATCTTGTGTGTTGCAGCAATCAATTTTATATTTCTTCTATGAGATAAATAATAAAGAAAAACATGTCCTCTGTATTTGTTCAGTAAGTTAGTGAGTGTTCCATTGTGCTGTTGAAATCTTTGATAAGATAAAGAATAACATATCTGGTGCTTCCCTTTCTCAGATGCAGGCAGAGATTACTGAAATGAGGATGCATTTCAAAGAGCAATGGTTTTGAAGGGTTGATGTCTAAATGCCCCAGTCTACAGAGCTCACCAAAGAAGTAAGAAAACAAACCCCTGAAAAAGCCAATCTCAGTGTCAGCCAGCTTCAACTCACCCAACAAACATTTTTAACTTTGGGGATTTTCCAAACAGAACAATTGTCAAACCAAATGCTGTCAAGTCATGGTTGGAGATGGAACACTTCTTGCCTTCTAGAATCACTTTATGATTAATAATTTGTTTAAGTAAATGGTGGTGTGTGAATAGTATGTCTCTATCACTTACAAAACACAGTTTCTAATGAAGAGAGCAGAAATAACACTTTGGATATGTGACAAACTCTGTGAGATATCTCTTAATGGGAAGAGAATTTTTTTTCTAGCTAGATATCCAAAGTTCCTGAACCCTGTCCTGGCAAAAAACTTGCTTTTTATCCTTTTAATTTATAAAGGGGGAATACAGGCATCTCTGTTTGTCTTGATTTAATTTTATCCCACATGTATAGGGTTACAAGTATGTGGCAGTTAGGCATAAGTGATAGAATTTTATGCTCCAAATGCTGGTAAGAGAGAAGCTTCAGATCACATAGATTAATGCAGGCTTGATTCAAAGACACCTAGACCAAATCTCCTGCACTTTTTTAGATCCTACCCACCATTGCAGCAGAGGACCATAAATATTAACAACTGCCAGCTGCTCACTCCTGGTAGGGACAACTTCCCCTGGGGTTAATCTTCCTAAGCCAATAGCAACCTTTAATTGCCAAGCTGACCTAGAGACTGGTGAAGCCTGAGAATGCAAAGAATGGTTTGCCATCTTCATAGCCCATTCCTAGCAAGACTGTTTTCCTCCTGAGTCCAGTAACAGCAGGACATATCCCTGAAATTTTTTCTCAGATGCAGAAATAGTGAACAATGATGCTATAGCATGGCCATTTCTGTTCCTCAGACTTGTGCAATGTATGGGTTTGTGTGTGTTTTTATCTAACATCTTTATTCTGTTTTTCAAAAAAGATTGATGAAATTTTTTTGTTGTTTTTGTTGTCCTTGGAGTTCAATAAGCTAGAGCTTTCAGAGCTGTTCTTCACTTGTTCCCATGTTTTTCCTGGCAAAGAGTAAAATTTAAAGCTGAGCCTTTTTCTGCTGGATGTTTTTCTTTTCTGTGATAAACACAAAGTATGCAGTTGGTGTCATGAGAGCAGTAGGTGCAGGGTTCAGCTGACACTTCCCAGCAGAAAATCTCCATCTTGCCAGGCCTTTGAGGAGACATGACAATGATTCATTTTGGAGATAACACAGTAGGAACACAAGTCCAATTGTTTGCTATGTAGGTCAGAATGGGATATGTTGGCATCTCTGTTTGCAGACTTTACAAAGATGTCTGGGAATGGGAAGCATGACAGCAAAAAACCTATTCTGATATAACTTAAATTGTTCTGCTGATGGAAGTAATCTATGAACAGTTTGCTGTCAAATAGTTGCTGTCTAGCTAGCAGAGCTGGACATTGTCTGTGTATGAGGAGATGTAATTTTTCCCATTAAACAGCTCATTTACTCTTTACCCAAGCTCTGCAATTAAAGTCTGTCTCTGTGCCAAGGAGAAAGCCTTTAGAAATACTCAGTCTTGCTGTTTCAGTATGAGTTCCTTGCAGTAGCTGCTGTACATGTACATGATGTACTTAAAAATCAGAGGAAATTGACAGTTAACTTGGTTAGCTCAGGACTTTTCTTTCAGCCTTGTGCTTTTTAATGTCTGTGCTTCAGAAACGTGTTCAGCAATCAGTTTGGGTTTTGCTTGTTCAGTCAAAACTGGCTTTGGGAACATAATTTTTTGTAGCACATGAAAACATTTTGCTGCACACCCCATTGCACACCATGCAGGACAATTACATGCCTTTTTATGGGAGTCTACCAGCTCTCCCCTGATGCCTGTTCCTTCTAGGAAAGCCTCTGGTTATTGAAGATGAAGAACAAAGCTTCTCCCTCTTTCCCTATGTGAGTGCTGCAATGGAGGGCCCTGGGACTGCTCTTGTTTGGAAGGTTTGGATGGTGTCATGCACTCTCTGGACCAGGTGTGTCCCCTGGCTGGTGCCTCCGCAAACACCTCATGTTCTCACTCCCAGGTTTGTCCCTCTGATCCTCTGTGTTCATCACCTACATAAACAGCAGCATTACTGCTAATTCTGCTCTACAGATAGGAAAAGCTGAGGCACCTTCCTATTTGGGGGAGAACAACTCTTCCCCAAATGATTCATCTCCTTTAAATTAACTGTCAGTTTCTTCTCATACCAGTGGGAGAAATGTGAAATACCTTACAACATTGCTCAAATATATGTTGTGACAAACATTACAGCCAAAACCATACCTTTTTCTTTAGGTTCTTCACCACACACATTCAAGGAAAAATATTCTTTGTCACATGTCTTGAGAGCTGAATAGACATTTTAAGCAGTTGGAGGTAGTGTTCCAAGATCAGAGATCAGACCCTGTACTATTTTTTTCTTTTTGAAAGAAGGAAATAAATCCTAATGGCTGGACATAATGTTGTCTGTGATCATGCTTTGCCTTGGCATGTTTATTAGCACAATGTAGACTTTTATGAAACTGTTCTCCCTCTATCAGTCCTAAGCATTTATAACAATTACTTTCTCTGGGGTTCTGTACTGGTTATCTTATGAAAATCTGTCTCATACAGGAAGGACACCCAGTCAGGTGATAATAAGTTTGAAATAACAATATGAGTAACAATTTGAGCTTGAAATACAGTTCAGAAGGGAAGTGGGTGGTAACTGATATTTTTATTTCAGCCTCATCAAAAGAATTCAATTGAATCTAATTTTTTTATTGCTGGTGAGGCTTATTTCAAAATAAAAAACCAACCCAAAAACCAACCTAACAGGGAAGTTCTGCATACCTACCCAAAGGTGAGATTTCTCTTCTAGGAGGGCTAAAGCCCTAGACAGTGTTTGTGGAAGTATCTGTAGCTTAATGCCTTTCCACAGCAGTCCCTAGCTGAGGATCTTGATTGTTCTTGATCATGAAAAAAGACATAAAGAATAATTATGGGAGGGGATCTTGATTTCTGTTGCTGCACTCTTATGTGAAATGCATGCCAACACAGACCAGAGCACCACATTCTGACACAGAGAAGCATCTGTATGTAAATGAATTTGAGTTTTCAAAAGGCTCCAGTGCTGAGTCCTAAATCTTTTCAGCAACTTTGAAAATGCACTAAAAAAAAATCAATCATAGACTAGTTTATGCAGGGAAGAGGAAAGGGAGCATGTCCTCTGCTGAAGCATCACGCTGTGATGAATGGCCAGCAGGTCTGGTGAGCCAGTTGTCTGTTCCAGTTTGGTCTCTGTTCCTGTAAATGAGCCAGTGTATATCTGGAAGAACAGGAAGTTGTCTGGAAACTTGATCCAACTGATCCAACAAATAGCTCCGTTGTTGCTGTGATAAAAGCCGAGCATGGCTACTTCAAATGTTTAAATAATGGTGATATTTTTAATTAAATAAGTTATTATAGCCTTCTTTAACACTGCCATTACTGTTTGTTGCTGAAATAAGTAAAAAAAAAAGGAGTATAGATCATGTGCTACACTCTAATCTTTCCATATAAACATCTCCAAAACAAGAGTAAGAAGTAGCACAATAGGATGAAAAAACATATTTTGCCAAATCTTTATCACACATATTTTGACTGCCAGGCATAAAGATTGTATTTAGTTTTGAATGGTGTAATAATTGCTGTTATATTAGGCTATTTTTATATGCATTAATTTAATGCACTAATCCAAATAAAGCTGTTTTAAGAAGTGCTAGGTTTGGTGTGATTCCTATAAAAATAAGAGGAATGGAGTCCCCCATGATTTTCTCCTTTGGCAGGAAAGGTGCTGCTGAGAAGATGCTCAAAATCCCAACATTGTTCAAAGCTGGATTTCTCAGTTGCTCATGAAAGTTTTCTTGTTCCTCCCTCATATTTATGAGGCATTTTATACACATCTACATACAAGATTTTTTTTCATAGTTAATCAGTGGAGGTAGAGTAATCCCATAATCAGTAAAAAATAAATCTGCTGTGGTCCAACACCCTGCAATTCTAGCACTATCAGAGTGGGACTGGGGCTATACCACTTCACCCTCGAGTGAAACAGCAAAATGCACATGCTCTCTGGTGGCTCAGGCTAAGACAAAAAAATGCAGGAGACTTTTCCCGGTGCCTCTGGAGAGAAATCTGTGCTGCACCTTCATGAGCCACTTCTGGCTGTGGCTGCCAGAAGGCAGCAGCTTTGCACATCCCTTCAGCTGAGGTTTGCACACTTTTTAGCTGAGTTTCGCACACATTCCAGCTGAGTTTTGCACACCTTGCATCTGAGCTTTGCGTACCCCTTCAGCTGAGATTCGCACACCTTTCAGCTGACTTTCGCCCACCTTTTAGCTGAATTTTGCACACATTTCAGCTGAGTTTCGCACACCTTTTAGTTGAGTTTTGCACACCTTTTAGCTCAGTTTCGCACACCTTCCAGCTGAATTTCACACACATTTTAGCTGAATTTCGCCCACCTTTCAGCTGAGTTTCGCACACCTTCCAGCTGAGCTCGGTACCTTCTCGCTGAGTTTCGCACACTTTTAGCTGAATTTCGACCACCCTCCAGCCGCGGCTGCCGCCGAGGAGCGCCCTCCCGCTGCCCCTCTGTCCCGCTGTCCCTCTGTCCCGCTGTCCCTCTGTCCCGCTGCCCCTCTGTCCCACTGTCCCGCTGTCCCACTGTCCCGCTGTCCCTCTGTCCCGCTGTCCCGCTGTCCCTCTGTCCCGCTGTCCCTCTGTCCCGCTGTCCCTCCCGCACGGCCGGGCTGCGCTGTCCCTGCAAGAGCGGCCCCGAGAGTGTCGGGACACAGCCCGCATCCCCGCTCCTCCGCATCCCTAATGAACACAGCAAGCTACAAACTTGGTTTTCTCCTGCTTTTGTGAGCTCCGGCAGCTTGCCGGCGGTAAACACCGGGCCAGTTTCTAATAACTCATGCTCTCTGTATGTTTGATCAGAAAAGGGCTGGCGTGGGCTGTGTTCCTGCGGCAGCCGGCCGCAGCAGGGCTGTGCCCCATGCCCACACGGGCTCCGTGACGCGCAGAGCGGCTCCAGCGCTGCGAGCCTCGGGAAATCCCCCGGTGTTAGAGAGTCTTTGGGCAACAGCACGGACCGTGCAGCTTCCGCTTCTCCAGCTGTAGGAGAGGGGAGATGGAAAGCTCTATGCTCATCCAACGTGGTTTAGGAGCTGGGAATAATGATCTTCGATGCTTGAAGAAGCTGCAGCTTTAATCAGGGAAGCTTTAAGGTGCATGTGTGGCTCACAGAGACCTTCTCAGCATCCCCCCCACTGCCCCTTCTCGGGGATTCCCTATGAAGCTGCATTCCCCAAATCATCTGGAGTCCCTAGGGATGGGAGTGACAACTCCTCTGCTTGCTGTTGGCAGTGAAAATCACCTCCAACCCTTCACACCTGGGTTTTGCTCCAATCTGAAACCTTGGGCAAAGTGCTCTATTTCTTCCTGGAAATGGAAATTCCAGCTGAGGGAAGTTAATAAATCTGTTAACATGGAAAGGGCCCAATTGCCTCCTTTGCCTATCTCATCTGCAAAGTCCATGGGAGTGTTTGCATGCTGCTCAACCTGTCAGAGACACAATGCACAGCATGTTTTCTCTTGATATAACACTGGAGGGAGAGGATGTTTTCTACATAGCATGAATATTGTGTTAATTATGTTTTCTCCCTTTTAAGGCATTTACACAGCTTGAAGAACTTCCACTTGTATTTTACAAGCAGAGAGCCAAGGCAGGTAGATGGCTGCTGTCAGCACTGAGTGGCTCTGTGCTGCACCAAGCCTGAGAGCAGGCACTGCTGATGGACTTTGGGTGAGACCCAGCCTGCTACAAGCACCTGGATTACAAAACAGGTGCCAGTGAAATAACTTTCTCATCATCCACTTCAATTCAAAGCAGGAGAATTTCTGTCATGGAAAATGGTTGCTTCTGAATGGTAAAGTCCACAAGAGAAACCCCCTCTGCCTTTCAGAGAGATGCTTTTTGATATGTGAATCTTGGGACAGTTTGTGTGTAAATATGGAGCTTAATATTTGTAAGCAATTTGCTTCACGTAGGATAGACACAGCTTTTTGCCCATCACCCATCTGAAACAACAGTGCCTTACAAGCTGGAGCCCCATTTTCCCCTGGGTGGAGATCTCTGGGGTGCTCAGGGGTTTGCTCTCTCCCTGTGCTGCAGCTGCTCTGCCCCATGGGCAGGTGCTGTGCCCTCACAAGCAGCTGCTGCACAGGTACCCTGTGTGATGCTTGCCCACAGCAGCAGTTTGCTGCCCCCATTGCCCTTTGTCACTCAGCCTCAGCTGGCAGTGCCACTGCAAGCCCCCAGCACCCTGCAAACTCGCCTCTCACTTTCTGGGAGCCTGGCAGGGAGGTAGGGACACACCAAAGGGTGAGGTGCATCCATGGCTGCCTCTGCAGCTGGGGACAGAGCATCCCCCTGTGAGCCCTCTGCAGGTCCCCTGGAATTCAGGTGCTGCCTTGTGACCTCTTGTGCTTCTCTGCCTTTTGATTCACACTTTTCATCATGTTAAAATCACACAAGTCAGGGCCTGGGCTGTGTGCCATCCCCTCTCTTCTGGCCTGCTCACACTTATCTCTGAAATTTACTTTCCTCTCTCCCTCGTGCTGGGAAAAGCCCTGGGTAGGCTCTTTATTGAGATAAATAATTCCTGCTCTGTCTATACTTTGTCACCTGCCAGCTTGGTCAGTGCTGGACAGCTGCACCATTTATACATTCTGGTGCTAAGTCCACATTCTGGATAAAAGCTGTCTCTCTTCTGTACATTCAACAACCAGCAGATGGGCAGGTCCTGACAGCCAGAAGGCAGCAAAACACCCTCTCCTGTTTAGATTTTGAGTTTACCCCCAGCATTAATAGAAAAAACTTTTATCTGCACGGAGTTTAAACATAACCAGTCCTGGGTGATGGCAAAGGGTCTGTTGGAAAGCTCTCCATCCCCCAGTGTGCAAGGACAGCATGGACATGGCCTTGCAGGAGCCTGCAAAGCACTGAGAGAGAGAGAGTTTGGGTGGTCTGCTCCCAGGAGCAGCAGCTCAGTGGGTGGGGTGGTGCTGTAGATCATAACTTCGGATGACTTCAGTGCAGCACAGAAGACTAAACTTCACACTGCTGTTCCTTGTCAAAAATCATTTACTGCTCAGCTGAAGCACAGCCAAGCCTCCCCATTGCTGCTCCTGGAGCTCCACGTGGCACCAGAGGGTGCAGCTTGCCCTGCTCCTGGGGCACATGGCCCTGCACCAGCAGAGCTGCAAGGGGCTGACAAGGCTGAGCACTTCTCCCCAGCAGGGATCTGCTCCCAGCCACGCAGTCACTGGGCTGATGGGCTCCACTTGAGCGTGTTTAGAAATGTTCCACCACAAGTGCTTGGGAAACTATGAAAAGCAAAAGAGCTCTGGCTCTGCCAGCAAAAACAACTCTTAAAAGGAGAAGATAAACTACTTTTTCTATGTGGTAGGCTCACTTTCTAGAAAGAAAAATGTCACCAAGAGTGGTGGGAGGGATAAAGGAGGCAGCTTGTATAAGGAGGTGATTTCTTTCAGCATGAAATTATGCATCTGTTCTGCCTGCCACAGACATTGCAGCATCAGCCCTCCCTCCCTTGGCTCAGCTTCTTTCTCTCAGCATGAGGCTGCAAGCTGCTGTGCTAAAAATACATATTTTTAGCATGAAATAGCTGCTTCTGCAGGATCACACCTCAGAGACACCAAAGCACCCCTTGCAAGCTCTGACCCAACCTGCTTGGACTTCTCTCCTGAGGGTGGAGCATGAGGCCATTGACTGGAAAGGGCTTTGCTGACACCCCAGGTGAACTGGGAAATCTTTCCCATCCCTCCATGGATTTCTCCATGTCCTGGGTTTGCCTTAATTGAATCTTTTTGGTAAGGAAACTGAATTTGAAAAAGAATCTCCCCAGAAGGTTTGTTCACAGTCCTGTATGCATGAATCTGTAAGAATGAACATGTAAGAATAACGTTTCTATTTGTTCTGTGACATTTTCCTACAAATTTCTCATTATTCCAGGGTAATTCATTCAAGACTTGTTGTTTACATGTAGTAGCTGCAGTGTTTAATCCCTCTGAAGAGCTGTAGACTTTTCTGTTTGGGCTGAGAGCTGACAAATCTGGTTTATCACATGCTTCTTACCAACAAAAAGCTGCAATTCACTAAAAAAGTCATTCTATCAATACTGACTGAAGAGATAAAAATCATGACAAATTGAAGCCAGGTAACATTGGAATCACAGACTGATAAGGCTGGATAAGACTGGTGGGTTCCTCTGGAGATCACCTTGCCCAACCCCTGCTCGAAGCAGGTCAGCTAGAACAGATTGCCCAGGGTCATGTCCAGTTGATGCTGAATGTCTCCAAGGATGGAGCAGTTTTTTCCATTCACCTCTCTGGGCAGCCTGCTGCAGTGCTTGACCACCCTCACAGTAGAGCATGGTTTCCTTGTGTTTAAATGGAATTTCTTGCTTTTCAGCTACTGCTCATTGCCTCTTGTCCTAGCACTGGGAACCACTGGAAAGAACTTGCCTCCATCTCCTGTAAATCCTTTCTTTAGGTATTTATACATAAGGGTGAGATCCTCCCTGAGCCTTCCCAGCCTGACCAGTCCCAGCTTTCTCAGCTTCCCCCTCTGTAAGAGATGGCTCCAGTCCTGTAATTAACTTCCTGACCCTTCATTGGACTCTCTCCAGTGTGTCCATGTCCCTCTGGTGCTGGTGAACCCTGAACTGGACAAAGCACTCCAGGCAAGAGAGGGGACCTGCTGGCAAAGCTTTGTCTCATGCAGCCCATGGCACCATTAGTGTTCTTTGCCAGTTTCCCAGATCTTATTTTTGGCTCTCCTGGAAGAGGAGGACTATTTTCTTTCTTTCAGTGCTCAGGTATCTCTCCTGACTGCCAAGGTTACAGAGTGACCTTGCAGTGACATTGGCTAGCCCCTCAGCACTCATGGGTACATCCCATGAAGTCTCATGGGCCTGCATATGTCCAGTTTGTTTAAATGCTCCCTAACATGACCACTGAAAGCAAGTCTTTCTTGCTCTGATCTCAGGGTAATTATAGCATTGTACAGCAAAGATGCAATTTTCTCTTAGTTCTCTGCAGTGCTCACAGCATGTTGTGGTTTTTTCCTTGTTGAGTTCTGCAGTATTTTCCAGAAAAAAAATTACTTCAACAGCAGGTTTTCATGTAATTATACCCTCTATATCTACCTTCCTTCTCTCCCTTTTCCTCCCACTCACCTCCAGCACCTTATTTCTAAATCCTCCTCCTCCCTCAGTACCTATGAGAGAACACCAGCAGTGTAGCATGTCCATGGACTCACACTGACTGCTCTGAGGGGCACAAGAGTTGCATGCTCAAGCCCTTGCGGTGTATGCTTGAAAATTTCAGCTTCATTTTGCAGAGGAGGCGAGCTCTGGTGAAGATTTTCCATTTGCCTCATCCTGTCCCCAACGCTACATCATCAAATCCCCAGCAAGCAGTACTGGTGCTGCATCTTCACAGTGTAAAGGTGAAAAGACTCTGTTTAAACATACAAATTTAACTTGCTAGCCAGAGTGTGCTTTAGAATACTGCAGAATTTTCCTGAAAGATTAATGATGTTAAACTGTGCTAATGGCAGGCGAGAGCAGCACTGTACATCCATCCGAGGTGGGCAGGCTGGGGAGCTGCTCCCTGGGGACCCTGTCCCACACATGGGATGGCACAGCATGGCATGGCAGCCCACCTGCCCCACCACTGTGAGCCTGCCCTGAGCTGACTGTGCTCTGACAAGCCTTGGACAGGCTTGGGGAAGAGTTCCTGGTGGTTGCTGCCAGGCGTGCTGGTCCTCACGCTTCCAGAGAGCAGGCGTACTCTGAAATGACAGGTTTTGGTCCAAAGTGCTTGTCTGTCTTTTATGTTTGCCTCCTCAAGCAGAAGAGCTCTCTCTGCATTAATACACCACTGCAGCCTTTTCAGAAATATTGGCCTGGCCTTTGCCTGTCCATCTGCAGAGCCCCTCAGCTGACTTGTGGACAGGATGAGCCCTGCTCCATTTCTTTGAGTATGTGCCCACATCACCCCAGCAACCCGCCTTGGCCCAGCCTGCTCCCCATCTTCCTGTCTGCTCTGGATGCCAAAACCCGCCTCTTGCTCCATGAGGATCCTTTTCTCCTTCTTAGTTCTTTCAGTGAGACAGGATCCTTCTGTGGTTTCCACCACGGTGTGACAGCTGGATTTTGGACGCTGCTATGCTAGCTGAGAAGATCTTCTATCCAAGAAAACATTACCCATGCTACAGGACCAAAAAAAAAAAAAAAAAAAGGAGAAAAAATGTAGCGGCTTACACTCCCACCCTGGGAGATCTGTTTACAGCGAGTGTGGAGAGCCAGGCTTCATCTCCAGCTTATCCCTGCACAAACAGATCGTGTTTGCAAGCCCAGAGCAGGTTGCATTTGGCATAAACCAGATGTCTAAAGCCAAGTATGGGCCCACTGAACTCCTTAACAGACAGAAATTATGGTCTCTGACTTTAAGCCCATGCCCCTGCCAGTTTGGGATTCTTCTGAAAAGATTTCAATTCCCCATTCTAGTGCATGAACTTGGAGGGAGAGAAATCCTACCCACAGGCTTGGTTAGAAAATGAGATGCATCCCATAAAGGACCTTCATTTTGTGCATGTAACAAAAACTTAATTAGCTGGTGTCCTTCTCTATTAATCTGCATATGACCAGTGAGTGATTTCTACAGAACCAGTGGGATAATCCCATTGCCAAGGCACACCCTGTGCAGCACCTGTTAAATGAGTCACCAGAAACTGCTGTGGAGGACACTGGTAGGGTAGAAACCAAATGAAATGTTTAGCTGCCTGCTGCTGGAGGAGACTCACCATGCTGAGGCAGGCTGCTCTGTGGCACTGCTTCCAGAGGAACAGACTGCATCCACAGAGCCTCGGATTTGCCTCTGATGTGACAAAGGAGAAGCACTGCAGCAATCGCTCGTGCTCTGAGGTTGATCACATCTGACTTTCTGCAACCACACTCAATGGACAGAGATGATTAGAGTGAATTCTGGTGCTCTTTGTGTCTCTCCAGTGCTGGGATGTTGATGAGCAGTGACACTTGCACGACTGCCGTCCTTTTCCATGGTGGATATTGCAGATGGAAGGGTAGAGACATGGTGGTGCGTGCTGCTTCTTGCAACCCTGCTCTGAGAGGCTTTTGCCCCTGAAGATCCTCACTGGACCAGCGGAATATTTATGTGGATTCGTAGACATATATGAGTATATTTATGTGTATTTCTCCAAGTAGATGTAAAGATTGGTCATTGGCTTTGGGGAGGGGAGGGAAGGTCAGAGTGGACACCTTACCTAACTGCACCAGCAACCAGGTCATACTGTGTTTGCTCCATGAAACAATCTCTCTTCAGATCTGGGTCACACTCTAAATGCCACCAGAGCCAAACTGCCCCCTGGTAACTCACATCACCCTGGTTCTGCCCTCCCTGTGCAATCCTTTCACTTACCTAATGATACAGCACAAGCCATGATCACACCCATAAACCTACAATGCTTTTCTGGGGCTCAGTGGGAAATCATCACCATTCAGAAATACAACAAAAACATAGCAGCCCACAAAGAGCTTCAAAATCAGAGAGTCTGTGTGTGTTTGAGCAGTTTGTGAAGGATGCTCTGGACAGCCCACGTGCAGGCTTCTGCTAGCAGAGATTTGCCTGGAGAGCAGCACGTGCTCTGCAAGGTGAGCAGAGGCACTGAGCAGTGCTGCCAGCACACTGGTGTCCTGGCTGAGGTAACCCCTGCAGGGGACATCAGTGCTGGCAGCACAAAGCAGCCTCCCCACCTCTCTGAGCTCTGTTTACAGAGCCTTAGCCTCAGCTGGCAGCAGCCACGATGACATGGCCAGTGGGAAGGTGGTTACATTCCAGGTTTCAGAAAAAAAGATGGCATTTCCCTGTCTTCAAAGCCACTGAGCTGTGCAGCCACTGTGTTTGCAGATGCTCCCTCTTTAGGTAGGAGAGCTTTTGGAGCAATAACCTCTCATCTAGCATCAGTGTTGTGCGGGACACTAAGCACCAAAAAAACAGCGGGACACCAAAGTCAAGAACAGAACGTTTTGCTTTGAAGTTTCTGTAGCTGGTTACGGAGAGAAAATAGTTTTACTATAAAGTCCAGCCTGTCCAGATTTGTCAGTAGAAAATGTCCAGTGGAGTTTTAGCTGTTTTATATATTTAAGAACAGATGTGAAGCTGAAGTTCTGTTATTCTTGCACATTTCTCAGCTATTTTTTGCCATGAGACATTTCATATGTTTTATACTCCAATGCACTTCCCCTCCCATTTCTGTAATCCTGAAGTATTTAAATTGTAACTTTGTAACTTCACTTCACTGGAAAAAGAAAACATATTACTGCCTCTCACACACAAAACAATTATCCCAAAGGTTGTTCTGGTGTCTCTCTTGGTCTTTGTCACACATGAGGTGGATCCTTGGTGCTGAATTTTTTTGTTCCAGCAGAAATCATGGTCATTCCCATTGTCCATTTCAGCTGAGTCAATGCAACTCTTTCAGAGAGCTGTAGCATAAACTAAATCAGTGACGTGATTTGGGTTAAGAAGCAGCAAGGCAAAAGGGGGAAGCTGCATCTGTTTAATATATGTTCAAGCAGAGCAAATAGTTTACTTTTCTCACCCATTCTCAGAATTATAGTAACTTTCTGCTGGCAAGTGAGGTGACATGCTGGGCTAGCTGTGCCAGCAGCTGTGCAGCCCCAGGGCACAGGGCCCCATGCTGGAACTTCCATTGAGACTCCCAGGCAGGCCTTGGAACAGGTTCTGCTGATGTGGAAATGTGTTGTCTTATATATCAAGAGTTCTATTACCATTATAGTGCAAGGATTCCATATCACCAGAGTCTCATACTGCCTCTAAGCACTAACTCTTCCTAGTCCCTGCAGTAGCCATCTGACTCCAGATCCCACCAATGCACTCTTTTATAATGCCCTTCTTATTGGCTGCAGGTGTGGCCTGTTAGCATCAGGCCTGCTCCTAACCTTTAGTAATCGGCTCAACTGCAACTCTTTAGGGGATAAGATTACATTCTATACCAACTTCATTTACCCATACTGTATCCCCCTACAGAAATGAGCCTCTGTCCCAGGACATGCCAGGACCCACCTGCCAGCTAACAAGGGATGAGTTGGAAGTCACCAACTCCAGAAAATCCACCAGTAACACAGTGTTGGGAAATGTGTCATCCCCAGTGAGGCAAATGCAGAATAAAGCCATGAAAATATATGCCCCAAAGGAACAGGGGCATCATGGGGAATTTTTTCTCCTTCCAATGTGCTCCATTTACAGAGCAGGACCCTGTGCCATATCCTCCACTCAGCTCCTTTCTTGTGCATCACCGAGGGGTTCTGTGCCTGGCCATGCTGTCAGCCACTGCCACAGCAGTGCCTTTGTAGTGCCTCTTTCTTCCCCTGATCTAAGACTCTCTTCAAGCATTGCCAGCTACATGATCCCACTGTCATGAAAAAAACAACAAAAAGAAGTATTTTTCAGCAGCCAGGAAGTTGGCATATTTCTTGCTACAACAAAGAAAGTGGCCATAGCCTGTTTTGTACAGATGACTTCCTTTAGTTAGGCCAAAAAATGTGACTATTTCAAAGCTGATTTATGTTTCTCACTGAAGTCCAGAATCTTAATCTCTCTTACTGTTCCCCCTGTCTGAACTGTGCTTGGCTGTGTGCAGAGCAAGGAATTAGGGTTAGAGGTGGAAGTCCAAAGGAAGAAGGATCAATTGTTCCTATTGCAAAAGTAAACAGCAGTAAGTGCCTAATTGTTTCTGTATTTTCTCATCAAGTGGATTTTTCAGACAGCTGCAAAGAGCCCTCAGTGTGTGCAAGCAGCGCAGACTGAAATCAAATCAATCAATCCATGTTCTCCTCTCCTCTTGAGGTGCTTGATTTTCTTGTCATTGGTCCAGGGCAAGGACAAGCTCCTCCAGTGCTCCAGGCCTCTGCACAGGACAGAACAGCAAAAATCCCAAAATGGTGGTATCCAGACCCAAACTGGGACAGGGGTAGAGAAATGTCTGCAAATGTTACTGGGTCACCTTCTGAGTGCAGCAGGGCAATGATCAGCCCTGAAAGCTGAGCCCTGCCCCCACAGCTGCCACCAACATGAAGGGACCACAGCACAGGGCTCTGATCCCCCACAGCCCTTGGACACTGCAGGAGGGAACTACCTCATGTGAAAACCAACATTTTGGTGAGCACACGAGCTCCTGATACCTTGTTTCCAATGGGTTTCTGTTTTGTGTTTGCCCTGGGAAATTGTGGTCTCCTATGCTGTAAATTCCAGAACAGCAGTGCTTCACCCAAAGCAAAGGAAAAGAGGGATTTCCAAAAATCACTTGATTTTCAGCATCAGCCACACTCTGTGTGTGCTGGTCCTGATGCTAAGCAGGCTTTATGAGGATGTTTGGAAGGAGGAAAATCACACAGCTTTGAACTACATATCACAGCATGGTACTCTCCTGTCTGCAGCAGCCAAGTACCATGGAAAGCATCAACCACTTTGGAACAAGCTCTCATCCCCAGTAAAGCCACAGTCTAAGCCCCTGGCTGCCCACGTTTGCATGCGTTTCTGTCACCCCAGGCTACCCAGGAGTTTCCCTTTCAGCAGGATTTTTAACTCTCCCTCCTTGCCCTCCTGGAAGTGTGCTATTTATTTTAGCCCTCGCATGCATCCTTCAGAAACAAATCTTCAAGTACTCAAAGGCCAAACTGGGCTCTGCTTTAATCTGATTTTTACCAGGCTGGCTGCCTTCAGCAGCAACCTGACCCTGCTACCCACGCCAGCCCTTGGCTTTGTCCCCTCATGAGGATGCTGAAGGATGCACTTCCCCACAAAGACAAGGATGCTTGATGCTCTGGAACTGAACTGGGCTGTCATGCTGATGAATGATACCCCTGTGCTTAAGATGGCCTTGTGGATAGTGAGATGGAGAAGGACTGGATGAGATTCCAGAGGCTCGCTGTCCTGTATGTCATGCAGATGATTTCCCCTCTCTTTCCCATTTTTTTTCCCCAAGATATTCATGTGTTTTGACAAACAAATGTAACCAGGATGCTGAAGGGATTAACCAGGATCAAAAAGACTTTCTTGACTTGGTGGTTTGGACTGTTAATCTTTGGTCTGCATTTCTCAGAGTCACTGGAAGGCTGCAGTGCTCCTGTGTGGGATGTAATGGGTGTCACATAAATCCAGGCTGCTGCACTGCAGGTTAAATGTGAGCAGAGCAGAGATGAAGAAAGGAATTCAGCGTGGGCCAGAGGCACACCCTCTGTTTTGGCAAGAAGCAGTTCACATTCTTACTCTGATTTACACTAGTTTATAGAGAAGGCTGAACTGAGTTCTTGAAGCATGTGGTAGTATTTAACTGTATAAAACTTGGAATCAGCTTCAAGCACTGCATGTGGAGAGATCAAAGCTATTAAACTATATATTTTGTGTAGGAAATATCTATGATGAAGAAATAAATTCATCTCAGTAATAGCCAACAGGGAGAACTCTTTGAAAACAAAGGCTGGTGTGGTGTCATGCCTCTGTTTACTTGTTTTGCAGGGAGATTGATTATTAGAGCTCCCATTTTAACCTAAGCTCTGCAAAGGTTTCTGTACTTTGCACAAAGCCCCTCGTGCTCCTGAGGCTGGGGCCAAGGCACGTGCAGTGACAGAGCTGAGCTCTCCGGGCTCCTGCCCAGGGGAGGGATGGGGGCTGCACCTTCCTTCTCAGTTACATGGGAAAAACTCCCCTCCTGGTGCAGTCAGGCTGGTATAACTTGCCTCTGGCCATGTTTTTCCAACAGTAAAAGAGGGAGAAAAAAGTCTTTGCTTGGCTTTTTTTTTTTTTTGGCAGATCTAATTGTTACCTATTCCAGATCAAGAGGAACCACCAAGGATGAACTGCAAAGCCTGTTCTAAAGAATCTCTGAAAGTCCTTCTGCAACCCTTGGCACTGATGCCGACCTTCAAGCCATCACCATGGAGGGTCCTTTCCCACTGATGATGGCAGCCATTTCCTGCACAATCCTCTTTGAGACCTCCTGTCTTCCCCTCCCTGCTTGCTTTCCCTCACCTAGTGCAGCTCATCTTTCATGTTCTGGTTATTTATCTGAAGGCTGCTCTCCAGGGCTGCCTCACGTGGCTATTTTAGTCATTTCCTCCAGCAAGTTCCTGCAATTGTTGGGCTGGCATTGTGTGAGTCACCCACCACACTTCCTCCCATGCTCCCTCCCAGATGGGAAAAGCCTCCTCCTGCTAGTTTTCCTTTGTTAACCAAGGCATCCTGAAGTAATTCCATCTTTAACAGCACAAGGGCTGTGCTTGACTGTGGCAGCCAGGTGCTTTGCAGGGCCAGAGCAGAGCCACCATCAGAGCAGGGGACACCACTGAGCTGCCTGGCAAGTGGTGCAGACAGGGGAAACCAGCTGGGCTGATCTACCCCTTCCTTTTCTTCCTGCAGGTCCATGTGGTCGCTCTGTCCCTGGGCTTTTGGCTGGGAGTGAAGCCAGATTTCAACTGAGAGATACCCAGACCTGGGCTTTGCTCCTGCACAGTGACCTTCCTGGGGCCTTTCCAGCCTGGAGGACACTTGGACCTTGCATCCAGCATCTGCCAGCCCTAGCACCAGCAAAAAACCCTGTACCAGGCTGTCTGCTTTAGCAGACATGAGGCACAACCAGCTCTGCTGCCCAAAGCCCCAAGGCTCTGTAAGCAGAGCCCTTTTGGTGACAGCAGTGCTGGTGCTGACTGTCACCACTCTGAGGTGGAGAGCAGGGCTGGCAGGAGCCATCCCAGCCCTGTGTGTGTGCATCTGGGCTCCACATGGCCCTGGGAAAGCACAGCTCACACCTGGCCACACGTCTTGGCTTCCCAGCTAATGAGCTGCTAGCATGTGAGCCCTGCAAATATCTCAGATACATGCAGGGCAGGTATCTAAATACACATGGTAGGCATGTGTTTAAAATCTGAAGGAAACTGCCCAGCAAGGTTTTTTTACATTCCATCATGTTTCTTTTTGCCTGTTTGTTTTGCTTTTGGCTTTTTGTGTGTTCTCATATGAAATAAAATTGCGTTTTTTCACCCTTGAGTACCAGCCTGGTATGGCATTAACATTTCTGTTCCTGTAAGAGTGGCAATCATTGGCAAGTTTGAGCCCAACAACTCTTTCTGTTTATTTTTGGAGATATAATGTTTTTCCTGCTTGTGCAGTGCTGGACAGACTGATCCTCAGGGATGCCTCTTGCAAGGGCACATTCACTTCTCTGCTCTGCCTTGCACTGAGTGTGGGTGAGGAGCAGCAAAGAGAACCCTCTGGAGTGAGCCCATGTGCGCCCATGGGTGGGTGCTGAGCCCCACAGCAGCCAGGCAGGAGAAGGCACAGACAGCTCCCAGCTTTTCTGAAGCTGTCTCTGGAAGACCAGGGACCATACATGGGTTTTACACAGCTTTACACAGCTCCTCCTCTATACAAGAGGAAATCTGACGTTTCTCCCCCGTTAGTACCTGAGGACCTTGGCTCAGCTGATGTTTTTTGTACTGCTTGTTAGGTCTGCTCTTCAGTGACACATTTCCCGCTGGGAAGGTACTAAAATCATCACCCAATTACAGGGGATAATTACAATTTCTGCAGGAGGGATCCTGATGTTTCTCATTAGCACCAGTGCTATGTGTGGAAACTGCACTTTGGGGGGAGCAGGTGGCAAAGCTGTCCCTCAGGAGCACTGGGAGAGGAGGGAGGTTGGACTGCGCCACCAGAAGCATCTGCCAGCTCTGTGCATGGACAGCACAATCCTGGGACAGTCTGAAGCTTTTCTAACACATGGAGATATATCAGAGGGTGGAAGAAAAGGAAAGGACTGTAGAAGAAAAGCTCTAAAAAAGTGTCCTGTGAACAAAATCCTGTGACTTCTCTTCATGGCTTTATTCTACATACACTGATCAGGTAGTGAAGCAGGGGGAAGGTCAGGAGGGAATTTGTGAGCCATGGGGTGGGCTTGGCCCATCCTTCAGCCTCTCTCAGCACAGGGCCATGAAGAACAACTGGTTTATGCCTCAGGGATGGTGCACAGCTTCTTTTCAGTGCAAGGAGAGAAATTTCCTCGCCTGAACACAGTGTCCTTGCCCCACAAGGGACAGAGAGACACCCTGTACACATGAAAAGGCAGGCAGCACACCCAAATTATTCATCTCTGCAGGCATCAATTCCCTCTCTGCCTCACAGCTGCAAGGAAGCTCTTGGCTCTGAGCCTGGTGCAACAGAGCAGCAACACCGGGGTAATACACCCAGACCTTTCCTTCCTTTGTCATTTCTCAGAGCATCTGGGAGCTTATTTCCTGAAAAAACAAACCAAAATCTGAAAATTGCCTAAAACTTGTCAGAATCAGGAGATTGGGATGGCTGAAAGTGCCTCCTCACACCTGTTTGGGGTTGTGCTACACCTGTGAGCTATCCTGCTCTCTGAATTTGTTCCTCTAAAGCCTCTTGGGCTGGTGATTATAGGCAGGCTGCAGTGGGGCCCCAGAAACATTCTCCTGAATTTGGTACCACACAGGCACAGCAGATCCCTGCTGAACTTTTCTGTGCTCTCTTTCAGCAGGGCTACTGGGCTGTCAAGGAGCAAGAGCATTTAAGAATCTCCTTCTTCCTGAGTTTAATAGGCTTGGAAACTGTGAAACCCTGGAGTTTGAGGTGAAGAGGTTGGTGAGCTGGAAAATGTTTGTTTTACTCCCAGTCCTGCTTTCGGCAACACTTGAAACAGCAGAGAGAAACAGTGAGGGATGAATTCCCTTTGTATTCCCTATGCCCACAGCCAGGGCCGTGGAGAACAGAATCCCTGGAAGCATTTTTTCCCCAAAGATGAGCTTCTCTAGTTCAGCCAAGTGCTACAATGAGTTAAATATTAAATATCCAAGAATCTGAGAAGTCGTGTCCCAAGCCTGCCTCACACAAAGCTCTAGTTTTTCTGATCTGCACCTACTACCTTGGTCAGCAGAGCAGGTATCTGAACTCCTCAGGCAGCCACATTAAGACTGGAGTGTCTGTCTAGGTTTGGAAAGACAGGAGTCTGCTAAGGAAGGCAGGAGCCTCCCCTGAAATGGAGAATGTAAACCCTCCCCACCCCCCCGAATTGCTATAATTTTAAATTAAGGGGCTCTCAGGCAAAAATATGGGAGCAGGAAACAACAGTTCTTTAATAGGGAAGAAATAAAAAGAATAAAATAAACAATGCAGTCCACTAGAACAACACTGACAGAGTCAGAACCCAACCTGACACCCTGTTGGTCAGGGTGTTGGTGGCAGTCCAATTGAAAATGTGGCTGCAGTCCTCTGAAGTATCAGGGGTGGTTCTGTTGGAGCAAGGGGGTTCTGTAGAGAAGGATGTAGTCTTCCTCTGAAGATCCAGGAGGAAAAGGCAGCTGCTGTTCCTCTGGGGAATCTCGTGGAGAAAAGCTGAGTTGCAATTTCAGAATCTCAGACTATATCGGGGTAGCAGTGCTTGGCTCCTCCCTCTGGGCGGAGCATCTCCCAATGGGATGTTATAGTTCTTATCAGTCATGCACCGATATTCAATAATCTGTTATCAGCAGAGATCCCCTCCCAAGGGAGGTGTGAATGTGGTCATTCAAAGACAGAGATAAGGCAAACTGCTCACTTGACAAAGTAATCTGCCATACAGATGGTAATGGAAAACATCTTACATGCAATCTTCAACAGTGTCTCACAATGCTGAAAGTGATTCTCCCTTCCACAGACCTGGGTGAAAAAATCAGAAGGGCAGCGACTGGCCAAAGTCAGATGAATGTTTGCAGCAAACTGGTGTCTCCTGAGCTGATTGTCACCAAAGACCTCAGCAGGATGGCTAGGACCAGGATGCTCAGGTGTGATTTATACCCCTGGCAAAGCCTCTATGCAATTTAAAATGTGTATGCCTGCTCTGCTTTAAATTTACCCCTTTAAGCTGTAAGGTTTTCTGGCACTGGCAAAGGGATGCTCAACCTGACCTAATTTTATGGATTTTTCTCATCTATAACCTCTATGGTTCATTGACTAGGAGGAGTGCTGTGTTTCTCATTAGGGGTTGGAAAGTATTTTTATGCTTTTGTTCACTCAGCACAGAACACAGAGCAAAATCTTCCATGTTATTCTTCTGTGTTGGCTGGGGCTGCAGTCCATGGAGAAGCTGGGGACCCTCACCCACTGGTGCCAGTGCTGCTCCAGGCACCACATCACAGAGCTCACAAGAGGGTGATGAGCAACTGTTGGAACTCAGTACATCCCCCTGGGTGTCCAGAATTGCCAAGGACCCTGCCGGGGGGCTCGGAGACCCTGGCATGCTGCCCAGAACACCTGGGGATTTGATTTTGACCCCTGAAGCAAGCTGCCAATGTTGTATGAGGACATGAAAGTCACACAAGTTTGAATGGGGTAATAACAAAATGATCACAGGGTGAAAATGTAGATTTTAGGATTTTTGGTGTGGGGGTTATGGGGACAAGATGGAGGAATCTGGGCATGTCCAGCCTTTCGTCTTCTTCTTCTTCTGCTTCTTCTTCTTCTTCTTCTTCTTCTTCTTCTTCTTCTGCTTCTGCTTCTTCTGCTTCTTCTTCTTCTTCTTCTTCTTCTTCTTCTTTTCTTCTTCTTCTTCTCCTTCTTCTTCTTCTTCTTCTTCTTCTTCTCCTTCTTCTCCTTCTCCTTCTCCTTCTCCTTCTCCTTCTCCTTCTCCTTCTCCTTCTCCTTCTTCTCCTTCTCCTCCTTCTCCTCCTTCTCCTCCTTCTCCTTCTTCTTTTCCATTTTTCTGCTGTGATGTTGGCACTTTGGGATTGCTCTAGAGTAGAAGTGCACTGTCTAACATAGGTGATGGGTATTGGGAATTAAGTGTAAATATGCTGTACGCAGTTTGTAGTATAAAAAGACAACACTGCCCCGAGGGCAGTCAGAGTGCCTGTGGCTGCCCTGCAGAGCGGATCTCCACTGGGCAGAAAGAAAATGTCGTAGATAAGAATTAATAAACAACCTCAAGACTGAAAAGTGAAGAGTCCAGACAGGTTCTTCAGTTGCGTGGGCCGAAGCAGAGACATCCTGCACATCTCGGGGCAGCAATTATCAACAGCAAGTCGAGAAAGAACAGCACCTCTCCTGTGGCCAGGATGCCCTGGGGGTATTTCCATCCTTCATACACCTGGATGCTTCCCCTTATTCCTCTTAAGAAGTGACTTGCTTTTTCTTATGGGGAAGTAAAATTAAAAGAAAAAAGTAAAAGAGAAAAAGAAAAATTTAAGAAGAGAAACTATTAATTAAGCCTAGGATTTCACAAATACCTTCTGAGAGGCTTCTGGTGAAGATCAAGTGTAATATAACATTAAATATTTAGTGTGGCCTCTCAAAAGGGATTTGATCTTTACATATGAAAAAGGGATGAGACTTAAAGATTAAACAGATCTTTTTAATATCCAGCTTCAGTTAGTCAAAATAACAATGCAATCTGCAGTGACTGAAGAATTTGCATGTGGGTGATTAGGCAGTGATTAGACATTAGGGACAGCACTCAGGTCTGCAGGGGAAGCTGGGCCATTTTCAGGGTGTCACTGAGGGACACACAGAGAGGAGAAACACTGACAGCCCAAAGGGGCGGGCCAGCAAGAAGTGACCGTGTGCATGAGGAAGGGTTGTGTGACATTCAGGGGTGGTGGCCTCATGGTTTCCCAGTTGGCCATCAAGTGAACAGCACATCCTACCGCACTGCTGTGGTATCTCCCTGTATACAAGGAAGCTCAGGAGTGTTCTCAAAGGATCTGAAGAGTCCCTCCTGCCCCAGTATTAAAGCAGGAGGTACCATGCTACAGGTATGTATATTTATGTACATAAATGCGTGAATATTAAAAAAAAAGAATTTGTGGAATGCGTTTCTCAGGCAGACAAAAAAATATTTCAAAAGGCAGAATCATAGTATGTGTGGGTAGGAAGAGACCTTTAAAGGTCATCTAGTCCAACCCCTCTGAACAGGGACATCTTCAAGTTTATCAGGTTGCTCACCACCCAGTCCGACCTGGTCGTGAATGTTTCCAGGGTTAGGCCATCTGCCACCCCTCTGGACAGCTTGTTCCAGTGTTTCACCAACCTCCTAATAAAAAGTTTCCTCATTTCCAATGTCATTTCCAATGACTGCCCCTTGTCCTGTTGCAATAGGCCCTGTTTAAATATGTGTCCCCATCTTTCTTATAGACCCCCTTCAAGTACTGAAATGTCACAATAAGATCTTCTTGGAGCCTTCTCCAGCTGAACAATCCCAGTTCTCAAAGTCTTTCCACATGGAAGAGGAATTCCATCCCTATGTAAGAAGAAAGGGAAAATGACAACATACACAGTGTGATAAAATGAAGGGTTAAATAGAGGGATGTCCCTGCTGCCACAAACCCTTCTCTTTTTCTTCTGTAAAGCAAGAAAACTGTGAGATGAAGACAGGTCATGTCAGAGCCAGCAGTTTGTTTCTCTAGGTGCCTCTAGGAGAGTTGAGCTGTGTGCAGTGGCAGCAGCACAGGGCACTGCCATGGCAGAGAGCAGCCAAACACGGCCAGAGCTGTGGGGACCCTGCACTTCACTGCTGCCATGGCTCCAGCCCCTTTCTCACTTCAGCCTTTCCTAAACAATGCATTTACAGTGTTTGCCCTGAGAAAATATGCTTGTCTGACTTTCTTTGAAGTTGATTTCAGCCCTTTTTCCCAAGCACAGCTCTGTGCCATTTTTGTGTCTGGGTGAACAGTGAGTACCTACATGGGAAAAAGGTGGGGGTGGCTCAGTCAAGAAATAAGCCTTCCCCATTCTTTCCACAACATTCCAGTCTCAATTGTGTCCCTTTTTCGTTCTGTGGAGCAAAACCCTGAATGATTTCAGTCATTTCCCTTTCACAATAATTGCTTTCCTGATGCAGCTTTGGACAGTCCAAGCAAAGAAGTGTTTTTTCTTTCCAGCAGCCCTGCTGAAGGAGTGGCAGATACAGCAAATGGAGCCCTGGTGAGCTCAGCATTACTAATGCCCATCAGATCCAGTTCTCATCACTGTATTGCAGCAACTTGCAAATTTTAAAATGTACTAAAGCTGGTGAAACCTGTCTTCAGTTTACCATTTAGATTTGCCAAATACAGAATCAGAAGACACTTCTACACATTTGCTCTGACTTCCCAGGCAGCTCAGGCCAGAGGTTCCCTGAATTAACTTGCCTTTGAACTAGAATATTTCTGTTTAACAATGCATTGTAGGAAAATTTCTGAGGTTTGAAAATCCATCCCAGTCTAGGGTAAACCTCTCCCATGTTTGGTTAATGTAATTTCTAAAACACATTCCCTTTGATCTACAACTCCCATCCTCTGACATTCAGCTCTAGATTTTGCTGCCCTTTGTGTTCCAGACTGATGAGCTCTCTCATTATATTTTTATTTTCTTTAGATTCATTTGCAGTGGAGTTCACCTTGCCTTCCTTTGGGTAGCTGCAGTGAGGATGTCTCCAGCAGAGCAAGTCAGCACAGGCTCTTTATACTCAGTTGAGGGAAACAGGTACTTTGAGGATACATTTTTGTCACCTGTTTTAGACCTCTCCTTTAAAAGGAGAATTGCACCCCTAAAGTGCCTATTTTCTCTGCATTGGCTTCAAAGGGAGCCTACAGGATAAGTTTAAATAATGCCTGTGCTTAGTCAGATGAGAACCACCCAAGCAGGCAGGGATTCCAGCCTTCCGAATTCATCTCTGACAAACTCCCAAACCACTCTGAGAACCTCAAACGTTGTTTTACAAAGAACAGCTATCACTCCTTGCAGTCATGCCCATCATACTTCCTCAGTGCCTCACAGCTTCCCAACCCCTTCCTGCAGTGGCTGCTGCTGTGATTCACAAGATCCCAGCACATCCCCCCAGCCCAGCAAGTCTGATCTGGGGAGTGAGCTCCCTGCCCATGGCAATGCTGCCTTTCCAGGGGTTGTTTTCATTGTGTGCAGAGCTCTAGGGTCTGTTTAGCAGCTCCATGTTTGCAATGGTGCTGACACCTAAATAAGCATGACCTGCTCCCAGGGGACGGCGCATCTCCTCATCCCTTGCAAGACAGCTCTGCTGTTCTACCCCCCTGCCTCTCCCAAACACCGGGATGCACTGAAGACAGGGAATAAAAAGGGAGATACTGTTGAGTCAAGGCCAGAAGGGAGTTTACTGCTCTCTCAGAACAGTCTCACTAATGGGAAAGCTTCTTGGATGGCCGGGTGAGCCCTGAGCTGAGATTAGTACCTGGGAAAGATGGCTTCTGCAGGGAAACACCATTTTCCTGCTAGCACAGCAGGTGCATATCTGGCTTCCTCCATGTCCCATGGCAGAGGCAGGTGGCTCTGCAGCTGCAGTGACCCCACTGGTGGCTCTGACCCTGCCCCCGGGACAGGCACTGGGGCTGATTGTTATTTCCCCTCATCATTCTGTTCTTGGTGCTCTTTCTGGAGAGCCTTCTTCCTGGACACCCTTTGCCTGCACCATTTATGCATACTTCAGCCTCACCCAAAAATGCCTGCTCTCTCCTAGGCCCTTCTCCAGGACACTGTGAACAAGGAGCAAGCAAGCAGACCAACTGAGACCAAAACAAGAGGGTCTCATTTCCCTTCCCCTCATCAGCTCTTGGGACTATTTATTACTTCTGAAAATTCAGAGAAATCCTTGCTTGCTGTGGGGCTGTGTCTAGTTCCCTGCTGGGTCCCCAGAATGCTTCCCATTCCCATGGCAGCTAAGGGAAGGAAGAGAAGTTCTCTTCTTTCCCAAGCAGGAGTACCTGCCTACTCCTTAGTCCAGCCTCCAGGCAAACATCCAGTGCCTACATGCAGGATTGGAATTGCCACCTCTGCAAAGCAGCTGAGAAATGTGCAGAGCAGGAGGGAGCACAAAAAAAGACAATAAATTCTCTGTAAGTGGATTGTTCACGTATTTGGAATGAACACCTGGAGAGATTGCTGACACCCCGTCTATCCAGGCAGCTTCATGCACTTCAGAGCAAACAGCACAGATCCAGCTGAGAGATATCTGCTTCAGAGATATAGCCCTGTCCCTGCCAGTCCTGTCCCCTCCAGCCTTATTTCCCTACATTCCTGCCTCCTACAGCCCTGTCCCTTGTTGACCTGTTCCCTCCATCCTTGACTGCACCCTTGAAAACCTGTCTCTGATGTCTATTAGGTTTTCCCATTTAAAGGGATAAATTGTGATGTACACATTGTCAGATGGGCTCAGCTACCTGGGCTGGAGGTGAGGGGGCCCTGGTGAGAGATGGAGAATGGCCAGGGGGGAACCAGAGCATCCCCTTTACCTGCAGGATGGGGTGAGGATGATTTGGCATTACCAGCTTGTCGTCTGTTGGCTACTGGGGTTTAACATCCACCCCTGGGGAAAAGGGGCTTGGCTGAGGCTGACCCACAGCCAGCAGCAGAGGACAGAGCTGAGAGCCCCTGCTGCAGTAGGGACCTCATGGAGGATGGCCCTCCCAGCACTGCCATGGACACAGCATGGATACAGCACTGCCATGGGCACAGCATGGACACAGCATGGACACAGCACTGCTGTCCTGTGTCCTACCACTTGTGTTCATGTGGGCAAGGAGAAACTTCAACCTGTTTGTATATTCATTTTGCTTCCAAAGTAATAATGGATTATATATATATAAGACAACATCACTGTCACAGAACTGCTGGGGTTTTTTTTCTTCCTGGCCTGGCTTTGATAGAGATTCCTGGGTTTCTATTGAACTTTTTCCCATTAGTTTTACTACCAGTTCATCCCATACTGACTTTCCATCAGCTGTGTCTTAGCTTTTGCTTTTACATAGTTCTCCCATAGCAGAGAATTTCTTTAAGAGGTAAAAAACCCCATCATTTTCTGCAATTATTTGCTGCTACTTTTTCCATATGTTATTCATCACTGATCCATGGGATAGTGAGTTGGTTTTTTTTTTAAAACATATCTATTGAGGTAAAGTTAAAAGGAAAGTAAACAACCTACTGGAGAAGAGTCTTGAAGGCAATGAAGGTTCCCAACCAGTGATGCTTCTTTCTTTGCTAAGAAAATCTCCACCAATGAAACAGCTGCTGAGCACAAGTCTGGGGAAAGGCATCCCCACAGTCACCTCATAGTATGGATCTGGTAGGTCTGAGCCTTTGCTCTCCCAGCCATTCCTTGGCATGTGTAATTAGCACTGATCCTGAAATATAGAGCAGTCCTTAAGAAGGATAATAACTGCTAAGAAAATGGCATTGTCATGCACAAGTCTGTTACGTGTGTCTTTCTCAAAGACAAACCTTAAGGCTTAATGGATGTTTGTATAAAGACATCCCACCTCCTGGAATAACTGGGATTATTGAAAGTGGAGTTGTTAGTACAGGGCAATCCATTTTAGAAGAGCCTCCTTTGCTCCAACAGCTGGTGCAGAGCATGAACGTGGTCATTGCAGGCACTGGGACATGGAGCAGGGCAGATGGTTTGGGTGAGGGCTGTAGAGAGCAGCACAGACAGGAAAGGGGGGGTCAAGTGAGTTAAGGGCCAACCTCGAATATTGATATGCACAATGTTCCTGTGCCAGGAGTGCTGCTGCCTGTCTCTGAGGCAGAGTCCAGAGGTGAAGGACTCTCTCTCACATTTCCATTGAACTGCATCTATTGAAGGGCCTTGCAAATCCATCCCAGCTGTCAAAGGCATTTTCTTTTCAGATAACCCAAGCTCATATAGTGCAGGAGCCTCAGGCTGAATCCCAGCTGGGAGCAGAGCCAGGTCAGTTATGTTACTTCAGTTTGTGATTGTCTCATGAGTCCTTCATAAAATAATGCAACTGTATCTAAGGTAGCTTGTAGGTGACAATGCATGCTGATTTGTGAGGAAGGATTTTCGTGCTAAAAGGATGATACAGAAATCCTCTCGGCAGGGAGGGCACAAGAACTCATTATTGCTCTGTCCCTGCAGTCAGTGGGTTGGGTAGGGCTTGTTAGATGTTGGCCCTTCATTTGGGCTTGAGGCTGTTCCCTACACACCAGCTTTTCTCCTCCTCTGGCCAAAGTGACCAACAGTGGCACATTCCTTGAGAGATCCCCTGTCTGATGGCACCAGCTTGGGCTGGTGGCTGCCAGCTCCCAGGCAGCAGGTCCGTGAGCCCTGTGGCCACACTGACAGGGAGAGCAGGATTTCTGCAACAGCACAAGCATGTAGCACACGGGAAAGGCAGTCAGTCCCTTTGGTATAAAGCACTGAACGATCTGACCTGCTGTCTAATTAATTTTCTATTTAATAGTAGTGATGATAATTAATACTGGACCCATATTTATTATTTTTATTAGTAGAACAGAAAGCACAATACAGAAATGTTAATTATGCTCATTTTACATACGGTGAAAGTAAAGCAGAGATGGGTGGAATGCCTTCTTCAATGTCACACTTCAGTTTACTGTCAGATCAGGAACTAAAATCTGTTTTCCAGGTCCTGGTCCAGCCTGGAGGTGCCAGGTCCCCTGATGGGGTTTTCTGAGTGCTTATGACTGCTTCAATGACTTTCCCATTGCAGCACTTCCAGAAACTGAAGGAAACCACTTCTGGGCCAGGGTTAACCCACTTCAGTTGAAGGTCACACTGAAAATCACCTGCTTGATGAGGATTTTCTCCAGGGGAGCTGGTAGAGTGTCTCATGGCAGTGAACAGAGCAAGCCCTGCTCTCTGGAGGATTTGCAGGCCCTCCAAGGACATGTTTCCTATTCTGAAATGAATGTCAGGTGTTTTGCTTTACTAATGTAGGCCCTATGCCACCACCCAAACACAAACCACCACATACATTTTTTTCTTTCATGACCCCTTATGCTGTGGTAGCCTCGATACCGCCTACTTCAACCACTCATTTTATTTCAGACCCACTTTGTTTTTGCGGCCTCTTCACTCTTTCCCTGGCTCTTTTGTTTGAATTTGCTGTGTATCTTCAGGTGTGTGTTCTGCAACACCTCTCCAGTTAGCATTTATGTCCATCCCTAGGCCATGAGCAGAGGGGGCTTTTATGGAGCTGCTCTTCTCTGCCCACTGGTACAACCCAAGACACTTGTCCAAGGTTGTCTGAGCCTTGTACAGCATCTCTGCAGCACTCCACATCACTGTCCCTGACATGGGCATTGTCGGTTTTGTTGAGTTTGTGTAATCATGGCAAGACCACAGGGAAGCCTGTTGCCCTGGAAGGAATCAAAGATGATTAACTGTATATTTGTGTATTTTTTTAAACTGAGGTTTCCTCTATTTCTCAGATTTGATTAGCTGAATTGTTTGGTAGAGGGAAAAATATTGCCAATTTTCATTTCAGCGACATAATGCTTCCATCCTCTGTATCAGTGAGTGAGTTGGTGCTTATCTTTTTGCCAGAACCAAAATTTTTGCAATATCTCTTTCAGACAAGGCTGTAATCCTGAAATACAACAAATTTAAGCAATCATTTTGTAGCTGGATATTTCTTGATTCTCCTTGTATATCTAACTAGAAAGGAGAGCTGTAGAACAGCTGGGAGAAAGTAGAGTAATTTCTGTATTAGCTGTTAGCCAGCCAGAGATTTTTCCTAGGGAAACTTGCCCACTTAAACAGAAACCTGAAAATTCAGAGTTTTTCCTGCATCTTCAACTGAGAGTGAAGTGAAATGGAGGCATTAGTGCTGAATCATTTTCAGGTTTTGTAATGGCTTAACATAAACAGCTTTTCCCACTCCAAGACAGTACACTTGACAGCTGTTAAATGCCACTCCTGCCAAAACAGGCCCTTGTCATTCAGTCCTTACCCTGGTAAACTCCCAGTTCCCAGCTGAATCATGAACCCCATGCTGCAAGGGAGACACTGCATGGCTCTCTGTGGTTCCTGTGTGTGGGCAGGCAGAGCAGCCTCTGCAGGGTGACAGAAAGCAGGTGGTGAGGAAAGCAGGGAGGCAGGAGGGTGTGGGGCTGGCAGCACATCTCACATGGCTGAGCACCTGAGCCACCTTCAGCCCCTCCAGCCTTTGGCACCATCTGCTGTCCACCCAAACCAGGCCATGCACTGGGGGAAATGGCTCCTGGTCCTGCAGGATTGGCTTCCTGACATGGAGACCAGGTAGGTGCCTCTCAGCTGTCCCTGTGGCACGGGTTAACCATGGTGACACCCAGCTGAACTGAGCTCCTCATGTCCCAATGGGCAGCCAGGGTACCACCATCAGCTGCTACCAGAAGGACTCAGACACCAGCAGAGTTGTGGCATCTCTGGAGAGAGAAGCCCTAAGGGCAGCTGCAGTCCACTGCTGTCCTTCAGCTCTTGAGTAACCATGCATAAGCTCACATTATTTTTGGGGAGTGTCTGCCACCTCGCAGACACAGTCTCCTCAGAGTGGGAAGGAGTCCTATAGAGCACCCTAGAAAGATCCTTTTAGCATGTCCTGCATTTCTGGGGTTGCTGCAGCCCCTTTCAAGTGTCATGGAAGAGTGGGTGACCCTGACTCTGTGGCACCAGGCCCCCTTCCAAAACCACTCTCCACAGGGTGAGATTACCAGCCTGGTGCATGGAGCTATCTCCAGAAGCCCTACAAACAGCACACGTGGGTAATTTGCCCATTACACCAACAGCAAAAAGAAAATGTTGCTTGCTTTCTGCACCATTTTCCCCTGGTGTCCTCTCTCTGTTATTTTGTTCCTTTTCCTCAGAGTAGTCATTTAAGCAATTTCCCATCTCACATTGAAGTGAAGTCATTTTAAGACGGCTTCCTCCTGTTTAAATTAGAAGGAGAAAGAAAGGGGAAAGTAAATATTTCTTGCTTTGTTTTGCTGTCAGTCCTCCAATATGAAAAAGTAGAAACTGTGTTGGTTGGAGATAAGTCCCTTCACCTTTCTGGTAGGAGCACCTTGCTTGTAAAGGTACTGTCAGTCTGCAAATCTGACATACAGAATTGCAAGGCACTCCCATGAGAGCAACTGCCGGGCCAAAAATACCCAGCTGCTCTTCTTTCACCAAAGTTGTGGTGGTTACAAGCTTTCAAACACAATATTTTCATTATACTGATATTTTCCAATACTATGTTGAAATACATGGGTAGTTTAAAAAGCTGACCTTTATAAGAGGCATTGTATTTTTCAAAACGATGAATGTTATTCTGAAAGATCAATAAATAAAATATGGAAGGAAGCAGTTCTGTTCATCAATGCAGGATGATAACCACCAAAACAAAGAGCCACCCTGCAGTACAGCTGCAGCAGCAGACACCAGCCAGGACTCCCTCCCCAAGGGGCTGGGGATCCACAGGAAGGGATGCTCCTGCAGTTCCTAACACCTTTTTGCTCAGCAGATGTGACCAGTGGCACCACTTGTTTTTTGGCCCTTTTCCTCTGGCCAATCAGCCTGGCCGCCACACCTGCTTCTAAACTGGCTAAACTCCTTGGCTTCAGTTCCTGGGGCTTTTTGTTTTTTAATGTCACTGCTAATGGACATCTCCAGGAGATGGGAGAGCGGAAGAATTTACATGGATAGTGTTCCAGGAATACAGGAGAAAGTAAGAACAGCTTTTCTGCTCTTGCTGGGGTAGCCCAGCCCAGGCAGGGCTACAGGGACAGCCCTCACCATGACCTCAAACCAGGCTCTGCTCTCATCAGCTCCTCACCTGCTGGATGCTCAGCACATGTCTGGGAAGTGCTCAGAGCTGGGGTAATGAACACCACTAATGAGTGGAGGTTGAAAAAGAGCATCTCACTCCCAGCTCTGGCTCTCAGGGCCTTTCCCCAGCCCTTCCTCCCTGCAGGGAGCTCTGACAGCAGCGGGAGGTGCTCGGGGCCATGAGGCCCTGGCTGGATTTCAGCTGTTTGGCCAGGAAGAGCCAAACAGTGAAGGTGCTGCATCCCAGGGCAGGAAACCAGCTGTCTCCATCCACAGCTTCAAGCACCACCACAGCAACTAATTAGTGTTGTTTATTAGTGCTGCATTCCTCTAGCTGGGCATGCTGCAGACTGAAGCTGCTTTGGTCCTCCCTGGGGCCCCAGGAAAAGCCCTGGAAGCAAATTGCCTTGCAGCATGCCCTGAGCCCCTGCAGGACCAGAGCAGGTGGCTGAGCTTCAGACTAGGAAACCTCATGGGAAAAAAAAAAAAAAAAAAATCTGTTCAAGGAAATGATTAAGGTTTTTCACCTTCCCTGCAGTGAGGTACTTCTTGTACTTCTTGCTGTCTGGTGAGACCAGTCTTGCTGGGGATGCTGAAGCTGTAGAAGCTGAGAGTGATGCAGCAGAGTCCCCTCTCCAGGGCAGCCTGAGGGGAGATGGTGGTGTGAGCCCTCCATGCACCATCCTGAGCCCCTCCCTGCCTGCAGCACAGGCTCCCCAGCATGGCCAGCAGCTCATGGGGTGGCCTTGCCTTCCCACCAGGAGGCGCCACTCAACACAGACACCCAGCAGTGAGCCTGATGAGACACACCCCATGCCTCCAGTGCACCATGAGCACCGCACTGCTCCAAAGATGGGCAGCACATTAATGGCAAATCTGCTCACACCACATCTACTGCCAGCTCTTCTCTGCAGTGACCACCAGCTGAGCCTGCAGAAGGAAATGCTCAGGAGAAATTAAAGATTTAAACAAAAAAAAAAAGGTTTTGTCTGACTGAAATGGGATAAAAGAGGATCCAGCATCCATGCTCCTGGTGAGAGGATGGCACTTTGGCTTTGTTTAAGGCAGGACTGACTTTCAGGAGACAGCTCCACGGGGTACTTGGGTGAGTGTGGCCTCTCTGTCCCTCCTGGGTAACTTGTGCTTCCTCACACACCTGTACTGTGTCCACCTCCCTCACCAAGTGGGCTCCTGCCAAGTGCACAGCTCTGCTCTCACCGCACACCTTCCCTCCTGGCGCAGCCCTGCCCTGGGCTCAGCCTGTGCCTGCCCCTCCCAGCACAGCCAGCCCTGCAGCAGAGTGTGCACTGTGCCCCTGGGGCCTGATGCTGCCTGGGGATGGATACATGGTGTGAATTGTGGTTCACACAATGCACATGGCCTGTGCTTTGGAGAGCCTCCTAACAGAAGACAAAGATCTCACAAGCAATGGCAAGCTGAGGGGGGAGCTGAGAATAATCATCCAACAGCTCTTTAATTTGCCTCCTGGGCAAATTTGATCCCTTTAGTTTCATATGTTCGAGCTTTTCTCCTCAAACAAGAGAGCTACTAATATTTTCCTTAAATAAACTTTCACATAAGGCATTTTCCCATAATCAGATTATTCCAGGAGCTGGAGAATTAGAGGAAAGACAGAACCTGTTACATGAGGTGCAAACATGGAATCCCCCCGAGCATCAGGGTGCTGTCACTTGGATAGATGGGAGGCACATTTTTGCAGGGGGAGGATTATCCTTCATTTTTAAGATTCACATTTTGATCTAGTTAGCCTCCTGAACATTTAGCAACCCCTCCCAGATTTTATCAGAGCCTCAAGGGACCAGTGGTGGGAGAGCAGTGAAGGAGAAGGACAACACACCATGACAGCACAAGACTGCAGCAGACGGAGAAGAGAAGCTGTGACAAGAGCAGGGTCACTGAAAGGACAGTGCTTGGATCCTGGCTGTGGCAGGGATTCTCTGTAGTTTGATGCTAAATTCTATAACCTGGATTTGCCAGTGGTTTTGAGCAGCCATTGGCAGGACCACCAGCACCAGCCACATCACCCTCATCGCTCTGCTGTGAGCTTCCGAGGGAGCAGAGTCAGATGAATCAGGCACAGGTCAAGAGTTGTTCTTTGAGTCATCAATCTGACAATGACACACAGTGTGTCCTAAAGACAGCAATTTAAAGCCTCCCAGGTTTCTGTTCCTTTAACTGTAAAATGGAGCAAACAAAGTGTTTCAGTTAAAAAGCCTGAAATTCAGCTTTGGGTGACATATTGTAAAGCAATATGATTAATCTCATATCTGTGGATGCTTAGGAAATAAAACTAAAAAGGAGCTGTGATCTTTGTTTTCCTAAGTTCAGAAATGACTTTATCTTCAGATTGATGCAGGTGACACTGCTTATTCTCCTTAAGAGGTATGAAGGGGCAGTAAAATGTGCATTGGGACTGTTGCTGTCTAATTCATGCAATTTCTTCTCTGTTATTTTGCTCATCAGTTGAGTCTAAATGGGAGGAAAATGGCAGGTTTGCTTTCAGGCAGCTTGGTTTCCATGGGACTTGGAATTATCAATGAGTTCCCATCATCACCACAGGAGCTGGTGTGGACTGGCTGTGGTCGCATTTATGGCACTGCCTGGGTTGGCTAAAAAATGCACAGTTTTGCTGTCTTAATACTCCAAAGCTGGTTCTGGTTCAGTAGAGGCTCCTGTTGGATTAATTTTCTTGTGAAAGCCATGCCAGCCTGCCTTGCATAAACAGTGGGATGGGGCAGCACAGGGTGGGGCCTAGATCCAGTTGGATATTTTCCAGCTGAATGTTTGCTTCCATTTGAAGATACCAGTTGGCCAAAATGGGAATGTTCTTTGGGAATATGTCTATTTTGACAGAGTGCAGCAGCCAGGGGAGTTAACTTGCTGTCATGGGGGTCCTTGCTACAAAGCCCCTCAGCACCAAAGGGCTCTAGAACACCAGCCCACACACCTGCAGGGCTGACAACAGCACCTGGTTTTGCTTAAGGGTCCCCTCCCCACCAAGTAACCTTCCTAGGGAAGCCAGACTTCTGCAAGCAAACCAGGCAGGCATCTCTGCTTCCACACAACAGAGCTTTCCTAAGCTTCTTCAAATCTTACAAGTTTTCCCAGAGTGGAAGTTTGTTTTTCTGGTCTGCCTCAAATATGAATCTTTAAAAAAACCCAATTTATAGCTCATTCTGCAATATCAGCACACAGAGATGCATGGGAATCATCAATGGTTAACTGCTTTGCTTCTGAGAATTCATAACAAATTCAAACATATCTCCTTCAAAGGAAGACAAAATGGAAAAGAAAAAAAATAATGAGACCAAGGAGACAAATCTGAACAATAATGGAAAATGTTGTGTGGGCCTGAATTTTAGCAGGACACTATCTTGCCTTCCTCTCCTTGGACATCCTTGGACTAGGGCTCCCTCACATCTGGGCAGGGGAGACACCAAGCAGCAGTGGGCAGCAGCAGCCTGGCCTTGTGCCCACAGAGCCAGCGGTGCCCTGAGCAGAAAGTGCCTGTGGTGTCTCACTCATCTCCTCTTGGGGCTGAGGACAGGCTGTAGTGGTTTTTTCACCCTATTTGCAAACAGGGATCAGGATGCTGGCTAAGGCTGCTGCTGACCCTGCTGTGACAACGTCACATCTTCTGGAGCCTGGCCGAATTCATCTCATTTGGGCTATCAAGTAGTTCTCAGAGGGTAAAAGCTTCAAACTGCTCCTGTCTTAAATTGATTTGAAGAGATTTGCTAAAAGCAAAAGACTTTGTATCCAGGTTATTCCCTGCATACAGCCCAGAACAGCCTGACAGGGCTTTTTTGTAGAGAACTGAAATACACTGCAAAGGGGATGGTAAGGAATGAAATCCACTTGGATTGTTACTTTACAGTTTAAAAAACCCAGCTTCAAACTCAGGAGCATCTGTACAAAGGAGTAACACACGAAACTAAGAAATTTGCACCTGGGTGTTGCTCAGGTAAATGCTCACATATCTGTCTTCAGAGACACTTCTTTGTGATGGGAGATGTCACTGCATCACTGTCCTTGTGCAGGGCTCCTCCCTGAGTATGTCTGGTGTGGTAATTTGGCACTGAAAACTGGGATTGCAGTGGCTGTGAGGGGGCAAGCGCAGGAGTGCAGCTCCATCAACCATGGAACATGGATGCAGTTGTCAATCTTTCTGGGATGCTTTCTCCATACTGAACAGACCAGCATCAAGCATGAGTGCCCAGACTAAGACTGGTGGCCTTCTGTGAGTTTTCTGACTTGCTGCAGGGAGGTGACAGCAGAGCAGGCCATGGCACAGGGCTGACCCTGATTCCAGCAGCAGCTGCCTTGTGATTAGCTCTGTGGCAGGCAGTGCCAGCACATCCCCAGCACAGCCTCAGAGCAGGGTTTGGCCCATCAAGTGCCAAATGCCCTGGCTTTGGAAGAAGCTACTGGCACTTACAACTTTCTACAATGCCCCCAAGATTTCAAAAATACCACCCTGTGAGGCCTGCAAGTTGTGTCTCTGAAGGATGGAGATGGGAAACCATCTGCCAGCCCCTGCATTATTCTCCTTAATATTAACTTGTTTTCATGTAATTTTTGTTGGGAACAGTTACTATGAGTTTTTTGGTCTTAGTGCACATCTGAGCCTGATGATCAGAACTTTGCCAAAAAGTTCTTTGTCTTTTTTTTCTCCTTTGCCTCTAAACACTTGTGCATGTCCAGTCAGGGCACACCCCCAGTGTGAGGCTTGGCTTTCTAGAGTGCAAACTGGAAGGAATGAGTTTTGGTCTGCAGGGCAGTGCATCATTTGAGTACAATGACCCTTGCACCTTAGGTTGTGAGTAAGTTTCCACAGCTCAAAGGAGCAGTTCCAGCACTTGAGGAATCCAATGTTAATGTGAGTTTTAGGAAAAAAAAAAAAAAGGCTTGCTATGGCCATAAAATTGGAAAGTTCCATTTGCTCCGACCTTAAGTGCAGTTTCTCTCTACTTCCTAGGAACTCCTGGTGTCTTGCTCCTTCTGATGCTTACCATAGAGAAAGCATGCTCATCCTTATTCATCTTCATTGTCAAAAACCCAAAGAAGATTTGCCCTGTCTTTTGCAATAAATGTGCCTTCTAATCCTCCAAGTGTACACAGCAGAAATAGCTCCCAAACACTGAGGATCTTACAAGAGAAAATTGATTAAAGTGCATAAAAGAGGAATCTAATATGATGTTTTATTTTCCTTTCCAGTGTCCTCCCTCTGAGCAGTTTACTTTTTTAAGTTCAATTCCTGTTGCCAGCAGTGTGTATCTGCGTAACAGGGGCAGGCAGATGTGTGCCAGAGGTTTGTGCCCTGCCGTGAAAGACAGGTTAGAGGTCTCATCACCTGCCTTTGTGGTTGGAACAGAAAAGCCAGACCAAGGGCCACAAGGAAAGATGGTTTATTTCAGTGTACAGATGGGAATGGAGACAGGGAGGTGTGGGGATAAAATTTCCTAAGAACTTCGGGCTGCCAAGTGCAGGCAGGTTTTCAGAAGAGCTGAGCTTCTATTAGTAAGTAAAATAATGGGCTAATTTATCCAAAGAACTCTGGACAAGGGGAAATGAGATCTTTTGGGGATCTTGCCTCATGTAGTTACTATAACGACTTGGCTTTGGTGCTGAGTGTATGAAAATCCATCAAAGGTGGTTTGCCAAAAGTGATGCAGGGAGTCTGTGATACATCTGGGGATCAAATCCTCATGCCTGAAACAAAGTACATTATTCAGGCTTCTTACTTGTTTGGGAAGGACAAGATTTGGCTTAGCTGTCTTGCTTTAGAACAGCAGAAAAGAAGAAAGAAGAAAGAAAAAGAAAAAAAAAAAAAAAAAAAAAAAAAAAAAAAAAGAAAAAAGGAAAAAGAAAAAAGAAAAAGAAAAAAAAAAAAAAAAGAAAGCATCTCAAAGCAGATTGTGCAGATCCTTTGTGGCCTTTTGATGTTTCCTGGGGTGAGCTCTGTGACCAGGTTGGATGGAGCTCTGAGCAGCCTGGGCTAGTGGTGGTGTCACTGCCCACTGCAAGGGCTTTGGGACTAGATGGCTTTTACGGCCCCTTCCAACCCAAACCGATCTATGGTTCTGTGATTCTCTCTAAGAGGAAATGTTGTCAGGGCTGATATGGCTGTAACAAGGCAGAGACAGCCCCACCTCACCCTACTCACCCTGGACAGTGCAAAGGGCTTCAGGGCTCAGTACAGGTTTAGAACTTCCATGCACATTTCTTAATTTTTGAGCAAATTCCTTGGGGCTACTAGGTGAGATGAAGGCTTGGAGAACGCCTGTGAGCAGGTCAGTGAAGCATCTTACCTCAAGTCTTGTAATATCACATAACTTCTCTTGTGGAAAACAAACACAAAGCTTGAGCACTGGGGTGGTGCCACACTTTCTGCCTTTTTATTCAGAAAGATCTCTGGCTCAGCATTTTCTTCAGACAGGCTTTCACACTGCATCCTGGACAGCCACTTGGCTAGTTGTGACAGAGGTAATTGCAGGTAAGCAGCTGAAGGCAAGGCTGCAGTTCTGGACACATTAAAAAGAGACTTTTCCCCCTCCTTGCCACATGAACACACCCTGCCTTGCTGAAATTCTCAAGAGCTGTCACATGAAAACAGCCAAGGAGCCGCTGAGGCCATGGCACTGCAATTTCTGTCAGACCCACTCTTGTTTCCATGAACAGCAATCACTCCTTTTCCCAGAGAAGCAGCCATGGGGCTAGACCCACTCCCTTCCAGGTGGCTGGGTTTGCAATTTGCTTTCATGGCATACAGTGAAAAACCAAAATGACCGACAGACATTGGCTGTGCAATGGCATCTTCCAATTAACATGGCTCATTTCGCAGTCCATGGTCCTGAGGCCTGGCAGAGGCCCCTGGGCTCCTGCAATCAGGGGTGTGAGAGAAACAAGAAAACCACTGTCATTACCTAACAAGAACCATCACACCTTTCTCTGATTACCAGTATTTTTCTTAAGTTTAGGAGAGAGCTTTGCTGTTTTCCTCATTAGCCTCTATTTTCAGGACCTCTGAAACCCTATGTTCCTTTCCTTTCAGCCTGCATTTTCTCTGTTTTCTCCACAATGTGCCCAGACACCTCCATCTGAACAAGGATTTGTTATTTGTCTCATTGAATGCCCATTATAATTCTGTCTCATTGAATGCACCAGCTAAACCAGGGACTTCATGCTGACATCCTGCAGCTGGAGCACAGTGTGGGGCTCTCCAGCTGGGCCCCAGTGTGGGCTGTGGGGACACAGCTGCCTCACCTTGCTCTGCACCATGGGCTGCAGGAGAATCTGCTCCAGGGCCTGCAGCACCTCCTCCCCATCCTTCTGCACTGCCCCTGGTGTCTGCAGGGTTGTTCCTCTCACACACTCTCTCACTCCCCTCTTCCCTGTTGTTCCAGGCAGCTTTTCCCCTTCTTAAAGAATGTTATCCCAGAGGCACCACCCACTGTCACTGATGGGTCCATGGTCAGGGGCAGGTCTGTCCTGGAGTCATTTAATCCTTGGCTCCTTTGCAGAGTCCTGCAGTTCCCTGTGACCCAGCACTGCAGGGGAGCAGAGCCTGCCCCATTACAGGTGGTTTATGATACACTTTGGTTTATGATAGACTTTAGTTTATGATAGACTTTAGGGTTTGCCAGAACTACCACTCAACACAGCTTCAGAGGTTTCTGCCCTGTGAAATGAAGCTGATTGTTGAAGAAGGGCTAAGATGTGAAACTCAAACCTTCCCCCACAAGTATTCATTCCAGAAGGAGATGGATTTGAAGCTGCTCATCATGCCAGAGCCATGGCAAAGCCTGCAGGGCCTGGCTGTGGGGCTCAGCCCACACCAGCGTGTCCCTGCCCTTCCTCAGCACACCTGAACCTCCCCTGGACCTGCCACCTCCCCATGGGTGCCTGGGGCTCTGGGCAATGGGCTGTATCCCACAGAACCCCGAACGAGGGTGTTCAGAGTCCAAATGCCATTAACTGGGAGATCCTTCTTGATGGGTTGGGAGAAGCTTCCTCATGGTAGGGGGGAAGAGCTGCTGGGTTTGGAAAGGGGAAGCAATGCCCACCTAGGGCCAATGGCTGCCAGAGCCCTCCAGTGCCAGTCAGTGGGGCCTGGAACCCACTCTTTTCTCCTTGGGCTTGTAACAAAGGTGCCCACGCCTCATTTAAGGGGAAGCTCTTTGGTGGAATTGCCTGGATTAACCTGCAACTAACTGTAAATTTGTGTGATTTTAGCTTGTCATGTCATTTGGTGTTTTATGTTCACTGATGATCGTGATTGGTGTAATTTTAGAAATAGAACAGAACAGAAGGAAGCACTGCAACCTAGAAAGAAAATAATTCAGATGCATGAACCTAAATTCACTTATTTCCCCTGGGGTTTTCTTTATTTTGTTTTTAGGTTTGACAACTATCACAGTTTTGTGTCTTATTGTGCTTGATATGGTGAGGTGCTGGTTCAGGGCCTCAGTCCATGGAGCACTTTGACTAAAGAAAACATTTGCTTTCTTTTACAACAGAAGTACCAGATGTCAAAACTGTAGAGCAGAAGTGTGCAAATTGTGGTCTGTTACCATTCCCAATGGGCTCCTTTCCCCAAAAGCTTATGTTTTCTAGATCAAACACAAAATTTTGTGTGAATCCTAATGGAATATCTTTTAACAGTGTGGATTGGCAATATCACTTCTAGAAGATGTTCCCAATTCAAAAGAAATAGAAACTTTTTACTTCCAGTTTTCACTATATAAAAAAGGAAGAAAACATGCAAAATAAATGAGCAACGACTCAGTTCCTTTAACATGTAATTGCCCATCAACAATGTCCATTACAAAGTCTTCATCCCTTTATCTCAGAAGGAGTGGCCAGTGTAGGAGTTCTTGATGCTGCAAAATTGTACTTTATTGTACAGTTTATTGTGCAGTTTACTGTGCTTCACATTTCCTTTTGTTTGTTGCCCAATTCATACAAATGCTGACTGGAGTGCAAAACTGAATCCCTAAATAGGGATGTGTTTTATTCTGCAGGCTTTAATGGGAGGCAGGTGAGCACTGCAGCTTCCAGACCTCAGCCAGTGAATACAGAAATATCCAGCCTTGCATGAGGCTGCTGAAAGGGAATGCTCCTCTCACAGGCCAGGAGTGACTTGTTGCTGTTTATGCTTGAGAAACAGCCATTCCAGCTTGGAACCATAATGAAGAGAGAGAGGAAACTGCAGAGCTGCCTTTGTTTTGGAGGCAGAGTGTTCGTGGTCTGTACCTGCAGGGTACATCAGGCAGGGAGCAGGTCTGAGCTGCCTCAAGGCACAGGGGCAAAATGAAAAAACATCACCAATAAGCAGGTGTTTGACTTCCAAATGCTGGGTGCTGTGTCAGAGTCTAACTCTGGCAAAGGTTTCAGATTGAAATATTGGGGTTTTTTTGCAAAATAATGTGAACTTGAAGGAACTGGAGGTGAATTTGTGTTCAGCTTGTTGGCTTCTCTAGGAGAACAAAGGAAACACTAAACCCATCCCTCTGTTAGTACTTCTGTCCACACCCCAAAGAAACAGGAGTTATGTGGAATGCTGAAATGTCTTGCCTTGACATCTCAGAAATAAAATTCTAAATTTCCTCTATGTTTGTTTTTAAAGTGCTGTTTCTGTGTAAATTGAGCACAGGCTGACCTAAGAGATAAGCTAGAAATACCAAACCATGCATTGGGATCAAAAGCTTTCACTTAATTCAAAATTATTTTTGCTTTCCCTCCTCCCAGTTTTGTGTTTTTAGTTTCTCTGGAAAAATGGACTCTTTTCAGGTCAACCTGCAGAGCAAAGTCTGCTGGCCTCTCTTCCTCCTGCTGTTTCCTATTGAAACAGCTAAATGAAAATGAAAAATATACCCATCTGCAGCACAGAAACTTTCTTTGTACACACAGAATCCCCCATCCAGGTGCAGCAGGGATCACAAGAGAAGTCCTCTGTGGCAGACTGCAGCATTGTGGTGCAGTGGTCTGGTCCCTCAGTATCTGCAAACTGAGAGACCTGGGCTCTTCCTGCTGGAGCTTCCTCCCTGCCCCTGCCCTGGGAGCATTTCTCATGCCTGCTTTCCTTGTGGCGTGCCATGCAAGGGTGAGGTAGAGGCTGTAGCTGGAAAACATCAGTGGGATTGATGTTATGGCAATTACAGCAAGGAAAGCCACCTTGGGTGGAGTGAGCTGCTCGGGTGGTGGAAGGAGGAGTTGGTTCATGACCCAGAGGTAAGCTGATGGGAGCTTTGGGGACATTTTGTGTCAAGCTCAGGTGCACATCTCTGCCTGTGGCACAGATGCTTGGGATCTGCTCTGGTTTCAGCTGGGATAGAATTAGTTTTCTTCCTAATGGAGGGTACAGTGCCATGTTTTGGATTTAGTATGAGAATAATGTTGATAGCGCACTGATGTTAGTGGTTGCTGAGCAGTGCTTGCACTAAGTCAAGGAGTTTTCAGTTTCTCATGCACGAGAAGCTGGGGAGCCATGGCTGGGACAGCTGACCCAAACTGGCCCAAGGGATGTTTCAGACCACAGGATGTCATGCTCAGAATATAAACTGCAGAGAGCTTGCTGGCAGGGGTCAATCACCAGCAGGTGGGGAACAATTGTATTGGGCATTTCCCCTATTAATACTATTTTTTAAAAGAAAAAATTATTTCAGTTATTAGACTGGCCTTAACTCACAGATTTTGCCCTTTTCTGATTCTTCTCCCCATCCCACTGGGGAGGCTGGGGGCAGGGAGTGAGATCTCAATACTCAGTTGTTGGCTGGGGCTAAAGCACAGCAGGTTACCAATTTGCCCGCAAAACCCCAGGCTCAGGGGAGCCAGGGTGAGCCATGCCTCAGGGGAGCTCAGAGAGCTCAGTCTAAGCTCTGAGAAGCAGGCTGGCATCTCTGGAGATGCCTCAGTCCCCTGGGGAGCCTGCAGGCTGAGCTGGGCGCCAGGCTCTGAGCCTCTGCTGGCTGTTACAGACACCAGAGCTGTGCAGAAACACTCTCAGCTGTTTCTGGGTGACCCAACGAGCTGGGTCCCCAAGCAGCACCCACGAGCTGGGCTGCTGAGGGACAGCAGCCACCAGGCTGCTGCTGGATGCTCTGCTGCCTTCCCCCTGCACAGCAGGGCCCCCATGTTCCCCATGCTCCCGATCCTGCGGGCCAGGCTGGGAGGTCTGCCCGCGATTTTCAGAAAGGATGATTACATCTGCAAAGCACCCGGGATGAAGAGCGTTATGTAAGTGTAAGATAAGGTTATTTATAGAGCCAGGTTTTATCCAAAATGGAATTAAACTTGTGTTCCTGAAGCCTCTGCTGTCAAAGACAAATTGGAATTTGTCCGCTAGCTTTGCATTCAAATTATTTTTCTCAGTTCATCCCAAAGTTTAAGAATGTGTTTTATTTACAAATTATACATCTCAGAAAGTGAGGAAATCTCTTTTCCATCAGCTCTGAGGTGGCCATGTGAGTCTGGGCAGTGGCCATGGAAGCCTGGGCCATAGTCAAGCTTTGCGATCACATCAGCTGTGGCACTGAAGTACCATAAACCAGGAAAGGAAGGCAGAGTTTGAGCTGGGTTAAACAACAAAACCACAAATAATTGTCCTAGGCACAATATTTTGCTTGCATTTAACACTCTCTGTAGCAATCCATGAGCTGCAGGAGGGTTATATCCAGCTTATATCCCTGTTGGAGGTGGCACTAGTTCAGTGGGTTAATGTTTGTGCTCCCGCAGAACTACAGACCCTGTGACCTAGTAAAATCAAGCCTTATTAACTTAGAGAGCTTTACTTGAAATATTAGAATCAAATCCCTCCTGTCTGTACTTTTTACAAGCCATGAAAATGCAAATTTCTGGGATGCGTGCTGAAATCCATGCTAACAGGTGCTAGGAATATTGTTTTATGAGGTACAACACCTTGCATAGGTTAGTTTGTGGAGTTCATCTGCTGCCCCTCACTTGTCATAGTATCTAGCATGAAATTCCACACATGCCTTTTATTTAGGAAAGAACACAAAAGTATGTTATCTTATTCCTCTGGAATTTTCCACAGTTATTTAGCATGTTAGTTTAAGCATAATTGGTTAGTGGGCTCTTGAAATCTATATCTTAGCTGTGCTTATTTACATCAGGCTAAAAGTAGTTCATTTCAGTTGAGGTAAATGTGAAGCATTAGATTGCAAACGTACCTAATCCATCTCTCCTCCCCCATGACTAGAAATCCTGTGGTTAAAATAACACAGCCTCTATTCAGAGCACAAACTTAGAGCTGCGAGCAGGAGCAGGCTCGGGATTTAAACAACTCTCAGCAGATGAGTCTGTTCACGGGTCTTTCTCGGGTTTGTTTTTCATCCTACTTTTGATCCATGAGAGGAAGCCAGGCTCTCTCCTCTGGGCAAGCAAGGTAAAGATTTTCTGCATTCTGTCTATGGTTGCATGCGCTTGTAAAGGAGCTTATAAACATGATTGCAAAAAGGCTGTTGCAGAAGCAATTGTAAAAATGTTGCTGTTATAGAGCAAGAAGTGTTTGACAAATGGCTTCACAATCTTGAAATGTTAGTCTGGTGTCCTGGCTATTTCCACACGGCAGTGAAAGGATGGAATGATAAACCTTGCACAGAGAAGCAAGGAGCAGTGATTCTCCATCACACACCAGAGAAGCTGAGCCTGTAGGAAATAGCAAACCTGGGAACTACTGTCATCCAGCCAGGCTCCAGCAGAGCTGGCATTTTGCTAACTGCCAGGTACAGTCCCTCCTGGGTTTGTCCAGCTGCTGTAATCCCGTTTGGGAGACTGAGGCTGTGCTGGAGGATGGCACTGAGTCTGTTTACTGAGGATATGTTAACGCTGCTCCAGCGTGACTCTTACAGGAACGGCAGAACCGTGCTTTCAGGAATGTTTGGATGCGGCGTGCCAGATAATTAACTGCTTTTCTTTCCTCTCACTGCTTCCCAAGTCACAGGGGATGTAGAAAAGCATCATCTTTCCTTGAATCCTTATTTTATTTGAAATCCAGGAAACAAGCGTGATGTCTGTGCTAATGCCCGTGGAACTGCACTCCCAGTGCCAGGGTCTGTAACTCTCCCAGCCCTGTGCTGCTTTTCACCGGGGATCACGAGTACCTCACCAGCCCTCCTGCACCACGATGTTCAAACACAGAGGGTGGCACTGCTGGGGGGAATATGGAAACACCGTTACTCACATTTTTGCTTAATTTAAAATAATGCTGCCCCTCCCTGCCCCAAGGCACGGGACAGTATGATTGTACTTTGGGGCACTTTCTCCTTCCATCGGGGTAGCACAGACAAATGCTGCTCCAGGTGCTGCCTTTCCAGTACTGGAGAAAGCCTTGTTTTGCTCACAGAGATGCTCCCTTTCCCCTTCCTCTGCTTTCCACTCCTTTTTCCCTTCCCTGAGCAAGATGGACTGGTTTCCCATTGTCCTGTGTGCAGTCACTGGCCACCCCGGTCCCCACTGTCCCACAGCCGTGTCACTCCCCATGGCAGCGTGCTCTCCACTCCTGATCAGCCAGAGGAAAGAGGGGGACACACCAGGTCCTGTCAGCACGGAGCTGCCACGCTGTGGGGAAGCCTCTTAACTGGAAAAGGTGCCCTTGGCCCTTGAGCCAACAGTGCTGCTTGGTCCTGGGGGAGAAATGCAGCTTTTCACTTGGGTGCCCAGCTCAGGGAGGGACGAGCAGGGCTACAAGGAATACAAACACACCTCTTTTCCTGATTCTCTGAGCACACCGCGGCAGAGAGGCAGCTCAGAAAGAGAACATGTGCAAAACAAAGAAATGCAGTCAGGCAGGAACTATAAAATTCCAATATAGAAAGTGGAGCTGATGTCATTTTAACGTCCTAAGCGGTGCCAAGAATTCTAAGCTCTGTATCAAGATTCAGTGCAAAACCCCCACAAACTCACAAGTTGTTCTTGTGGAAAAATTAACTTTTATGGAAAATATGCATGGGAACATGCCAGAGGAGTGTGTTGTTTTATTTCTTTTATTAATTTTGAATACATTAGTTCAGAGAGCAATCCCATTTTAGCATCAGCTGCCTCTATCCAAGCAGCAGAAGCTCACACACACAGCTCACAAATACTGGAGGCGAGGGAGCTGTGTTTTCCTCTGTGATCAGTTGTTAGATGGAAAGATCTGCTCGAGTAGGAAGGGTGTGGGAAGGCTCAGTGGGATGACTGACTTAAAGCTTTTTTCCTGGTGACATATCTGAATCGTGATCAGATGCACCTGAATGGAGCAGCATCATCAGCTATTATAATGCTGAGTGCGTCAGAGGTGGGATTGCTGATAAAGGTTACTCATCTCTGTCCTGCTGCAGGACCGCCTTCGCTGCTGCTTGTAACTTTGTCAGACTTGAAAAGTTTAGGCTGAGCTCTTCCAACTTGATTGTCTGCCTTGGGATAAGTTCTTTTCTGGAAAATTTCAGCCAAAACTGTCCAGCCAGCTTTGTCCATTCCAAGAATGAGAATAGGGAAAAAGGAATTGTTGTCCAACTGGAAAAAAAAAAAAAAGAAAGGAAGAAACAGGAGGGGGGAATCTGATGATCCTTTTTTTGGATAGTTCTTAGCCCTCTGTGCTCTGGAGTTGAGATCTGAAATTTGGCAGCTTTCTGTTAGGAATGTGATTTTTTTTAAACTTTGTAAATCTCCTCCAATTTGGCTTAGTGATAGCCTTTGAAGGGAGAAAATAGCAACTTCTTAGGGATGTGCTAAGGCTGAGCAGTCAAAATCTACTGAGATTCCTTCCCACATGAGTGAGCTCAGCCCAGCATCCCAGCAGCTCCCAGGGCTGACCCCAGTGCTCCTGTGCAAACAGTCAGTGCTACCAAGTTTCTGCAGATCCTTGTTCTTCCCCACAACACAACAGGGACCCAGGTCCTCTCTCTGCAATCCAAGAGTCATCCCAGCTCGAGGAGCAGAATGAAGATGGGCTCTTTGTGTAATGCTGCTCAGGGCAGAGTCGATGGTCACTGGCAAGGCAGGCAGGGAACAACACTGATTCTTTCCTGTCACAGCCTGGTGGCAGACAGGGACCCAGGCAATGCTGGGCTAAGCAAAGACCTGGTACTTGGATGCTAAAGCTGGAGGGTTGCACGGGAATGGTTTGAGGAGTACATGGCACAAATGAGGAGTCAGGGGGCTTGGGAGCAGGTCAGAAAGGTGTGTGTCAAGGTGTGAGCCATAGGGAGAGTCCAGGCACACCAGAGTTTGATATGAAACCTCAGCTGCCCCATCCTTGGTCCCTTTTTGAGAATATGAGTGCTACCCCAGCATTGGCTTCAGTCCCAATCTCCCTGCAGGGTCTTCTGTGCCAGCTCTTGCTGAGGCTCTCCCCAGTCTGCAGCCAGTGGCTGGGCGTGCCCCACGGCCTGCATGTGCCATAGGGCCCTACTCCTGGTGTCCACTGCTGGGATGGGAGTTTGTGGGAGCTCTGCCTCCAGAATGTCCAGTGTGCCTGATGATGAACACTCCTGCACAGCCCCATGTCTGTTGGTCACCCTCTGGGGACAGCTGGGATGGGTGACCAAGATCCTGATAAAATATTACCTGGCGCAGTCAAGCTGTTGCTTACATGCCTTTCTCTGTTTCCAATTTATTAAAATGGCTAAAGATCCACCACCCTTGACAGAAGTACTAGAGCTCAGGGACACTTGTGAAGAACCCAGGTACTACAGGGAAATCTGTCCTTGTAGTTCCAAGTTTTGGGAAATTCAGTCATTTTTATAGAGGAGAAGTTGGGAAGAAAATAAAGCCTAGGACTGCACTGAACTCTAAGGGAAAAAACCAAAATTCTATAGAATATCTCCAGTGAAAAAAAGTCCAGCCAGTACCATGGGATAAAGCTGAGACCTCTGGCAAAATATTGTGTGTTCATATAATTAACAGTTGTACCATAACACATAGCACAAAGGAGGCCTAATTCTGGCTTTTCTTGCCTCATGGATTTTCAGTCATAGCAGTATTCTTACAGCCTATTTTTGTATGCAATGCATATGCAACATTGGAGACAGATGGCAAAATCTCAGTGCTCACTGTGATGTGATTTCCACATCGAAAGGTAGGAGCTGCAGCCTGCTTGTTTGCACTCCTGCTGCAGTGGCAGGGAAAGGTGGTTTTCCTCACTTCTTTTATGACTGTAGACTATGGAGCAACCTGGACAGCCCCTCCTTCCACAGAGACAGGCTGTGAAGTTTTGTCATCTTCATCAGCTCCTGTGAGCCCCATGCTCACATCAGGACCCAGCTCTGTGAGACTGTGCAGAAACAAAGAACAGAAGGACAGGAGCTGTGAGAACAGTGTGAGGAGATCAGAGCTGCCTACAGCCAGCTGTGGAGGGGGGAGGGAGCCCTAGGAAGCTGTGAGACATTGTTGGCCAGGGCTGCAGGCAGCGCTTGCTGCGCACGGACAGCCTTGCCTTAGTCAAGGATGTCACAACCAGGAGTTTTAAGCAGGGATTTGCAGGAGAACTGAAACACAAAAGGAAAAGGAGTGGTGGATACTTATGGGTTTCTGCTCCAAGGGTCAAGGTAGAAAATGGACATCCCTAAAGTTTGATGCTGAATAAGTATGGAGTGGAGTTGACAGTTGAAGGACCAGAGGCATTTATTGGGAATGTCCTTGTGGGAGCTGTCACAAAGTAAATAAATCCCGGAGGATGTTGCTCTTACAGCTTTGATGAGATGATTACAACTAGGGAGCAGCACCATGAATGAGGCAGCCAAGTCTGTGCATAAGATTTCTTGCACAGATCTAAAAGAGCTGCTGCCTTGTCATCTGGCACCCCAGCTGGTCCAGCCAGCTCCTCACACTGCACCCAGCCCAGGGCAAGAGTCAGGTCACCTCGTGGGTGCTAACCCAAAACCTTCACTGCTTGATGAATTGTTTGACCTACTTGAGGCTCAGACTCCACTCAGAGAATCCCATGCTCTTCCTACAGTTTTGGTCTGAATTAAACCAGTATGTACAACATAACTGGTTCAACAATCACAACACTGTGCCTTGGGACTTTGCCTCTGCTGGAAACTAAAGTACATGCAATTAATGCTGTGGTTCCTCAATGAACAAAATGGGTCTTTTGTGTAATACTATTACTCATTTGTTTCCAATTAGTTATGAATCATGAATTGTTTTGTCTGAGAAATTAATGCTATTTTTCCCCCAAATTATCAGTTTTTACCTACTTTGCATACCCCGATGTTTCCACAGATTCTGTGAGCCAAGCCCTCTGTCCTGATCCATGCCAGAATCTTGGGTTTCTGAAAGTAATTGTAGAGTAAGATTGAGGTCTTCAGATCCTGTGGCTTGAGAGAATCAAAATGACCCAAGACCTGAGAAAAGGTTGCTATTTTCCTGTAATTGCATTTCAAATATAAATCTGTCTTAATTTTATTCTGCTGTGCAGTGATGTGTGTTAGGGTGAAACATCCAAAAATCTGCTTACCAATGGATATACAGGTTTTGTCTCCTATCAAGGCACAGCCCTTTCTGAGTACTCTTGTAGTGACCATCTTGGTGACCCAAACAGTGTTCTCCTGTATAAATCAAGTCCTACTCAATAGAGGGGATCTGTTGATCTATTGATCAACTCTTCAAATGCATCCATGAAATGTGTCACTTGGGCTACGTGACCTTTACAGAATCCTCCAATTTCAGGGACACTTTGGAAAAGTGACTTATTATGTGCTGTATTGCCTTGCAACTCAGATGCAGAAAGGGAGTGAATACACAGTCATCAGGAAAGAAATACTAATTTCTGATAAGGCAAAAAGGCCTTACCTTTTTCAAAAGAAGGAAGCTAGCACAGGGTGAGGAAGATGAGCATTTCAGCCTTTTGCACTGGTGAGTTTGGGAAACCCCTACCCAGACACAAATTCACATTGACTGGATAGCACTGCCAGGGTTTGCACCCCATTGGCACAAGGCAGAAATCCCCTTATCAATAACTTCCCTCAGAGAAACAGAATCAAACAAAATGATGTTTGATCCACCTCCAACACCTTTGCTCATAATGGATTATTTTGGCCTCTTGCATATGTGTAATCAAATGCTGCTGCTTTTCACACGCAGTTCACTGTGTTTAAATTGAGAGGGATCTTGCTTAAATATTTATTTAAACAATAACATCCCTTGAGTTCTTTGTAAATTGCTGTAAAAAATTAACCCCAAACACTATTTTAAAAATTTAATTAAACTGGATTTCTGCCTGAGCACAGTGCTGTGGGCCAGTGCCTCCTTCTACCAGAGATGAAGATCCTGCAGCTCTGAAAGCCAGCTCCTGCTCCACAGGACTCATGGACCCAGCCCTCAAATTCTTCCAGCTGCTCCCAGAGTTGCAGAGCAGAGTTTCAGAAGTCATATTGGTTTTGCCTCAGGAACCCAAAAATCCTGTAACTTCCAGGAACAGGATCTTTTCCTGGATGCAGGGAAACTGCTCTATCTCTTCCTACTGGTACCCACAGACCATGGCTGAGGCTGGAAACACAGCAATGCCAACCCTATGCAGCTCACAACTGCTGGGCAGCATGAGGAAGCTGAGGCTGCTGATAGTATTTAAATTATAACTTCATAACCTGCAGTTCTGGGAATTTTCTGAGCAAAAGACCCTAAAAATACATAAACCACACAACATACTCTCTACTATTTGGCTGGAGTCTGCAAATCTGAGGACTCACTATCCCAAATAATTTTTTTTGTTATATATAAAAGAGACGATTCAAACTCTTCATTTAGCAGGCCATTTTCTTGAATTTAACTTTTGTTAAAGGTGTACTTACACAGAAGTGTAGGTAGCATTAAAGTTATCTCTTAAAATTTTGCACTAGATTAGCAATGTTGAAGTGGAGAAGAGCTACAGCCCTTCTTCTGCATTTTTAATTCCACATTCTTCCAGCATCTTGATGAATCAGTTATTGGCTAAATCAGTTATAGTCAACATGGATTTGGATGGAAATTGAGTTACTCACCAGCTAAAGTAAGTGCAAAGAAGATAATTCATTATGCTGCTCCTTAGCTATAATTGAAGCTCATCTCCTCATTTGAGGCTCTGTGTGGGTTTAATCATAGAGCTGAACTGGGGGAAAAATACCAAAGCTTCTCTGAATCATTTTTATTCTTGCTCCAGTTCTTTATCATTAATTACATCAAGACATATCTCCAAGGAGACAGAGTGGTGCCATCAGCCTGCTGCCGCTTAGGTCCCCCCAAAACCTTCACTTCTTTTGCTAAGTGCAATGTGTCTTTGGATGGTCCCTTGGGAGGAAGAGGCAGGCTGCATTTTGCTTGAGATCCTTCTTGTTCTGAGTGCAGATTTCAACAGACTAAATAAAAAGATACAGCCTTTTTAGCACTAGCACTAGAGGTGAAGCTGGGAGATCAATCAGCCTTTTCTTCGCTGAAGATGATTGCAGAAACAGTTTTGAACATCAGGAGGGTATTGAGCATTACTTTCCTCCCATGGTGAATGCAATATGTGGAATGTGTGCCTCAGACATACTTTCCTTTTTCCAGTCTGAATGGGAAAGACCTCCTTGTACTTTTCTCTCCATTAGGCAAGGCCATGGTCAGCAGCATGGATGAAGTACTACAGTTCAACAACTTCAAATCAATACTTCCTTACTTGTCTCTGTTCAGAGGAAGCACATTTTTCTCTCCATGGCTACATAGAGCCTTTATCCAGCTCTCAACCACCCAGACATCTTGTGTCAGTTTTAGGGTTAATTTCCTCCTTTTCGTTTCCTGCCATTATTTCCTCACAGCACCTGGAGTCGACCTTTGCCAGTGAATATGTCTGAAATAGGATTTCCAGAATAAAGGGGTTTTTAAGGTTTTTTGCCTGGATCAGTCAATATGAACAGCTGCTTGGTAGCTAGAAAGGGTTTTTTTCCTCTCCTTCCAAACTTTTGCCCTTCAGCTCTTGCATAGCCACTGGGCCTGGCAGTTCCACTTCAGAGGATCTGAGAATCATGCCTTTGTCCACAATAAGATCAGAAAGTGAAATTACAGAAAATTTTAGGGAACTGCATTGTCCTGAAACTGTTGTTTCAGACATGTCCAGGTTGCTTAACTCCAGAGAAACGAAACACTTTGAGAGTTCAGAACTGAAACAACTTGTTTCTAGTTTGAGCTGAATTAAAGCCTCTGACTTCCTCTCAGTTTGATGTTAATCCATGCCCTCTCTCTTGTTCTGTGGTGTCTCATGAGGGCTCTTGCCTGCCCATGGCTGTGTCTGACCAGCTGAGCTGCACACACACCTAACTCACAGCAATCACACTCCTGTGTCGCTCCACTGGAGTTTGGAATGCCCCTTTCACCAATTTTCTCAAGATCATACACACCTGTAATGGAAGGTACTCACCCAGAAAAGGGACTTTGGAAACGTGACCCCAAGGACTGCAGCAGGAATCTCATCTCGCCCCTGGGAACTGATGTAAGACCCTGTAAAATGTAAGACTGAGGAAACCAACCCTGCAGCATGACCTGAAGCTGTGCCAAAAGAAGCAAGCCCACTTATTTCACTGTGCTCATGCAAGGACTGGAGCTGCCTCCTGGACATGGTGATACTCACTTCCCAACTTTCACCCTCCTAGATCTGGAGAAGCAGCTTGAAGTGTGATGCTCCACATCTGTTCTGGCTGTCCTACCCACAAACCCAGCTGTTTCCTTCTGCCCAGTGAGTGCTGCAGGGCTGGGGACAACCTGGGCAGGGGGCAAAAGCAGAACCAGGAATTGTCACCACTGTACCAGGCACCCCTGCAAAGGTCTCAGATGTTTGCATGGCCAACGTCTGCTCTGGTTTAATTCAGCCCTGTTTGTGTGGCTTTGTGAGGACTGCAGCAGCAAGAGTCCCAGTGTTGAACTACTGTTATTTATTAGGTAGAATACTGCCCAGTCCTGAGCCTGAACTCTCCAAACTGAAGCCCAATATATACAGTCCATCTTGCCTCTCTCCAAACAGCATCAAGCATCAATCACAGCACTGTAAATTGTTTACACAAAGCTGCAGACATCATAACTTTTTAAATAACTCTCTTGTCGGTCAGATAAGTAAATATTTCGAAAGACTGTGAACATCGTGGCAAGCTGGAACTGCCCAGAACAGCTCCAAATGGATCCAAGCTAACAGGAGACCATATTTGCCTTGCCTTTGATGTTCCTGCTCCAAACTGGGCTGAGAAGGGATCTGAAAACAAGCCTCCCTGAGGGAAGCTTATGCAGTTTTAAAGATGCTCAACCTTCTGTAGAGATAACAGGAAGAAGAACGTGGAAAGAGTTTGCAAAGAAACTATCTTCCTGAAGCAGTAAATTTGAACTTGTGGGAGTCAGACCCTCCCCCTCCTTCTCCAGTTCCTCCTCTTTAAACCCAAACAAATCAAATGGATGCCAAAAAGTCTCTGCTGCAGAAGGGGTTGAGGGCTCGTTCCTGGGGCCATAGCTGGAGATTGCAGGGGGGATTTCTCTCGCTGTTGGTGGAATGGATGGTGGCAGCACCTTCACACAACCACCTCTTCTTGCAGGCAGCCCTCCCAGGAGCTCTGGCTGTCAGAAGGGGAATGGTGCTGGCTCTGACTCCCACAGTTCCACTGCCTGCCCATGGTAAGTCTCTGTGCTTTTGCAAACAGACCACGGCTGTCTGCTGCTATTGGAAACACTCGGAAACATGTTGTTCTGTGAGATACTTGTTTCCAATCATTTCCAACAATTATTTGGGATATTTTTCCTTTCAAGTTCACTGAGTTTTACCAGTTCACCTCCTTTTCAAAGGGATTGTGTTATATGCAGGAATGTGGAGTTGAAAGGACCAGAATTTTTGCAACAGGAATTTGTTTTGGAAGCAAGCGAGTTGGAAGGAGAGGAAACGGGCAGCCCACCAAGGGCTTCAGCAGGATTATCCCACCCTTTCAGCAAGCTACAGCCAGGGCAACTCATGAGCTGGGGCTGAGCCTGCTTCTGGTGGGGGTAGGGACAGACAAACTGCTCTCACCAGCAGTTTAATACAGCACAGGATCCAGTCATGTCTCTTGAAACCTCATCTGAAAATTCCCCTCAGGCACAGACCTCACTGATGTGAATCATAGAATCATAGAATATCCTGAGTTGGAAGGGACCCCCAAAGATCACTGAGCCCAGCTGTGGCAGCCACTCTCAGGTAGGAAAGGTTCAGCTGGGCGAAGCTGGCTCTGGGCTGCTGCTGTGGGTCACTGGGGTGCTGAGGAGGGCAGTGGTCTGCACAGCCCCTGCCAAAGGCCAGGCACACTGTCCATTACCAGATGAAAACCCATGGACTTGAGTCTGACCTGGTGCTGAATCAGTGACTCAGCTGTGTGTTTGGCATTTACTTGTTTGGTGCCTGACTGGCACCTCCTGGCCTGCATTTTTCTCTAACAAGGTTTTAATTCTTAGTCTTTTGAGATACTTCAACACCTCCCATTTGCTGGTGCATCTGGGTAGTTTTCTTAAAATATATGTTTCCTTGCACTGTGTGTATCACTTATTTAATGGCAGAGGCATGTGTGAGGCTGTCCATGTTTGCAAAAACTCAGGGGTTTCATCCCAGGGCTGAATCAAATGCTGCCAACACAGCACAGTGCAGACATAAATAAAACATAGCTTGTAGAGACCAACTGTCAGTGGTTCTCAACTCCTCAAATATCCATTTCTGTTTGTGCACAACCATACTTACTGGCACTCCTGCCTCAATATATTCAGTATAAACTGATGATTGATTGAGAAAACAGGTTAAGAAAAAGAAAAAAATTAAAAAAGAGCAATTTCTTACACAAGTGGGTGCATGTGGAGGGGAGATGGGAAAAGGGTGCAGAGGTGACGCTGACCTGGTGGCATACAGGGCAGCATGAAAAGCTGTCAATACAGTCAATATGTTCATGTCCCACAGGTGCAGAGAGGTTTCACACCTTGGAGTAAATGCTTCCTAATTCCTAAACACACATGATAGAAAAAACCAGCATGCAGAAGGAAACACATTCTGGTAACTTGCCAGAAGAAAAGGTGCTATTTTTCAAAAGAAAGCTGGAGACACTCCAGCTCTGGATTCATATCCAGCTCTAGCCTCCAGCCACAAATACAAACCTGCACTAATGCAGATACTGCTAAAGAGCCACCACTGTTGTGGTGTGTGTCACACACAGCTGTGTGGCATTGCTTACGTGGCTGTCACTGAGTGGGGTGTCCCAGTGTGCTGGATGTACCTGTGGGCACTACAGGAGGAATACCCTCCCACCCCTGGAGCCCCACGGAGGGACTCGCTCACGCTCTGCAGGACCCCCCAGTTCCCAGAGCCCATCTCAGGTCTGTCTCTTCTCCTCTGCTGGGGCTATGGGTGATCCATCTGCTCCACCAAACTCTGCCAGCCCTGGGGACGTGCCCTGCTCTCTGCTGAGGAGGTGATGTGTTGGTAATCTCTGCCAAAGGCTTTGCTGTGAGATAAGGTACTGTGCAGCTGGCTCTGTGGTAGTGTTCCTATTGACCAGCACCTACAACAGGAAGCTTGCAGTGGGTAAATTTGCCCTTAAATAAGTGTATTTCTTTTCCAATCTTCACTGCACCATGTCACTGTTTTTTCAACCGTTAGTGATTTTTTTCCCCTCTCTCTTAACATTGTCTGTGATTTCTGTATCAGGAGGGGGAGTATTGTCAGATCACATTCTCATGATGGGAGAGGCAGAAAATCCATTCTGTGTATCATGTGACCTTGGCTTGCAACTCCACAAAGGATTTCTTCGAGCCCTGCTCATTATCTCGTTTTATACTTTAAAGAAAAGTGAAAATGCTGGTGACAAATGGCCTCGTTTATCACATTTAATTGACTGACTATTCTTTTAAGCCTCCGAAACACACTTTGGGCCAAAGCACTGGGAATAGAACATGCCATTTACCCTGGTCTGCTGCCAGGTCACATTAAAAAATGTTCAGGACGTGTTTTCTAGATCAGTACATGGAGCGGGAGTAAGGCTGTGCACTCTCACCACAGAACACTCCCTCCTGGTTTCTAGCAACCATGACAGTGCCAGCCCTTTCACAAGCAAGCAGCAGAAATGAGCAGAAATAAGAATTTTGTGTGAAACTGTTGTGGGGAGGGTGAAGCCACTAAAAAATTGTATGTGAAAGGCATCAAGACTTCCCTGCTGACTAAGGGAGTGCCTAGAATGGGACTGTGAGGGTCTCCCTTCATCCCAGAACTAACAACAGAACTAACCAACATTTCAGTGACAGCTTAGGCAATGTGAAAATCAGTACCGTGCTTGTTGCAGCTATGGCAGGTGTTGTGCTGATTGTAGGTTGTGGAATGACAATTGGAGATAGGGATTGAAAACCCCAAAGATGCAGTTTGGGGGGGATGAGCTTTCCCCAGTGTCCCTGAGACAGGCTGGCACTGGCTGTGGGGGCTGCTGCTCAGCCCCAAGGGCCCACAGGTTGTGATGGGTCATGGGCTGCCCCAAATGCCCGCCTATAATGTCATACTGCTGCAAACAAAACCCCAAACATCACCAAAACCACACAAACATAGCCTGTAAGACATCTCTCTTCCCTCAGTTCAGCTCCCCTTGCTAGTGTGAGACTTCACCTAAAGATTTTTCTTATGGAAGGAGATGGTATTCCTCAAAAAAGGTGTATATGGGTATGTGCAGGAAGGTAGGCAAAAGAAACTGGGCTTGATTGAAGAACAGAAATCTAAAGAGAGAAAAAAATGTTTTCAAGCACATAAAGGGCTGATCAACAAGAAAATTAATAAACTGGTCTTTGTCCCTGCTGTAGATATCAGCCACATGCTAAAATTTCAGTCAGGGTGTGTACTGGGTCTGGCTGGGAGGGAGTTAAGAAAGACTTAATACAGATTTTAGGAATGTTTTTAATAGTAAGTGTAGTAAAACACTGAAATACTCAGTCTCAGGAGACTGTGGAGATTCTGTTATTAAAGGTTTTTCAGAACACGTTATACAGACATCTGTAAGGATTCACCTAGGCATGGGATGGAACGATGGACTGGAGCCAGCCTGAGTCCCTGGGGACTCTTTGCATGAAATTTTCATCACATTAATGTGAACACAAGACCCTTCTTATAGAGTACTAAAGACACCACCCTGTTTTTTCACAAATCCCTCCAAAAAGGTTTCAGTCTCTACTGAGCCTGTCTCCAGTTTGGAGATGGGAATGTTTTGACTCCTTTCCCCAACCCACTGTGAGACAAAGGGGCCAATGAACCCCAGAGTCACAGAAATTTTCTCTCCCCTCCTGTCCTCTGCTAACCTGGGACCCCTGACATGGAAAGGGCAGGGGAAGGACCCTTGTTCCAAGTGGTGCTGGAGTTTTGTGCCCTGGGAGAGCCATTCCCACATTGCTGCTCCTTCCCAGCACACAGAGGATACCCCAAAGCCCAGTGCCACCCCACAGCTGCTCACCCCTGAGCACACCAAGGGCCTTCCCAGCCCCTGACCACCCCCCTGAGCACTGGGGGCCCAGCATTGCATCCTGAGTAAAATATTGACACAAATCCCACTGTGCTGATTAGCCACCCCTCTAATCCCCGTGATGTCCAGCGGGGTTTGCTGGCAGAATTTGGCCCATGGCCAAAGAGCTCTGGGCTCCATGGTCCTGGCTCTGGTTGCTGGTGGCAGGAGGAGGCTGCAGGTGTGAACCTGCAGGAGGAGCCTGAGCTGGTGCTTTAGATACCCAGCAAGATTCACTGCCAAGTTTTGTTCATCTTTGTGGGAAAGGTGTTTCATGAAGAATGCAAAAAAAAAATCCTACCATGCAGTTCCTCTTTAACTACACAGCATACACATATATGTATATGGACATGGGTTTGAGGATATCTATGTGTAAAAATACATATATAAAGTATACTGTTTTCATGGTCTTTACAAGCACAGTTTCAGGGGATAAGACAAGGTACATGAGTGGTGGGGGGAGGAAAGGAAGAGATGGAAGGAGAGGAAACTGCTATTGTACACAGCAGCTCTTTTCTAACCCCCATTTTTTACACTGATGGAATGCACCCAGTGACTGTTTCTACTATTTAAGGAAAAAGGTTCCTATACAAAATCCTGTGGTTTTGAAGTGATCCTTTTATAGGCATAAAAAGATTTTTCCATATCCCTCTGTTTGATTTCTTTTCTTTTACTCAGACCTGGCTACTCAAATAGATATTTGCAGAATATCATGCACTGGAATCAGACACTTCATTCCTATTCTTGGTACTGGAGATCAAATATCCCTCCAATTTACCACATAAAGCCATGGGGATGCAAACTGAAGTCAGTTTAGCTGTAGGGCAGTGCAAGAGAGAGTTGAATTTCGTCCGTCACCCATCCCAAGGGATCTTGTGCTGGCAGTGACCCATCACAGATTTGAATGTGCTGTATGTTCCACAGCAGGTTTCCCTCTCCCAGGCTTCTCACTGGTGGTGAATATTAATGGTGTTTGTAATCTCATGATTTGGAATAAGAATATGTTAACCTTGAGTTAATAACACAGGGGCTTAGGCTGCATGTCCTAAACAGCAGTTGGATGCAATGCTCAGCCTGCACCTGGAGCAGGGACCTGAGAACTCATTTCACATGTCCCAGAAGTGGGAAATGTGGCATTCCCATCTGTTCAGGCCCAAAACATGGTGGGCACATCCAGGACAGTGGTGTGTGATGGGGCTGTGGTGTGGGCAGTCTGGGCTGTGTTTGTGGGCTCTCCTGGGCAAGGCTCGTGCAGGCAGCACACATCATGTGCAGGGTCTCAGCTGGGACACACAGCCCAAGGGCAGATGCTGAGCTGCTGGGCCCAGCTAAAATCCTGGCATGTGAAGCAGCAAAGCAAACCCTAGAGAATTACAAGCAAGTCCTGAGACACCTGAGGGTTCCCTGTCTCTCTCTTCAGGCAACAGTGTCCTTGGGGGAATTGGACACAAGGGCCAAGCTGGGGATCCAAAAGCAGCGCCACACAGCTCCATGCTTGTGAGGACCAACACAATCTTTAATTTGGTACTCAAGCCTATAGAGTCATATACTGTGCTGGAGGTAGGTTTTTTTGCACAAAACTACAAGCCAAGGGATTTACAGAGCTCCAGTAGCTACTCACTGCCAGATGTCTGTTATCACATACATATGCTCCACAATGGTGCTGGAGCTAATGCTCTCCTGCACCGCCACAGAGACGTGCCTGGTACCACCAGTTTGTGCCGACATAAATAACAACCTGTCCAAGCATCTCCCCTGCAACTGCTGGGGGAAGGGGCAAGGACATGTGTTCCAGATGGAAATACAACCAGGGGCTGTGCCCTTGGTGGCTTTGAGTTATGTAATTTTATCTCAATGCAACATGAGAGGAAGCGATTCCTCCACACAGTGCATCGTATTTGGCTGCTTGCTCACTTACTTTTTATGAATGTAGGAGGACTGGTAATAGGGATGATGACAAAACTACAGCAAAGCAGCTGAGACCCCAGTATATGATAAAAATTAACTTGCTATGTGGCTCCTCCTTGACAGATGAGGTATGCTCACTCATCCCTGCCTTAAAGTTATGTAAATCTCTGACTTCAGAGGAATAAATTTTGATTTACTCCCACACTGAATGAGTGGGAAATGCTAAAGCTGAATTTTGGATCAGTGGTACAGGTCTCATCTCTACAGGCTTTGAGGACTTTCAAGTTAAAAACACCTTTTTGCTGTATATGAGGTCACCACAGAAAATTCTGTGATCCACATATGCTTTCAGCTCATCTAGAAGGAACAAGTAAGGCCAGGCTGAAGATATATAGACAGAATGGGGATGAAAAACTAAGTGATGTCTGCCCACAGAGGGAAAACTCGTGGCACCCTCCCAAATTGTGGGTGGTCTATTGTGCATTGCTCTGGTCAATGAGAACATTGCACTCATACATGCAAACCTAATTTGAAAAAACAGTATTTAAACAAACAATGAATGTATTGTAACCTCATAATTCATACCCACTGAACCTCAGCTCTGTACTCCAGTACATAGTAGCCTTCTCAAATCCTGCAATTTGATTTTAAAAAAGGAATGCTGTGGGCGTTGAGTTAGTATAGAAGTACACAAGACCATTGATGACTCTGTTTTCATCTCCTCAGAGCATAAGGCAAGTAGGTGATTTATTTTTATTGGCACTGCTGGCAGATAAGCTTCCCCTATTACGAAGCTGTCATAGGCTGGGTGGGCTCCGGCTGTCCGTCAGAGCACACCCAGCAGAAAACCCAATTCAGAAATGCCATCCTCCTCAAGGATGGGCTGTGGAGGAAGGCTGTGAGCCCTGCTTCTCCCATGGCACTCGGAAATAGCCAGGAGTGTTCCGAGTCAACAAAGGACTTGGACTGTTGTTGATGTTTGTAAATGTCATGGCGTGGCACGGGACATTGCAACTGAATGAAAAATGCGCCAATTCTAATAACAGCTAAACCCTGAGACTGAAAAATATAAATCCTTCACAAAGATGCCAAGATCTGGTGCCACCAACCCCTTTTGCAAAGTGAAGCCAAGAAGAGCGAGCTGGGGCATTTTCACTTGGCTGCTGCTCTCCTGGCTTCTACAAAAAGCTGTGATCACCTGGACTCTGGAATTAAGAATACAAGCTTTTGATAGATATTCCCACTCTTGCCAAGTTGTAGCTAATTTATCCAGATCCTACCCTTTCCTTGAAGGAGACCTTGACTATTGTGCAAATGACATTTTTACCCATTCATATGAGATCTCAGGAGGGAAAGGAATTTTTTAAACTAAAGATTGCTAGAGAGGTCTAACAAGTAAAAAGACCATGAATAAAAATGGATGATGAGGGATTAATATCAGATTATATTAATAGCCCTGCAGAATTGCTCCATAGCTTTAAATTTCTGTGCTGTGGGTTTGTGTGTCTCCACAGAAGTACTCACACTTCTTGGACAATGGCAGCCTACTCTGTACTCACTTCTACTGTGGAAACAAGGCAGCTCTCCTGCAGCTTCAAGGCCAACAACAAAGATATCCCAAACAATGGCAAATCACAGCTCCATATGCACATGCACATTCTTTGAGCAGGTCTGAAAGCACTGGCAGCGGAGAACAGGGCTACTCAGACTTTTGTGACTGAAAAATTTTCTTCCCAGAACTAGAATTTTGTCACTGTTTTTCTTTAAGTCACTTGTTGCACAAAAGGGTTGCTTTTGAAGAACTATTTTGCAGTATATTTTAAAAAGACAGCTGTTATTTGGGTCTACAGTTTTTGTTAAACAAAATACCTTAAGAAATTTGAATGTCATTTGTCCATCTTTAGTACCAGGTGCATAACAATTAAAAAAATATCAAAGGGTATTCTTTATATTTTAGGGGTCTCCTCACCTTGTTTGTCCATCTCTCTTGTACCCCCAAAGGCTGGGCCTCTCCTGCCTTCCCTTCCTTACCAAACCAGTTCACCAGAGTGGCCCCAGGACCCCAACACCACCATCACTGGTGCACTCTGCATTTTGGAGAGGGGTGAGCATCCCCCCATGTCCGCCATCCAGGGAGAAGCTGCACCCTGGGCCACCCACTGGACCTGATGGGACATCCCAGGTCAGACCCTCAGCCATGTGCTCTATCCAGGGCTGCTCCTGTGCTCCTTCTCCTCCCTGTTTCTCAGCCAGAGCTTTGCAAAGGTCTGAGTTTCCTCCAGCTGGCAGCTGGGCATGCTGCTTTCCTTGATGAAATCTGTTTGGAAACAGTGAAGATCTGAGGGCTCCCTCAGCTGGAAAATCAGATTTGGCTTACCTGAATGTCAGGTCAGCTGAGCCTGAGTTAATAAACAGGGGATGAAGAGGGACAAACAGTGATGGAGTGGCTCCTGGGAGCCTGTCAGAGTGGTTTCCTGCAGGATCTGGCCTTTGGTGCTCCTCAGCTGCTGCCTTGAGCCCCCCTGCCCTGGCAGCAGCCAGCGCTCGCCTGGCCAGGGGCAGCTGGTGCTGCTCAGAGCCGGCTCCTCGCGTGTCCCAAACCCACGGGGACTTCATGGCCTTGGGACACCTCTGCTCTAGCAGAGCCACACGCTGCCTGGTGCAGATGGACTGACAGCACAATGCCACAAGCCTCCTCTTGGTGGGAAATGGAGCTAAATAATCCATCTTGGTACTTGTCCCTGTCAGTGAGTGGGCTGCGCCCCACTGCTGCTGGTATTCCAGACTCTGGGGACAGGAAAATGGACTGTTCCAGGCTCACCATGCCTGCATCCCTGACCATATAGCTAAGGCCCTCTAAAAATGTGCATAGAGGTGGAACAAAGTGGATTATGTGAGGATTATTTCTATACAGTAGCTCTAAACATGCTGAACTGCTTGAGGAGAGCATTTCTGCTCTGTATGGCCACCTTCCCTGTGAACCCCACACATCCCCTTTCCCTGGGCACGTCCTGCCCAGTCTGGAATCTGAGCACCCCCACACTGAGCTCAGAGCTCCTTTCCAGGGTGGAAGAAAAAGGTAGACTCCTCCCATGTGCCGTGGGCTGGTTCTAGGACTGCAGGCACAGGCAGGGCTGTGCCCACACTGTCAGGAAGCTGTGCAGGGAGATATCTTGCTTTGGAAGAGGGGACAAAGACAAAAAAAAAATGCAGAAAACTGCTGAAAGTGTGACTCCTGGTTACCATGGCTGTAATCTTCCTCACAACACCTCTATGCTGCAGCTGAAAGAAAAGTGGTTCAAGGCAGCCACAGGCTCTGCCATGGGGATTTCATGGTCCTCAGACAACATTTGGGGTGACAGCAGGTGTTGCAAGGGGCATCTCCAGGCACACACTGGTTATGACAGTGCCCCTTGCTACAGATGTTTTGGGGCCCTGGCATGCCTGGGTTTGGACCCTTTCTCCTTCCAAGGCATGGGTGCCCCTAGAGCAGGGGCCACCCCACTGCATCCTCCACCCCTCATTTTGAGCATCTCATCACAAAATGGACACAGTGGGAAGGCACTGCTGGAGGTCCTCTGGGGATTCAGATCACCAGCCCTTACCCTATTTGCTCATCTCCTTCTAGTCAAAAATGAGATTATCCCCTTCAGCTGCCAGAGGCTGAAAATAAAAATGAGTCAGATCTGATTTTGTATCACTGCAGTCAGACTTTCTGTGCTGTGCAGGGGAAACAAAGAAAGGTGAAATCCCTGTAGGGATGGATTTGCAAAATTCTGCGGGAAATTGGTATTACAGATAATTGTTTCCTGCTGAAGGGATATAACAGAACTTTGTAGAAAAGCTGCCCTTTCCAGCAATATCCACTGCAGCGTACCCAGGCACAAAAATCTGTCTCTAGCATGAATATGCTCCACTGCACATTTTCCTCCTGCACCTGAAATTGAGTACTGGTTAATTCCACTGGGATCTCCTTTAAAAGAGACATCATAGTGTAAATGATAAACCTGTTAAATTACAAATGAGGTGAAATGGTGGGTGCTTTGGCCTCTGGAGCATCAAGACTTTGATTCGTAATGGTAGCTGTTGAGACTTACCAGCTGAAAATGTGAAGAGAAAATTATTGACTATCAGAACAGAATCCCCACTCCTAGGCAGGTTCATGCTGCTGGAAGGCACTTTTTTCCTGTTTGACTGAGCATAAAAAAAGACAACTATGAGCAGTTTCTTCTTTGTATTTAATTCCCAGTATTTTGAGAGTATGTCCTTTTTTTCTCCCTGTTGAAGGTAGCACATTAAAATAAGTCAGCATTAATTAAAAAAATATGACAATTAAAGTAGTTCTAGCTTTCATCATTGTATACAGTGATGGATATACTTATATATTTTTAAATCTATTTTTTCTCTAAGCCAAGACACCATTGGTAGGCTACTCTGAGCTACAGTAGTGTTAATAGTGGATGAGAGAGTCATCAGACAAGCTCCTCTTTATTCTTCCACGGATCTTACCAAAGCAGAATGATGGCACTTGCTGAAGCAGATAATGCCATCCATTGAATGAAGCCCTCTTGCTCAGTCTCTCTGACAGCTCTAAATTTGAAGGAGCACAATCTTTGACTAGACAAAAGAAAACTTCTGCTTATAATTATCACAATAAGACCAAAACCAAGAGCAGTGTGACTGTTTTATTAATAGTGTGCTTTGCTGCTCCCAACCTCTGCAAAATCTGTGTATCTGGCTCTCCAAAAATATTACTACTTGGACCTGTTTCATATGGATCGTGAAGGATGAAGACATTCCTGAAAGCTCGCTTGCCAGCTCTGCTGTTCTGCCAGCAGCAGTAACTTGAGAAGGAATCATGGCTCCTTTGAAATATGGATCACAGCAGGGCCAGAGGATGGGGCCCAGACAGACACACATGGATGGACAGGTCTACAGGAGATTCATTTTCTGTCCCACAGTAGCTCTCATCTTCCCTGTTCAGCTGCTCTGCAGTTTTCCTGCTGAGGACACATGTAGGCAGAGAAGACACCAAATCTCATCCTTGAAATCTTTTCAGAAACATGCTTCCACATTGGGCTCTTCTCCTGATGGTGGGAAGAGGTGCCAACTGCAGAAGGCTGGAGCAGGAAGTGGCTCAGATCTCATGTTTTCCTTACACATCTCAGTAATAGCTTTTTGAAGAACTAGAGCACTTTTGCAGAACTGAAGGGTGCTGATGGCATCTGGTTTAACGTGATAAACTTTTCTTGTCATCCCAAATTTACTGGCTAGCAGATCAGCTCATCTGTTAGATGGGTATAGTGGCTCCCTGACATCACCAGGAGTGAATGTGTTGCATCGATTAAGCCTTTTACGGCCCAGCTTGGATTTAGGTGAAGAGCAGTAACTGAAGGGCTTAATGAGGAAAACAGCCTGTGCATGTAGAGCTCTACCTGAGATTTATATTTGAAAAGTGCAAGTTTCTGTCACACAGAGCCCTAACTGCTTTATCAGACAAGAGGAGAAACCTGGCAAAGCGCAATGGTCTCGTGGCAAGACGTGAATGTAGTCAGGATGTCAGGGCACCCAAACATAGTGCAGCAAGGCATGCTGCCATCCCAAATAACCAGCTCCCAGCACTGGGAACTGTGTGCCTCAGTTTGTCATCTACTCAGAGCTTTCTTGGAAGTAAGTAGCTTTTTCAAGAGCAAGGTGAATAAACTGTAGTAGAAGAGCAACTATGCTCTTTCTCCCTCCCTGTAAGTCACTGCAATTTGATAACCAGAGTTCTCCAACTATTCTGAGCTCTATTTTGAGAAAAGAGGCACATGGACATACATACTCTGCAATGTAATAGAGGAGTTGGTTATTGGAGGAATTTTGTACCTTGTTAGGAATGTCTTTAAGATATTCTTGAATAGATTTCTATTGATATTCTATTGATAGGTGGCAGTATGAGTGGATTTGAACCTGGCAATCCATGACCCACCCAGTTTCCACACAAGGAGCAGATGCCAGACCTGACTCCACCATTCCCCACCAGGCCACCAGTAGCAAGAACAGTGGAGGAGAAAAACCCCATTTTCTGTGAAAGGCATCTTTATCACCTCTACTGTGGCATTAGAGAGTGGGAGGAGGAGAGTGTTACATGGGGAAAATGTACTCAAGCCAAGCTAGTGACTGCCTCCTCCCTCATCAGCATAAAATCACCTTTGTGCTGTTCTCTTCATGACCCTCTGGCTGCAAAGAGCCCCACAGTGGTTATATCAGCTGGAAAAACCAACATTAGCCACAGTTTGAGCAAGAGCAGCTGTGGCTGCTCAATTCAGAGCTCTGGCACATCCACAGAGTGTCTGGGTATCCCAAACACAGCCACCTCATCTGCAGGGCTGGACAGCACAGACACAGCAGGCAGGCTCTGGTGGCCAAGCCCAGTCAAGATGACAGCACCTAGAGTCAACCTGCTGCAGAAGTCCAGGTTTTTAAAGAGGTTCAGGGAAGGGGCATACAAAGGGGGGAACCTAAGTCCTTAGGCAGCTGTGAATCACTGTCTTGGATTTAGGCACCTAAGTGCTTTTTTGGACTTCATCCCAAACACTTCATTGAGTGAGTGTTGCATTAACAACAGCCCAGTCAGAGGATAAGCAGCAGCAGAAATGCTCCAAGCTGCTATTTCAATGCATCCTAGAATGTGAACAAATGATGCTGCAGAAACAGCTGCCCTGGGTTATGGTGTTATTGCCCCAGGCTGCTTCCTTCACTTGCACAAGGAAACTCCCCTCAGCAGAATTTCCTTCACTGCAAAACCTTCAGCCCAGTGCAGTCCAGAAATCCATCCAGACTGGAACCACTGGCTCAGTGTGGAAATGGGCATGCAGGTCCCACTATCCATATATCTGTCTCTGTTAGAGGGTAAGGTGGATCCTGGCAGGTAGAGAACAGTATCTTAAAGCAGTATTGTTAGCTCTGTAGGGATTTGTTTGCCTCTATTTTCAAATATGTGGGGTAAGGACCCCACAAGTTTTGCAACTCACTTTTCAGCTTCCCTTCTGAAATATGTAAGTAACCTGGTTACTACATGATTAGTGGTGCTGCTCATGACCACTGAGTTCATGCTCAATAGAAGGACAACAGAGGCTGATGGGAATAAAAAAGAGAGGGCTGTGTGTGCCATTTTTCACTTTAGGCAAGCATACTCTGACTTTGGAGGGTAGATGTTCAGGTGAACACTGCCTGCAGGGCACAACAAAAGATGGAGCTGAAGTAAGAAGATTCAGTTCTATTTTAACTTTCCCCTTGGAGTGGATGCAGCTTGACTTCTCTGATGTAGGCTGCCTGGCTGGAAGTTGCACATGCAGGAGAAGGTTTAATCTCCTTTCAAACAGCCCTTCATTCAGAGGCTGGCTGGCTGCTTTTCTCCCAGAGCGCTCCAGAGCCTGAACAAAGGATCTCCTTCCAGGTTCAGATCTCTGTCAGGTGAAGGCAGAACTTATGAGGTCTCACATTAGACAAGGGAATGTGGGACCCCCAGAGCAGGGACTTGCCTGAGGGGGTGACTGGGTTTGGGCACAGTGACAATGCAATTAAAGAGTGTGTGTGGTGTAAATGTCCCACAGCACCCTGGTCTTTAAACAGCCTGTCTCCTCTGAGAGATGCCTGCATGATGCTTCTGTATCACAGTGCTGCAATATGCCCAAATGGCAGGGGTGAAGCTTGATCCAGGGAAGGAAAGGATGTGATAAATAAGGCTTCAGTGGTGTCTGTTTCGCATCTGAAGTAGAGAAAATATGGTGAGGTAGAGGTGTAATGTCCACAGATGAGTCTGGAAGTCCTTTAGTGAATTGGGGGCTGCATAAATTGTGCATCAGGTGACCTTAGAACAAACCCACCTTGTAAAATGCACATGGATGCCTTTTGATTAATCTGAATGAGGGGTTGCTAAAAATAATCTTCTATTATTTTTATTATTTTGGTACTTAGTTCCATTTTCTCTCTGGGGAAGGGAAGGAAGGAAGGAAGGAAGGAAGGAAATAGAACAATTCACAGCTTAATCAGGAAAGTCTTCTGGTAAGAGTCTGCATTTCTCTGCCTTCCAAGAAAGGTTTCCTTGTAATATCAGTATAAATTTCAACAACATAACTAACAGATTTCAATGACTTTCAAATCCAAATGAAGTCCAGTGCATGCTGACATTCTGGTGCTGCAATCCTTTGCACAGTTGCTGTAACTTAAAAGGTTGTCAAGCAAAACTGTGTTTCCTTAATGCTGCTCAGATAAGTTCTTGGTACTAGTACTTTTCCAAAAAAGTATCTCCTTTCCTATCTCTTCAAAAAGCAATTCCACTGGAGAGCAGATAAGAAATGGGGATGACATCAGTATCTGCAGAAATGTGTGTAAAAGAATAAGAGAGCAAATAATAGTAAAATTCCAGACTAAAATACACATGCACAGGGCAAGTTTATTACTGTGGGGCTGAAACATATCCCCACTCACTGTGCTAAACCTGTCTCCAAGCAGGTAGAAAGGAAGGGAAGCAGATTGGAGAGCTGACTCTGTACAGCAGGGATGCTCTGCACAGCTGTATTTTTCTTTTTCTGGTTTTCCGCATGAAGCAGAGGTGGGTCTGTACCACCCCCACAGATAACAGGACACTCCCTGTGTGATTTCATAGCATAGCCAGGCATTTGGAAAAGCTTTTCTATGAAGAATGGATTTGAGTCATAATCCTTTGACCCCATGGCCCATCCGAGATGTCCGTGACATGTTGCTGCTCCCCGATAATGATTCCTGCGCCACCTCTCTGCTCCTGTGAGCTGCTGCTGGGATGGGGGCACGTCCCTGGCCTCCCTCCAGAGCCTGGGATCTGTGCAATCTCCAGTGTCAAGATGTGTTTGGATACGGGAAGCCGTGACACTGCTCTGTATCGGATAGATAACAGGAGCAGCCCCTCACTCCAGGAGACAGACGCCTGGTGCTGGGCGCTCAGCGGCCACAGCCCGTCCCTCTGGGGCTCCCTGCCTGCTCTTTAACCCTGCATGACAGTCACGTCTTCAAGGGGCTGTGTCTTGGAAGATAAACATAGCTTTCCTGGTTCAAAAATTACAAGCCATTCTCCCATTTTTCTCTGTAACTGAGGAAGACTGTAATTTCAGCTTTTTGGGTGAGGCTCTCTGTGGGAATGCGCTGACATGAAGGGGTCTTGCAAACTCTTGTTGAACTTTTTGAGTGCTCCCATTACAAACAAGCCTTTCTTCACTCTCTGCCCTTGCTACTGTGCTCAGATTCTCTTATTTAAAAAACTCAAACTACCTACTGGAGATAGCTTTCTCCCCTTGATCTCATAAAAGCAGCTCATGTAGATCCACTGGAGGGAGGCAGTATTTCAGAAAGGGCAGTGCTGCCTTTTGAAACTTAAGATTTGAAAACTTATATTACCACAGCTAAAAGCTGGAATTGGTCAAATAGCTATTAATTCAGTCCTTATGGACTAATAGAAACTATGACACAAAGCATTGATAAAAAGAGAGTTTTTATTGTATATTAAAACACAGTTTCAAGGATGCTCTCCTCTCCCTGGGGGAATCTGCATTCCCCAGGGAAGGGCTCTCTGCAGAGGCTCCACCAAGACTGGTGCCCAAAGTATGGCAATGCAGGGGGAAGGAAGTGACTCACAGTATTTATTTCCAGCCTCCTGAGGGCAAGCAGGAGGACTTCCATGGCAATGGCAGGCCCACAGCCCATGGCCACTGATCCAGCTGCCCATCCTGCTGCATGCCATTGCCAGCTGCACACAGGTGCCTCAGCACCCCTGAGCCTCTCTGTTTGGCAGTGAGTGGGCTTGGGAGAAGGGAGTAACCTGCTCCAGGGCAGCTTTCCTTTATCTTCCCAATAATTACAGTCTGACCAAAGTTTTGAAGACTAAAACCTTTCCAGACTCTATTTTTTGATATTTGCCGCTGTAGCTATAGGTCCTTCTGTCATCAGTATATAATTTCTTTTGTTTCTAATAAACCCAAGGCTTCAGTTACCTCTTAACAGCAGTGATTTCACAGCCTAGATGTATCAGTGTAAATAAATAAGAACGATTTTATCTGTACTGTGTTTGCCATCTTCCAGCTTATTGTTTATACATATATGTTCAGGAAAGGGAGGAGACATTCCCAAAAGGCCTCTCTGGTTTCTACATTACTTCACATACCTTTATCACTCTGGCCCTTGTGCTTCTCTTCCCCTGGGTTCTCCACTGTTTCAGAGTCTACTCTCCCAAAGAAAGACCTGGTCAGCACCCATTATGCATTTGCAAGTTAAATTATCTGTACTAGTAACAATATGATTGCAGCTGTTTTGAAGATGAAGTTGACTCTTTTTTTCCCAAGTAAATTTGAAATTTATTTCATGAAAAAGGCAAAGAATTTTTAGCTAAAGCCTGTGGGTATTTTCAATCTTCACTGTAACTCCAACAAGTCAGTATCTGAGCTTGACACAGTAAACCTGGAGTCACAGCAGGATGGTGCTGAGCTGTAGCCAGATGTCTGATGGAAGGACAGGGTGGACACTGCTTGACTAGACTTACACTGGACATCAGGCATGACCTGGTGGCTGCTGAGCACTCACAACTAAATGTGAGGTGGGCATTTCCACAGACATCATAAACATGTTGTGGTAACTCATGAGTTCTGACCAAAGGCTCCTCTTCTTTCAGCTTATTTGAAGTCTGTTTTCCTCATGCTCTAGTCTGCACAAGGATGTTAATGAGATCCACAGCTCCTACTAATTTATTGTTATTACAGAAATCAAGCTAAAACCTGTACCTGGAAAAAGACCTTTTCCCAGCTGCACATGTCTCGCTTCCCAGTGTCTGTGAGCCTTCTCTCCCCATCAAGTGAAGCTCACATCTCTTGCAGGAATGCCAATGTGGCAGTCACAGCTGAGCCTCCATGTGTAGCTTCATGGAGATGGATGGAGCTGCCATAACATCTGCATTGTACCACTCTGTACCCTGGTACATAATGCATATACTATCAAATCTACAGTACATTATTAAGGAAATGCAGGAATTAGTCTTCTCTGAAGTAGAAAGCATTCAAATTTTAAGCTAAGAAAAGTAGGATAGATCCAACACCAACATGCCTTGCTACTGCATAACTTTTCTCCTTTTATCTTCCCCTACCTCTGGGGGATGACTCTTCCTCCCCTCATCACCTTGCTGAGAGGCCAGCTGGAGCTTCTAATCCTTCTCAAGAGCTTTTCAGCTGAATGACTGTACAAATATTTCAGTCAAGAAACACCCCTGAAAAACAAGGCTTAGCTGTTCTGTTCCCCAGCTGGGTGACAGGGGTAATTACTGTGATAACTTCCCATTTCTCTTGGGTGTTATGATGAGAAACTCATTAGTTATTTTCTGAGTACCCTGAGCCAAGTCCTTGAATGAAAGAGCTGTAAGGATTGTTTTAACAATATTTAGCACTTCAAAAGTTTTGGAGGCACTACCTAATTTTCCCAAATGTAAACCAGCTAAATTCTGCAGGGTAATTTGTGTGCCACACCCCTCAGCCTTTTCGTCAGTCTTCACAATGTTCAGGAACTCACACGATATGGGTGCACGCTTCCTCTGTGTTAACTACTCTTTTATTTTTAGCTTTTTCCCCCCATTTTTTCCTCCCTCCAGCACACTTTCATGTGTCATACTTTAGGACTTCAAGGTATATTTGACAGACCTGATAACTTAGTCCTTACACTTAAAGGAAAATACTCTCCATGAGTGCACTATTTCTGCTCCTCTACAGCCAGTGGCCCAACACCTTGCACAGACAGCAATTGTTGTAAATTAAATCATCTTTGCAGAATGGTCACCACCTGACATCATGAACTATTTCCCTCTATTCAATACACACCCACTCCTCCTGCTCTTTTGGGATGCCTAGGAAGCAATAAAGCAGTTCAAGAAAAGGATCCCTGAATACCAAGTCAAAATACAGCTAAAGAAGCACCAGAGAACTGGCAAATGGAAACCTCCCTTTTCCACAGCAATGCTTAGTGTTTCCCTTGATGTAGCAATAAAATATCTGAAGTTTCTCTGTTCCAAACTAAAAAGAGGCGCCAATTGTATAAACAAGTGATTACTGTCAGGATGGGCAATGTGAATTTTTTCTTGCAAAAAGGTAATAGCTATTTTGGTTTTGACTAGCAGCTGCTCTAAGTTTAATATCTTATGGTTGTAACATGCCATATAGGATGGACAAGAGGAAAAAATAACCAGGGGTTTAATAGCACATCTGTGGCTAGTTAGTTATGGTAAACTTCAGGTATGTGGTGATTTCAGCATATGTTCCCAAATATTTTCCCAGCAACTGGATCTAACACAAAACCTGTTACAGTCTTTTGGGGAGTAATTAATGCACCTAATCACTTCCAACCCCACCAAATTATGAAAAAGTATGCTTGATTTCACTGTAAAAAGCACTGATGAATGATCACCTCCAGAAATGAGGCTCCAAGCCCACGACAAGTTCTGTAGGAATGGCAGGAAAGTTCCGATCCTGAGCAGTGACACTGCTGATGGGACATAAAATATAAACACAGGGCTCCCAGTCAAGGAGTTTTTGAGGCCAAGGAGAATTATAAAGGCATAAAACAGCAATAACTTGCATCGAGCAGAGCACAACTTCCCATTCACTTGGCACAGTGATGACACGCTGCAGTGCTGTTGCTGAAGAGTTGGCTGGTGTGCAGCATGTCTCTGTGTTTTTTCTTTTCCCTTCCCTCTAAATTAATTCATCTGTGTTTCCCCCATCTGGCCTGTCTTGCTCATGTTTGTGTGTTTCTGTTTTCCACGATTTCTGTCCATAATGGCCACTTGCAGGCCAGACTTGCAGGCGCTGCTCTTCATCTCCTGAGGAGCCAGGTCCTGGTGTTCCCTGCTTGCCCAGGCATGCAGACCTGCTCTGCCATGTCCCACAGGATCCTGATCTGAGCCTGCCTGCTGTGACACAGGGATGCTCTACTGCCTGCTGGGTTCATGCAGCCCCACTGTGCTCCTGTCCAGATAGCCAGCTTTGCACACACAGCCATCAGCAGCTTTTGATCCGTGGCTTCTTTGCCCTTCTTCATGCAGGGGGACAATAATGGTTCTTTCCTCTGTTGCCCCATTGAGTCACCCTGCCCCATCACACTGAGTTTTACCCACCTCAGGAGTCCAACATGGCAGGACAGTGAGTGGCTTTACTGCTCTTTTCTCTTCTGCAAACTCCATTTGTATGCTTCTCTCTCAGCCACATTTAGTTCTTTTAGCCTTTTAAGGATGAAGCTCTAAACTCGAGAATGTCTGACTATGGTCTGCTTCTCTGGAAGGAGCCAGGAGAGGGAGATCTCCTCAGGCAGCTGCAGGACTGTGGCCTTTGCAGGGGAGTGATGCTCCATCAGTTGTGCACATTGACCATCAAAAGGCAGAATTCTCTCCTGCCTCCTCTGCTTTCCTTCATCAGTGCAGTCACAGTCTGCACTGCAGTAGCAACCTGAGACCACGACCCCACTGATCTGAGCACCGGGCAAAGGCACAGCAAGAAGCAACATCTGCCCAAAGAACTTGCTCTCTAACAGGCAGAGGGCAAGGGGGTGCAGGAGCAAAGGGAGTCCCTGGCAGCTGCACTGATGCTGAGAAGCTCAGCCCACAGACCTCCCAAATCACAGAGTAACGTGTTACACCGACCCTCTGGACAATCCCCCTTGGACATTAATTGCGGCTGCCAGCCATCATTTGTTGTTAATTGTGAATCCAGCCCAAGGCATCCCTCCCATTGTCCCCAGAATCATGTTTGCTTTCTGGTGTCTGACTCTGGAGCTATGTTCAGGTCATGTTTTTAGTTTTTTCTCTGTAACAGAAGACCTAGAAGCATGGGCACTGATTTCTTTTTTTAGGATCTTTTCCTCTGTTTTTTCTGACTTCAAGGTCCTTTGACTTCACTTGGGGGAAATCTTCAGGGACTGCAGGACTCCAGACAAACCTGCAAGAGTGCCTTTTTCCAAGGACTGTACCTCCCTTTGCAGCCCACAAAGTGTTCTCAGAAGAGATGTAGCAAAAATTAGCCCCAGATGCCTAGAGGCAGATCTGAGATGTGCTGCCCTCTGTGCTTTTATCATGATGTCTACAGGCTGTGACATCATGAAGACAATAAGATGTCCCTTCACTCTGACAATGTTCAGTAAGTGGTCCCATTTCAAATGGTCCAATGGAATGGTCCAGCCTGTTCCCCCCCTCCGCCACCTCTACCCATCCCTTAAATCCAGGGCCAAAGCAGCTTTCCCAACAGAGAGCTGTGAGCTCCAGGAACAAGGACCTGCTCCATGTGGCACACCATGACTACCCAACCAGAGCAAAAGCTTTTGTCTTGGGAAGCAGGGATTTAAACAGGATTGTCTTCTACAGCCAAGGAGAACAAACAGCTCAGAGTTGCAGCCATGCAGACGAGAAAATCATTCTGGAAATTTTTTCTAACAACACAGAGGAGACAAGTATTTTATAAACCCAGAACTCCCAATTTGCCTGTCAGAGTCAAGATATTTAAATAATAAACTGGAGGTTGTGGCAGCACAGCTTCCTTGATGGAAACCCTTGCTGTTGTCACATCCACATGAAGCTGCTTTGTGACAAAACTTAAACCTTCTACTGACTGACTACTGTGTCAGCTACAAGACTTCACCACAGGAAAATACAGGGGTTTCCCAACCAGCAAAGCCACAAAGAACTTCACAGGTTCCCTGCAGGGACAGGGTGCAGGGGGTCTTGCTCAAGGTCCCCCTGCTGCCGGTGGCATTGTCTTTGGTGGCTGCACCATGTGTCAGCAGCTGCAGGCTCACACCGCCACTGCTGGAAGACAAAAGGAGATGTCCATAGAAAAGCAGGTCAATGACAATTACTCCCAGAGCCCTGGGAAACCAGGGCACCAGGAAACCTGTCTTCAGTTCTGGGCTCTCCTGCAGACTTGTGTCGTGACCTTGGACTCATCATGTAACTTTACTGCCCTTGTTTTCTCACTATTAACTAGAGCACATATTGAATAGGACTCAATTTATGAACATGTGTAAAAACGCTTTGATAGCCTGGGGTAAAAGTCAATTAAGACAGGGCAAGCAGTTGATGGGCCCAGCTAATTACTAAAGTAAATGATTCACAAACATACTTTTTTTTTTGAGAGTGTCATTAAACCAAAAGAGATTTGCAAATTATTCACCTGTTTCTAGAGGCTGAATAGATCATGGGGAGGGGAAAGGTGGGGAAGCAGTGCTTCAAAAACGTTTGAAAACCATGTTGAGGACAGGCCCTTTGGGTGCATGGCCAGGTGCCAGCAGGAACAGCAAGTTTTGAAAAGATCTGCTCGTGTCCCTCTCCATCCTTGATAGACCCGTCTTGCCTTCCGCAGATTTTCCCTGTGCTAAGAAAGTTGATGAAAGCTGAGCCATGAGTTGTGCTCATCTGTGGAGAGGAAGGGAGGGAGGGCAGGACCTGCCCGTTCAACTTTCCAGAGCAATCACGCCGCCTCCCGCAGCGCCCGGGGCGCCGGGCCCGCGGAGCCGCCCGGGGCGGGCCGGGCCGGGCCGCGGGGGAACGGGCGGAGATCCGGCACCGTCCCTCCCTCTGTCCGTCCCTCCGTCCCTCGGTTCCTCCCTCCCGCTCCGCCCCGCCCCGGCCGCCGCGGGCTCGGCGCCTCCCGCAGCCGCTGAGCGCGGCGGCCCCGCGGGTCCTGCGCGGCGCCCGGAGCGGTGAGTGCCGGGCCGGGAGCGGGCGGCGGGGAGGCCGGAAGGGAGGGGAGGGGAAGGGAAGGACGGCGGCGCTCGGGGGTGTCCCGGAGCGGACGGCGGTGCGCGGCAGTGGGGGGCACATCCCTCGGGTTCCCATCCTTTGCACCTGCTCGTTCTTCTCTCCCCGCCGTGGCCGCTGTCTCTGGCGGGGCTCTCTGCCTGCATCTCCCCGGAGCTCGCCCCGAGCCGGGGTCCCAGGGAAGTTGGTCGGTGCCGCTCGCTGGAGCCGCTCCCTTCATTCACTGTCGGTCGCTGTGGTCCCCTGCGCCCGGGACCGGGGCTCGGGCTGCGGCTCGGTGCCGGCTCTCACCGACCCGAGAGGATGTGGCACCAGGGTCTGAAACACCGAGTGCCGTCCCTGTTGGTGTTTGTCTGTACTCCGGTATTTACACAGGAGTTAAATGGCTCTTTGGCTTATTTTACTTTCTGGTGGTTTTTAAAGCCATGTCCTATTGCAAAGGAGACAAAACCTCAGCTGTTCTGTCAGAAGGAGATCTGTGCTGTTATGTCATTTCATAATTGCCTCAGAATTGCAAATCATGGCCTTAGTCTGCCTACTGGATCTGTGCCAAAAGACTCTTGCATCTATTAAGGATGGGTGGTTGTTTGGGTTCTTTTTCCCTTTTTTCCCCTTTTTTTTTTTTTTTTTTTTTTTTTTTTTGGTCAAGAGTTGAGAATAATGGCTTTTTATTGGCATGGACTCTACACGTTAAATTACTCCAGCCCCTGTCTTTAAGTGAACACACGATATAACTGTACTAAGTAGTCAGTCTGATTCACAGAGTCAAGACATTAAATCTTGGCTAGTGACAATGAGAATTGTGTCCTGCTGAAAAGTATTCAGCTGCACTTCTTTGCGTGAGCTGAAGCAGTTTCTCATTGTTACTTCAGAAGTTCCGATTCTGCCCAGAATGGCTGTTGCTTTTTGTGTGTAACAGACACATGGAAAATAGCAACCTTCCGGCTTCAAACTAAACAATATCAGATTAATGACAGAGAAGGGCTCTACACATCAGAGATGCAGTCACTTACAGAGCCCTAATTTGTGCCAGCACTTGGCTTGTAATCACAGAGGCTAGATCTGCTCTGCCCTACTATGCTGTGCAGTTCTACAACTCATGATGGTACCACTTGGAGGAAAAAGTGTGGTCCTGCCAGCTATTCCCTTTTCCAAGGACGCTTTGGGCAGGAGGAGTAGGAGGAAGTTGAGGCAGACTGCTGCCATGGGATAGAGAAGCTGGGCATGGCTGTGCCCCTCAAGGCAGGATCATCTCTAAGCTGTGCCATCAGGGCACATTACAATACCAACTAAAACACCAATGTAGTCTGTCATTTCAAAGGCTGGGCCCTTCTGCATCCTCCCTTCCTATGGTGATGTTAAGTATTTCTCCACACTGCAACATGCATTTGCCAGCTCTTGGAAAAGACGGATCTTTCAGGGTCTGCCAGGCTGTGTGTATCAACTGGCATATTACAGTACTATATTGTTCTTTAGATGCATAACTTCACTGGCCTCTTATGACCTAAAAAGCACACAGAAAATAAACAAGGGCATATTGTTCAGTGGGAAGGATGCAGAAAGTTCTTCCACGTTAGCTGTTAGTTAGGGAAATACGACTTCTAAGTGTTTCTCCTGATTGTCAGAAAAATGACATGGCACATGTGAGCTTGTTTTTTGCCAAGCAAGCTCTACTTGGAAGGTGAGGCATTTCTGAACTTCTTGGTCACCTTGGAACTAGTTATGAGTGTATAGCAAAGTCCTGCCCAAATCTTCTCCTCTAATTAATTTGGCCAGAGGCCATCCTAATTAACCTCGAGGGAGTTCAGGGGTGGGAGAGCTCGGTATGAAACAATTGTTCTCTTGTAATTTGCCGTTCACAATGTGTTGACCAAGCTACGAGCTACATCTCTAAAATCCTCTGGGTCCCTTGCTGAAGCCATTACACCGGTTTATTTGTTTTTTAACAGATGTTGTTTTCTAATCCTTGAGTGGAAGGGTTATCTTGCTTTCTGCAATCTTGTTATTGTGCTTTGTTGCAAGGGCAAGTGGGCTTGGGCTTGCTGGGGAAACTTACTCACCAGTTCCAGCTGTGAAGGAAGGGGTTGGTCAGCCTTTCAGCAGTCCTGATGCAATTGTTAAGGTCTCTGTGTGAACTGATGGCATCTTTTCACATCTACCTAGAAATAACCCTCAGTTCCTCTGGTACTGGCAGTGCCTGCAGGGAACGAAAAGCTGCAGGAGCCTCTTTGCCCAGGAGTATTATAGTTAGGATATTAATGGAATTCGTCAGCCATAACTTGGACTGTCTCAAATGGTGAGGCAAGGGAAAAAATCTGAGATAGTTGAAAAAAGAAAAAAAAAAGGTTAAAGACTGCGTTCTGCTTTTTGAAAATGCTCATAGCACCCTGCAAGTCACTAAGAGTATGTTGAAGGGGGGAAAATGAACAGCTGCTTCTGAAATTTCAGGATGGTCCATCTTCCCCCTTGTGATGATGACTGCTCACCTTGTTGGTCCAGGGGGCTTATCTGTGCTCAGGAAGTGGGTCACCCTTTACCAGCCTGGGCTTACCTTACTGGTGGGCAGCCCTGCCCAGTGCACACAGCTCTTCAGCAGCACAACACTGATCGTGTGTAGCCTTCTCAAGCATCTGTCTAGTTTTTTCTGTGCTAGTGCATGAAAATGCTACTTTGGCATTTGTTTTCTGGTAGAGCGAGGGGTCAGGGGGAAATCCTGCTGAGACTACCAGTCAGGACACACAGATCCAAGAAAGAAAGATCAAAGGCGTCTGTAATACAGGAAGAAGCAGAGGGTCAGTCCGGAAGAGAGGGCATTTGATTATAGTACAGGGGTAATATAAAGGGGATAACACACAGGAGAGGATGGTAGTGTCCAAAAATGAGTAAACAAACAGATGTGGAAGACTCTGCTGAGAATTTATTTACTCCAGAAGACACAATCCTTATCTCTTTGAAAGAAGAGAAGACCACACCAACCTCAGAACACTTCCGCTCCCAGCCACATTTGTGACCAGGAGAAAGTGTTTGTTTATGGATCCCTCCTCCATGAGTCCTGGCCTGATGGGCCAGCCTGTCCTGCTGTGATTAGTAGGATGTTAATGTATGTAATCCTTTTGATCACAGAGCCCAGGCTCTATAAGTCATGTCACTGTCACCTCAAAGAAGTTCAGCCATGTGATAGATCCCTTATTAAAAATTTTTGCTTTGACAGATTTAATACAGTTATTATTGAGATCCTTTTTTTCTTTTGTCTTGTGCAGATGGAGAGCTTTTCTATTAAAAAATACAAAAAATAATGTTTATTCATGAAGTTCTAATGTGGGAGTAGCTTATTAGGTCTTTGCCCATAGGTATTTTAGGTAGGATGATCAGCCCCGTAATATCTTGATTTTAAGATGTGAGCAACAAATGTGATTCCCTGTGCTTTGTTCTACCAGTGTGAACTGCTCCATACAAAACTGTAAACAGCATGGAAACATTCATCTGAGTCCTAAAAGGCATCCTCTTCTGCAGTTCCTTTTTGGGAGGCAAGGAGTTGACTAATTACTCTTTGTGGAATAAATGTACTATTTTGCTCTCCTGTTGTGACAGACAAAAGCTGTCATTTGAGGAAATACACCATATGCTGCCAATTGGTGTAAGGACTGGTTATATCTGGAGCACAGAGTATCAGTGAGTGCTCTTTAACAATTGCTCCTTCTCTGAAAAAAATCTGGGCCAATTTCAGTGGACTGATGTGCTGGTCTGTCATCAGTGAAAGCCAGCTGTTGACATTTTGAAAACCAGCTAATACAAACAGTGGTATCTGTGCATGCTTGGATATCCTCTCTCCCTGTTAGGCATTTACATCTATTTGGATGCTTAAGAGGCTCAGCCTATCAGTGCTCAGTCAGGCCTGGATTGGTCCATGGCAAATTTAAAAATCAAACTTATTTCGGATACCAACTCCCATCCGTTCATAGTCGGACACGTTTTTCAGCATTGTGTGACACCAATACTCAAACACCCACATTACTTAAAAAAATAATCTCTCTCTCTACCATTTTTCCTTGGTGAATGTGAGAAAGCAGAGTCTGAAAGCTCCTAACAAACAGCAGCCCCTGAAGAGCAGCTGTCACTCGTGGAGGTCTGCCCCAGGAGATGCTGTGCGCTCTCTCTCATCCCATGGTGGGTTTGCAGATGCATCTGCACCGGTGAGATACAAGACAGGAATAGCTACCTTCTGAGAGTTAAATAAACTCTTTAAGACTTGTTCCTCTCATCCTTCCCACTTCCTAATTTTATTGGAGACACATTGTATCATTAATTTGTTCTCTGGCACAGTTCCCCCAGAATTTCAGTGAGGTCTTTTTGCTCAAAGAATGCAAAGAGGATGCGAGCTGTAATTTTCACTGTCTGTGAATCTCTGTGTTAGAGAAAAAATGTGAACTCTCCTGCCCGCAGGTAATGAGAGTTGAACACAAAAATTCACATATTTCTTTTTAATTTCTTTGCGGTGGATGGGAGGGACTGGCCTGGGAAGACATGCAGAACTAGCATAAAGTTGGCTTATCTTCCAGCAAAGACTTTGGCACGTCTTCCTCCCATGTAGTCTGTAGAGATGATTATGCATGTAGCGCTAGCAGCTTTGAAGCCTTCACTACAGCATTGGCTGCAATGGGAATTTTCTTGAAGCTTTGCCTGGTGTGTATCCATGATGTGATCAGTGTCCTTTGGTCAGGAACCCATTCTGGTGCCTCCTCTCATCTGCTGCCTCTTTTCTGCTCAGGAGCTTTCAACCCGTGGTGTGTGTTTTGTGTCCCAGCCTCCCTGTCCCTCCCATCCCTGGAGGAGAAGCAGAGTTTATTTTTCTACCCCTGTGCCAGACCTGCACCCCCTTATCAACGCCTTCGCTCTTCCCTGCAGTGCAGAGATGTCAGGAAAGGAGGGTGCAGGGAGAGTTGTAGCAGGGGGCTGGGGATAGAGGGGAAAGTCACATTGTATTTGAGGTGACATGGCTATTTGTAGCACTGAGAGATTTGTGGGAAAGAGTTTTGATTTTCTTGGAAATGTGTGGGGCATGCCAACAAGACATTTTCTGGGGGAAAGTTAGGGGAAGAATATTAAAAAGTTTAGTTTCCATCCCAAGTCCCTTGTTTCTCAGGCAGGATTGCTTCATGTGCACCGCTTCTGATAGATGTTCATTCAGTCTGTTCTTGAAAACCTGTATTGATTCACAGCCTGCCAGCATAAACAGTCAATAACTATCATTATGGCTAGACAGTTCCTTTTAATACCTAATCTAGATCACCCTTGCTGCTTCCTAAGCCAGTCCCTTTGGTTGTCCACTTCTGCAGGGAGTACGACAAGATTATTACAGCCTTTTAGCAGCCTGACATATTTAAAACTTGTTATCATCTCTCATTCTCTCACCCTCATTCCTCCACACTTTCCTCCCAATTAAACAAGCCCATTTTTTGTACCCTCTTCTCTAGGGGTCACACTTGGCTAAATTTTTTATCATTCCCTGTGGGCATCTTGCTTGAGGTAGGACACAAAGTGGATATAGGGCTGAGAGGAGTAAAGAGCCTGATGTGTGATGCTCCTCTTGATATATCTGCAAGCATATTCACCTGTGTCTACCAAGCCCTGCACTGCTCTTATCATGAAACCATAGAACTGTTAAACTTGGAAAAGGTCTTTAAGATCATTGAGTCAAATCATGTCATCCCTCTTTATGACTATAGCCCCAGAGACCCTTTTGCTGTACTGCTCCTTTTTGTTTTGCATGACATCCTTCTTCCTCAACATGGTTTTTTACACCTGCCTGTATTGAATCTCAGTAATTCATTTCAGACTGGGCCTTTGATTTATTAAGATTTTATTTTAATTTTAATCCCTGAAAATGCTCACAGCATTCCCTAGAGATTTGTAATTGTAATCTTCCTCCTAATTTACAAGTCATTAATGGAAATACTGAGTAGAGCAAGACCCCAGGCATAGCCCTTATGTGTCTTTTCAGGTTACCATTGGACTTGCTACTGTTCCTTGAGTACATATTTGAAGCCTGCCCTGTATGCCTGCCTACAGTAAATTATACCTCAATTGTATTCACCTGGTTTGCATATAAGACTATCACATGCATTCATCAAAGCTTTCCTCATTCCAACGTGTGACTTGTGCTGGTTTTTTCTCCCTACTCACTATGCTCCCAGCTCAGTTAAAGAAGAAAATTAAATAGATTAGGCTTAATTTGTTCTTGACAAGTCTGTATTTTCTGTTTTCTCATGGCTTTATCATGTGGGAGTGGATGCAGCTGCAGTGCAAGGCGGCAAGCAGGGAGATGGAAATTCTTCTTGGATTGCACACTTGCTCCCTCCTGCTCCACGATAATCAACATTTGTTATAAGTATTTACAGGAGAATTGAATAATAATTTGTCTGATTTGATATCAAAGCAAGGCTGTTTGGTCTATGATACCCCAGATCTGTCTCCTTCCCCCTTTTGTTTGAAGTTAGATAATATGTTTGCCCTTCACTCATCCTTTGAGGATTTCTAGAAGGCACTTACTCATGGCTAGGAGGCAGCCGTGGCTATTTCCCCACTCCTTCCTTACTCCTAGCCCGTGCTTAATTAAGCCCCACCAAGTTGGATACATCCAACTTGCATTAATGTTCTCCAGTCTTTCTCCTGTGTTCTAGAGTATCTTTGCAGTAAATAGCTAACGTTTGATCATAGTGAACATTATTGTTGAAGGCTCTTCAAACACATTAAATTAATCTTTCCCAATGGAGCGTGTGTCTGCAAGTCAGTGGATGTGGCGCTGGCTGTTTCTGTGTCAGAGGGCAGGGGCATGGCATTCTGGGGTGGCTGCATGCACAGCACCACTGCAACCTGCTGGTTACAGTCCCATCTGACTTTATTGTCCTGCAAAAGATGAAATTAGCAAGGTAAAAACCTTGTTTAATGTGCTTTTGATAGGCTGTTTTATATGCGCACATGCAAAGCCAGAGTGAGAAAACAGGAGCAATTAAAATGTCCAAAGCCTTAGATATTCTCCTGGGATATAGCTCAGGGTTATATTTAGACAGAGCAAGTAGCACCATCTAGTATTGAAACAACCATAAGAACCTGTTTTCCATTGCTCTAGTCTGTCAGGCTTTTATCACTTGATCTGAGACTTTCAGGTTGTGTCTCTTTCTTAGGCTAGGTTTATTTTAATATTGTCAGCTAAACCAATTCAACCATTTCCAAGAAAAACTAGAGGGGAGGAGAGAAGGAATGTTGTTTTGCCCACATTAGAAAGGGGAAAGAAAATAAATCTTTCAGCTTTTTGATTAAGAGCTGCAGTGCCATCATGTTCAAGAACAGGATCTCTGGTGACAAGGCTGGGAGACATCTGTGCGTGTTCTTGGCAGACTCGTCTCTGCTTTGAGTTACTCCATTTTCTGAAGACTTTTCTCCCCATCCATCATCACAGCCCAGCCTCTGGTGCTGAGCAGCCCACCGGTGACCCAGCCCTGTGCTCGTGCCCTCACTGCTCCAAGGGATGTGCCAGCACAGCGTGCCTGTGTAGGGCTGTGCTGCTGGAGTGGGATCATCCCTTAATGACAGCTCCTGCTTCTTCCAGTATAGGTGAGATGGGGTCTCAAATCTGGGAGCAGGCACAGAGGTTCTTCTGCTGGAAGTGTAGACAGGACAGTAGGTGTCCATCAGATGGGGAAGGAAGAAACTGGGGTGATGGATGCAAACTGAGGACTGGCCAGCAGAACCTGTGAGGGGTGCAGGAGGAAGGATGGGCTGACTGCCACCATGGTGGGCTGTGTGGGAAGAGTGGCTCAGCTGGTGGGACCAGGAGACAGAAGGGCAGAGAAGGGATCCTGGAGGAGAGGGGGAGGACAGCAAGAAGGATTGGTGAGTGTGGGAAGGGGGAAATGAAGGCACTGGGTTATGTGGTGGTGAGGAGTTAACAGGGGTGGGGAGATATGGGGCTTCCTGGACAAAAATGTTGGAGTTGGATTAGATGGACAGAGGGATGGAGGACAGCACAGTACACAAATTACTGCAACCAGTTTTTTTAGCTCATCCCAGGTCTTCAATGTGTGGACAGCTATTTGCCATACTTAGGTTCGTGTGCACTAGGTTCTTGCAGCAGTTGTTTTGTACCTAATTCACTTTTGGAGCTGAGTCCTTCAAAAAATCAGGTTGTAAGCACTTCAGACTGGGCGCCTAGAGTGGAGAGGATTGTTTCACTTTAGTCTGTCTGCATAAATGTTCTGTCTGGCACATGTCTGATATGAAATGAGAATAATGTCACCCAGACGTGAGTGAAGATAAGCTAGTTTAATGTGACCCATCTAGATAATACTCTTTGTAATTCAGATGCCTGTTAGTAACTACATCTTCAAAGCAGTGTTTGAATAGCTGCTGTAGAGACATAGAGCTGCTGTAGAGCTCAGGAAGAACTGCCATCACCTAGCCTGCACACCAATCAAGGCCAGAGTCCTGCAGAATTCAGTAGCCTCAAGTCATGTAATTAGAGACTGCGGCAAATTGTGTGTCCTTGATTTGGGTAATTCTTGATGTTGTATGCTTCATTTTGCAGTATGAATCATGTTCCTTCAATGTTTTATTTTCTTGAAAGTTGTACAAAATCATTTATATTATTGTTATAAATAGTTCTGCAGAGGTGGGAGGGCAAATCATGCTCAAGAAGGATTTCAGGTGTTGAATTCAGCCACGGAAAGGGTTACAACCTTCCCCTACATTTCAAGTAGTGGAGGGCAGGAGAGATGTTAAAGAGGGCAGCCAGGACCAAATCCTCTGTCACTTCTGGTCTCCCACCCTGTCTGCTGTGCCAGGGCACTCTGCGGAACTTGGGCTAAAGGAAGGAGCCTGCCAAGGGGCTGCTCAGAGCACCATGAAGAGAGCATTCAAGGCCATGCAAGTCATTTCAGAGCACAGAGGTAAGACCTGCTTCTGCCATTGCTGCAGGTGTTGGCATTCACCATCACTGGTACTGGTCATCATACAGATGGTGGTGGTATCCCCCGAAATAACAAGGCTTGGGAACCCCTGCCACTGAAAACAACTGCAGACAAAGGCAGATCATAAATAGAAAACAATGTGTTTCCCCCACTGAGAATGAGTTCCAGAAGCAGCTCAGAGGAAACTAGCACCAAATTTCTTCAGGGTGTTTTTCAGGAGTGCGTTGGGCTTTTCTCAGGCCGGAGGTGAGATCCATGCTCCTGGAATGAGCACCCCAAGGTGAGGTGCTCTGATGACGTTTCCATCTGCTGATCCCATTGTGTCCCGCTTGCCCAGGCTGTGGGTCTCCATTGTGTCTGCCTACATGGGGGCTGATGCTGATTTCCGCCGTTCACACTTGTTTCTTTGCATCTGAGAGTGCTGCTGAGAAGTTTCCAGAGAAAAGCTTGGCCCCTGTTTCCAATGTACTGCAGAGTTGTACCGGCTGCCGGGGACAAGTCGGAAACACTGGCAAGATAGCAGGCATCCTCAGGAAGCAAACCCTATCAGAAAGCAGTGATGTCATTGGCAAACAAAACAAATGAGGGCTGGAAAAACAAACTGTTTTGCAGCGTTGTTGATCCTCCCTCAAATTAGAAGCTCTGCACAGCCTTTACTCTGCGGTCCAGATTGACAGATTATTTACATGGAATACTGCAGCAATGGTTTTGTTACTCCTGCCAATCCAATTCCTTTGATTTTATTTTTTAGGTTTATTTATCTAAGGGAGGTTGGGGTGAGTGTCCCAGAACTCTAGCCAGATTCAGAAAGCCGGCCAGCATCCTTGCACATGATGAGTGCTGACATGATTGATGTCCTGCATGCTTTGATCAGGCAGGACTTCTGGCTTCCCTGTCCCTGATCAGGTCCAGTGCAGGAGATGCTACTTCCCCATGACTTCTGCACTGCCCTTTGAGGCTGTGTCCTGACAATGTCCCAGCTAGTGGCCACCTGCCACCACTGCTACTGGCTCCTTGGAGCTTGTGCCATGAGCACAGAGCAGGATTCTCCTCCTTAGTTGTTCCCATTGTGGTGCTGTGATGGGCATAGTGATAGCATCCTTCTCCCAGATGGGCCTCCCCAGCACACATAACACCATGGGGTTTCCCCTTCCACACATGGTGAGTTTGCAGAGCAGGAAGAGACAGTCATACCAGTTCCTCATGGCACACTTCCACTTGTTACTCCTCACCACTGGTGCCAAAAGAAGGATCAGAGTAAACCCCATGGGCTGGAGGTTTCTCGCCCACGCAGCTTTGCCTCTCTGATGGCTGCAGTGCGTGGCAGAGAGGGGGTTAAACTCTTCTCCAAAGCAGCCCTCTAACAGCAGGAAAAGCACATTTCTTCCTTGCACCTGTGAGCGCTTCGATGGGCTTTCTGCTGTTTATGGAAGTCACATTGGATCTTTCTCCTGTTAGAAGCTGAACAGCTCTAGCAGCCAGCTGTTCCCTCTGCTCTGCTCGTACCTGGCTCCTTGCACAATCCGGGCAGGGGGTGGATGGAAAATCAGCTTTTTAGGTCAGCATTCAAAAATAACCCACAAAGCCTTCCCTTCCTTCCGTGAGGGAAGGGTCCCACTCCTCCCTTCTTTCTGCCTGCTTGTACTTACTGCTGGCTCACCTACTCAGAGCTCTTACTGGGAATTTGGAGTTCTGTTCTAGCAGGGGCTAATATCTTCAGCACAGAGCTCTATTTCTCTGTTTTGAAAGGGTGTGTAGTGTTGAATGTGTGAAAAGGGAGGAGATTCATTAAGCTCTAGGGACAAACCGGTTTGGGTGTTCAGGAGGCTCTCGGGGTGGAAAGCCACTTTTGCAGGCCAAGTTAAATTGTGGCTCTGCATAACAACTGTGCCTGTTTTTCTAAACTCTGTGCTCTCCTTGGGCAAGTGCTATGGCCACTATGGGCAGTGCAGCAGTAGCTGGAAGGTTCCTGGGTGCCTGGAGCTGCACACCAGGCTGGCTCCACAGCTGGCACAGCATCCAGGAGTCAAGGTGGGACAGAAAATGGAATGGGCACTGGATAGGCAAAGAGTGGCCATAACACATGGAGTGCTGCAGCACAGAAAATGGTTTATATAGAGTGCCAACCCATCCACTTCTGTGTTTATGTAGCCTGAGAGATTTAGTACTAATAAACACACGACAGCCATCTCAGGAGTTGCTCCATTTCAGGTAAATCCTTGTGAACAACAGTGAACAGACTTATCCCTTTCTTCATGCCCAGAAAGAGCATTAGAGACAGTGTATAAAATGCACTTTTGTTATGATCTTCACAGAGACAGTCTCCTTTTAAGCAGCTGCTAGTCCAGGGCTCATGATCCTCAGGTGGACCTGCTGCTACTAAGGACACACTAGATGTGTTAAATGAACTCTTCATACAGGGAAAAGAATGTTGTGGTTATATTTTACATAAATCTATTTCTGTGTGTTTTGTGTGTTTTACCTTTTTATCCACCTTTTAAAAATTTCTTTCTTTTGTTAACACAGTTCAAACGGGGAGGAATGTATCAGGATGGGTCCATTGTTTTGTCCAACCTTCAGAACAGAACATTACCTTCCACACATTTTAAGACTCTGAAAGAATGGGTATTCTATAATTGCCATTACAAGCTGTGAGAATGGTACAGACAATAGAGACTGTTTTCAGCCAACTAATTCAGTTTGCTGGATCTGTGCTCTAGTCAGGGCAGAATTGAGGGCTGTCACTGGGGAAGAAAAATCTTGACCATGCTGTGTCTTGCAGCTCCTTGAGACACAATGCACATGGGCATCACGTGTTGTTTATAGTCATGTTGCACAATGGAAGTGTGCTGTAAAAACAACATACTTGAAATCTTAGGTTTTGTGTTATTCTAGCTGGATTGCAGCAGACCAATGCAGGGAGAAAAGAAAGTAATCTGTAAAAAGGACTGTTTAGCTGGGGCATTGCATGATATTACCTGGGTTTCTCATGTGGTTGCATAATTCGTTTTTGTTCTTATGCATATTTTGTTCTTGTTCATGTGAACATTTTTTTTTTAATTCGAATATGCAGAACTGTAGGGAGAGGCTTATTGCTCTGTAATCCACCCCCTCCTCCTGCAGCAACTTAAAACATAATACAGAGCACACCTCTCCATGACTGGAGAAAAACAGTTGTCTAAGGAAATGCCTGCTCAAGTTGTGGGCTTACCTCCAGTGCAAAGTTTTTATTTTGAGGTCGCATTAGTGAAACCTGAAAGCTGCAATCACCAGTGAATTCTTGAGTGAAAGGGACTGAGTCAGCAGCAGCAGCACAGCATCTGCTGCTTGGCTGAGTGCAGGGAGGTGTATTGTCTAGGGAAGGACAGCACATGGATTCATCAGCATCTGCATGCACTTTGCTTCTTCTATTTTATTAAGAGGGTGAAAAACTGAGTAGAGGAGATGAGACTTCGAGCTTCCTGAGCCTACCAGCTGATCAAGGGTACCTTTTCTTGTCTAAAGTGGCCTTCTGATTGTTTTTGGTTTTGTTTTGTAGTGATGGGTCCAGCTGGAAAGAGCTTTCTGATGGCACAGCTGTGAGTGAACCCAGCACAACATGTTCAGTGTCGAAGACCTTCTGATTTCTCATGGATACAAATTGTCGAAAAATCCCCCTGTTTCATGCGAGAGCAGATACGATGGATACCGGCATGAAATCACAGGGAGCAGATCTGCTCAGAGACCAGCACTGAATGGGATTGAAGCAGAATCCAGAGCTGGGGCCTATGGCAAGAAACCTCTGGTGAAAACCAGCTCAAGCAGCACTGAAAGCAGCCATGGGAGCCAAGGGAGGCAAGCAGGTCCTGGTTACCACCATGACCTTCAGGGTTTGTCCACTTTTCATACTTCAGAAGGGGGGTAAGTTTCAGCATCATGCCATGGCTTTGCTTTCTCTTTCTTTTGGTCTTCGCAGATAACTAATCATGACTCTAACCCTTAACACCATCTTCCTGTGATCCTTTCCTGCTCCCATCCTAGTAACCATTTCCGTTCACTGGATGGCCACATCCAGTGACACATCCATTCACCTTCTGCTAGAGAAAGGCCTTTGGGAATACTGGGATAATGGGAAGTGGCTGAGTGTGAGAAAATATGTTTTAATAACGAGAAAGGCCTTTCTGATGGACTTAGGAAAACTTAGTTCTGGCACAGGGGGAAAGAAAAGGGAAAAAGGTCATCATTTTCTTCAGTTTTAAAACTACCCAGCTTCTTCTGCCACTTACACACCCAGGTTTTACTGTGGATTCAGCAACATGCAGCTCTGTGGGTGATTCTACATTCATTGAAGACTTGCTTGTTCTCCTAAGGCTGCTCTTATGGAGTAAACATGAGAAGGGGCCTGTGCACTTCTTTTACAAACAACTCCAAGCCAGTGGAAGCTGTTGTTGTCACTCCAGAGAATGTGCTTGTGCAGCCATGGCTTGCTCAGCACCGAGTACGTGCGCACGGGGCTGGGGCTGGCTGGGCAGGAAGAGCTGAGTGTACACAGCGACACTCAGCCATTGTTCTGCAGCTATTTGAGGGCTGCACATGGACAAAGGAAAGGGGCTCGAGCAGGACTGGAAGCCAGCCCAAGCATGACGATGGTTTGCAAGGAAAAGCCCCTTCCTCCTGCCGAGTGGGCTTGAAACTGAAAGCAGGACAAACACTGTCACCTTGGGAGCTTGTCCTCTTACAAAGACCTTCAGTAACATGTGGCAAAGCCATGTGTCTCCTTACTCCTGGGCTCGTCTGCTCTTTCCCTTCACATCTTTTCCCCTTGCAAGTCTTGTTTGCCTGAAGCAGGAATGGCTGCTGGTTGCCTGTTAGGATAATGGGCAGGAAGAGATGTGAGCCCTCTAAAGCAGTCATAGGACAGCAAGTACTGGTGAAGGTCTCCAGGTGGAACCATCCATTCTAGAGAAGGAAGGACAGAACACAGATGTAAGGGTAATTGGGAGGGTGCTTTCTGCTGTGTTTTGGATGAAGTGAACTGGACAACAAAAAAAGTGAGGAAAGATACTGAAAAGAATGAAAGGGAAGAAGGTTTTGAAGCAAGGGAAGAGAGTGTGCAGTGGTGCTGAAGCGGATGCTCAGTTTAGTGTGGAGAAATACTGTTGTGAAGAAGATCTCACTGTGTGAGGCTGGAAGCTACCACAGCACTGCTGCTCCTGCAGCCTGTTTGTCAGAGCCTGTGTGGGTGCACAGGGGTTTGGGAGGGCTGCTGCCTCCCTGCTTCCCATTCCTCTGGGTGCATCTGCAGGGGCTCACACATCTGCCCCACATCTTGGATATGGCAGAGGTATCTGTAATTTCTGGCCTTGGCTAAATATCAAATAATGCTCTCAAACAGTTTAAACACCTCTTTCTAAATGCAAGGGGTGGGACCTGCCAGTCTACAGTTAAATATTAATCCAGGTTTTTAAAAGTGGCTTTTGCACATAACATAGGGAACACAAACCTGAAAATGGCTTTGTCACACTTTCATAAAAATAGAAATATTTTCTTGCTACTGCTGTTACAGCAAACTCTGATTCCAGGTGAGCCTACTGGGAGCTCTCACAAGGGACTAGCAGCTGGTGCCTCTGGTGTGGAGCATGGCTGGGCTGGGCTGGGAAGGGAGGAGGGAGCTCTCCAGGCTGGATCCAGGGAAGCCACAGCACTACAGTGTCTCGTGTCAGCTCCTGAGCCCCTCCAGGTCCCCTCCCAAGTCACAAGGCTGCCACGTCATGCTCCAAAGCTGGAGAGAAGATACCTGTGGTGGCCCAGCTGGGTGTGCTCAGGCCAGTGACAGGCGGGCTGGGGTGAACTCCTGCAGATGTTTTGATATCACTGCTTGGTTTCTGGACTGCTCTGGGAAATCAGCTTCTGGTTCCCAGCTGGGGAAGTGCTGCACACTGCAGAGACCTGGGGACAATCTGGGCCCAAAGAGAACATGACCACCCAGCGAGTTACTCTCTGGACATCGCAGGCTTCCTGCCACCATTTCTTGGTACTGCTTTCCCAGTTAGCACAGGGCAGGAGAGGCCCTGAGCAGGCTGTGTGTGTCCTTCAGGGATGGTGACAGTTCCACAGCAACTCTGAGCATGGCTTAGGCTCCTTGTCCAGGGAATTATCCATACCATACTCTTGTTTACACCACTGATGTAGAACTAATCATCTCCATACACCACAGAAGTGGGTGAGGTTGCCAGCATCATGGCTGCCTTTGCAGGCAGGTTTGCAGGGCTTGTGGTCTTTTGTGATGGCAGGGGATGATGCTGTTGTCTCTGCTTATTGAAGTTGTTCTGCTAATCAAACCTTGTTGAGGAGGGTAGAGGCTTCCTAGCCACTGCTCCTGGTGCATGTGAGGGGAGAGCGATGCCCTGGTGGAATGGGGAAGGGGTGTTTGGCTCCATCCTATTCTTCAGGCAACGGAGGGAGCAGATGGTAGGAGGGCTCTCCTGGCTGTCCTTGCTTAACTGAGCATTTTTAGGCCACACAGTAAAGATTTGGAAGAGGAGACAAGTAAAAAAAAATGGAAAGCTGATCCTATGGGTGTAGATGAGAGTTCTCTTCACAGAACTCCCTTCTGATTCTGTTCTAAGTAGGGAGAAGAGGCACTTTGCTTATTGTTTGTGTGGGAGGAACTGTTAGTAGCTAGCAAATTTAGTGATAAATAGATATCACTAATGAGATCACCTGCTGGAACAATTAGAAAAGTATATTGGTGTTTTCCAATGCTGGGTCTCAGAAGAGTGTATGTGACGATAGGATCTCAAAATAGAACAGTAGCTGCCAGTGTCCAGAACAGCCCTCTGAAAATTTTTCCACCTTGCTGACTTTTTTAACAGTGCCCTTTGTGGGGCACAAAGTCTGTGCCAGTGCCTGCAGCTCATGCAGGATGAGCTACTGAGTGCCCAACACTTTCCACTTGCACGCTGGCAGCCAGCAATAGGGACAGACATTGCCTACATAGCCCTGCAGTGGCCTCATTCTGCAGGGTTTGGACTTGGATGCCTGTGCCATGCTGCTTCACTTTTGGCCCCATTATTGCATCATGTGAGGTCCTGCTGGTCCAGCATCACCCTAGGGGAAAAGGGCAGCTCCAGCCCATGGCTCTGAGCAAGACAGCTTGGTGAAATGTGGTCATACAGCCAGTGCAGCTTAGACTTATGGCCTCATTTCTTGTAAAGACCTAAAATTCACAGAAAGCTAGAAATAGTTTTGGGGGTTTTAAACCATTTTAATTAAACTAACTTTATATAGAATCAATTCAAAGCATTTTATGAGAGCAAATGTGATACTCATTAGAAGCAGGCCTGTTAGAAGAGAGTTCATAATCTTAAAACCCATCGCCTTGATCCCTTGGGACCACTCTGTCCCTGGAACTTAAATCTCCACCGCTGGTCCCATGGGACTGCTCCATCCTTGGCTCCATCCTCCTCCCAGCTCTCACGCACGTGGAAGCTGCTGTGTCTGGGTGTGCATTTCATTGTGCGTCGGCACTGGCACATCCTGGAGAGACACAGAATTGGGTAGTGGCAGAGTCAGAGATGAGCTGCTGCACACAGGGGCTGTGAAGCCTTCTCCCTGGTGATATGCACCACCTCACCTTTGGTGAGGCTGCAGTGAAGGATTTTAAACTTGGGGTAGCTCTTGGAAGTTTCCCCTTGCAGCACTTCATGGACTGCAAGAGCCAGAAGTGCCACATGTCCAGGTGGGAGGCACTCTCTGCTGCAGCTGTGGCCACAAGCAGCGTGGTTGTGCTGTGCCTGCCTACCATGCCTGCATGCAGGTGTGCAGGAGCTGCTCTCCATCACTGGGAGCAGAGGAGACTTCAGGTTGGAGCTGCACTGGAGGGTTCTTGGAGCATCCTCTTCCCTCTGCACAGTGCAGTGTCATCTTCACAAGTTTACAGAGTCCCTGACAGAGGCTGGCTGTGTAAGCACTTCTAATGCCTTAGCCAGGATTTAGAGAGACAGATACTGTCTGTCCTATGAGTAGATCTTAGAAAGGATCAAGTTTAAAATGCTCTAAATGCCTCCTTTTAAATGTCTTTTTTACACTCTTGTTGCAATGATGACATAGTACAAATTACACTGTGGTTTGTATAATGTCCTGAAGTTCATTACTGGAGTCTAGATATTAACCTTTAAAAATAAATTTAATCTTTTAAACAGCTTTTAATAAATGGGGGGACTTTCTTTCTGTTGAAAAGGATTTTGGGTTACTTCATGGGGTTTTTTTAATGGTGAATTAAGCTTTGCAGCATCACAGGATATTTAAAAATCAGAATTTTTAGGTGCTTTTCTAAGCACCTAAAGCAGGAATCATCTCAAAGAAGTCTGATGGCCTGTGCTGAGCAAGATGTCAAACTAAATAATTCTAATAGTCTCTTCTGATCTTGGAATCTATGACTGTACTTCCTGCAAATTCTGTAGACCCTTTTACAATGATGGACAAAGTCAATCAGAAAGAGCAACCTGTTCATTTTCTCCTCACTCTTACTGGACCCTGTTTCTCACCTCATTTTGTAAACACAGATACAGATGGTGCCACAGCAGTATGGGGATGAGATAAAAGGTTGAAAACAGCATTTGTTCAGCTGTATATTTCCCCATGGAAGTGTTGGTTGTTACTACAGTCAGCTTCTGATATAGGAGGTGTCCTGTTATATTTCATTGATTAATGGAGATGTCTGTTCCTTCTTGGGGTTCAGCAATCAAACTGTGTTTCATGCTTCAGAGGCGGAACATTTTGTTCAGAAGCTCAATCTCAATCCAATTGAATTAATGTGAACAAGATGCTCCTTATCCCAGTCTGGTTTTTAAACTTTTAGACTCATAGGATGAAAGTAATTTACATAGAAGAAAATTGCTGTGGATCTTCATGGATTAATTTTCATTCTGAATTTTGACTTGTATTATGTCTTCACAAAGTCCTATTTAAATAGATCATTTAAATAGATCATTTTTTTAGTAAAAAAGAGCCAGATGACGCTGTTTATATACCTTGGGGTGCAGGGAGGAGGAAGAAATTCTTGGGTTCTATCTACATACTTGTCCTATTTCTGTCAATTTTGATTTTTCTTTCCAGTCTTATGCTGGTGGCAGCCGCGTAGTGTAAAGGCAGTTATATTGTTGGACACCTTAGGTACAAGAATAGCAGAATGCTATTCAAGTAGAAAATTAATTATTTATATAGAAGGGTACCAATTTTGTTCTGCAGAAATGTATAAAACAGTTTACACTCTGTTCAGAGCAGACAATGAACCTATTATGTTCGTGTAAATCTGTGTTCTGAATTTCTAATCTGCAATGTCTAATGTCTTTCATATTTCACTGATGGATTCTTTTATTTAAGAATTTTATACTTCTTTTGAAGTATTTTACATTTAAAATATTGTTTCCGTTTTATTCAGAACTGTGTTGATACATCACCATTGTTGTGACATGTGTCATTTAATCCAAAGCACCCTGAAGAAATTTGTTCCCTCAGAAAGATGAGCAAGAATCAATTCAGGAACTGACATGTTTAATTTCAGCACTTTTACCAGGATGCAAATCATGTTTCTTACAGACTCTATCTTATGAAATTTTACGATATAGACACCTACCTGTTCTCCCTACCTCTGCTTCTTGGAACCATATTAAACTTGAATACCACAGTAGTCTCCTTAACATCTATAGATTTTGATTTAGCAGGATACAGAAGTAATTTAAGGCAGTCACTTCTGGTTTTAGAATGGCATCTTAGAATCAGAGGCTGGTCTGTGTTGGAAGGGACCTTCAAGATCATCTAGTTCCAAATCCCCTGCTGTGGGCAGAGAATTTTCTAATGTCCATCAAGGAGGGCTGTGCGTGTTTGCACAGCAGGTAACTGTGTGCATTTGTCTCTCTTTCTAACATCTTTGCATAGCTAACAACCTGTCAGAAGAGCTTCTTTCCCTTCCTTTACCCATGTTAATTGGCTGACTTTTAAATCCTCTCATTAAAATTGTCATCTGGTTGCAAATAGATTACACAAATCCCCATGGCATAACTCATCATTTGACCTCCTAATGACCTTAACCCATGGTAGAAAGAACTGGCACCTGTGCACACTGCCTCTGACACTGCTTTTTTTTCCAGGGCTTATGACAGGCCTCATTTAGCACGGTCTTCCCAGTCCAAGAGTGATAAAGATCTGGCCTACTGGAGAAGACGAGGACAGGACTTCAGTGTGCTACTGGGCTATTCCCAGAAGGCCAGTGTGGAGATGAAAGGCCTGGCTGCAGCCCCAGGGGCACCCCGGCACCCCAAGGAGAATCAGCTGAAGGTGGGCACAGGTGCAGGGTATGGCAAAAGAAGTGGCTTGCAGGAAAGCTGTGAAGTGCCCAGTGACTGCAAATGGCAAAGTCTGGAAATAGAGAGCTGGAACCAGCCAAAAAAGGTAGGGAGGCAAATGTCTGAGGGTGACAGGGAGAAGCTGCTTCAAGAGCTGTATTCACTGACGCTGGGAGACAACGTACTCAGCACCCAGAGCAGGGGGAAATCGCAGTCCTTGCCAAGGGTCCTTTCACCTGAGAGCATGAGGTGCGTGGAAATGCCCTCCCTGACCAACAGTAACAACTCGCTCAGCGTCACTAAAACCCCCTCCTATCCCCCAAACAGACTGAATGTGGAACCAGCCAAGCACCATGGAACAGGAGGCAATTTCCTTCCCCTGGTGAAGCCCAAGTATGGGAGACCTCTCAAGCCTCCATCCTATGAACTGCAGCGGCAGACTAGGGCACCTGCAGAAACCGTGGGTTTCCAGGACCACTACCAGAAAGAAGAGCCTATCTCCTACTTAGCCAAAGTCAATGAGCCAAGGCAAGATGCTGGCATTCCAGACTCTGGTTTGGAGCCCCCAGTGTATGTACCTCCTCCTTCTTACAAATCCCCATCTCACCAACATGTGACCCCCCATTCCCCCAGTGAAGTGCCTAACACCAACCCGTGCGCCAGCAGTGATCCACAGGGTCCTGCAGAGCGGGTTGTCCCCTGCCAACGACCAGCAATGAATACTTTTGAAGTTGGGGGTGACCCTTGCAAAGACAACCATTTTCCTCATGGGAAGCAAAGCCATGCAAGGCGCCCTGCTGACCACCTGCGATCCGTTCAGTACATTCCCTTTGATGATCCTCGGATACGACACATTAAAATTGCACCACTGGAAGGTCTGCAGGGCAACTCTAACCACATGGAAAATGCATGTAGTCCCAGTTCTGGTGCTTTGCAAGAGAGAAATCTTGAAGTACAGTACAACAGTGCCTTTGTGGATGCATCAAACTTGTCCAGTTCTGCGAAAGGAGAAAGAACTTCCAACAGTTCCACCCATAGCAACAGATGGTTGGCACCATCCATCCGAGATCAGGAAAACTGTGCCTTGCCGGACCAAAGAGACAATTGTAGAGCAACTAATCACAGCCCCCGTAACGAAGCCAGCACAGAGTACACGAAAGGCAAACTTTCTGTAAGAAATTCACATATGGACAACACCTGTGAGACTGTTACAAAAGTGAAAAAGTTTGAACCTGGAACTGGGATGCAGAGCAAAAAGAGTTCAAAGAAAAAAATGAATGAAACTATATTTTGTTTGGTCTCCATCCCAGTTAAATCAGAATCCAATCTGCCAGATACAGATAGGAACAACAACATAACTCAGAGCCCTGATAAGAATAGGTTTGATAACAATGGAGCTTTGCAAGAACAAAGTCTCTTAAGTATGTCTTCAACAGACTTGGAGTTACAAGCGCTTACAGGAAGCATGACCAATAAAAATGAGTTACAAAAACAAGAGCTGTGGAGACCAGAAGAGTTCAAACAAATGAATGACCTCAGATTTATTCAGCCTACAAAACACAGAGAGCTCAAATATTCTGGCTCCTGGCCAGGTGATCAGTACAAAGACCAGCAGACGCAGACAAGTTTCTCTGAAGAATCCGAGAGCCCAGAATTTTTCCATGGTACAAAGCCTGGGAAGCCTGATAGTAGTAAACAGCTATCTCCAAAACTCCCAGGATGTACAACATCCACAGTGGGGGCAAAACAGACAGGGTCACCTTCTGATGAGAGAGGCTGCAGGCAGAGCAGTTACAGTATGAAGGGCCAGACTCACCTCAGCCAGTCTAGCAACAGTGCATTTTCTAGGACTGCCACCTCAGTCCTTAAGTCTCCCTCCCCAAAAGCCCACCAGAGCCAGCCTGTGCCTGTCCAAGAGAGGGAAAATGGCCTTCTTTCCAAGGGAGATGTAGTTAAGGGAGAACCAGGTGCTCCCTGCAACAGTACAGAGCCATTTGGGCAGTTCCTGTTGAAACCTGTAAGTCGCCGTCCCTGGGATGCAATAAGTGAGCTAGAAAGTTTTAACAAGGAGCTGCAAGGGCAGGAGGAGAGCACAAGCAGTGAAGAAGATTTGGAAAGTGCTGCAGCTCCTCTGCAGGCAGGTGCCTTTATGCAGAGGAGGGAGTCCAGAAATGAGAAATCAAGCCAGGAGCCAAAACATGGTGCGAAATCAGAAATGGTTGTGCCAGAGGTGCCTGTAATTAGGTCAGGAAGGGTTAAAAGTAAGTCTGAAAGTTGGAGCATGGGGACAGAGCATGGTAGCGAGCCAAGATATGGTGGCTTTCAAGGCTTTTCAAAGCCAGGAGGGAGCAGTGAAGGAGTCAGGCCAACAGATGGAAGACTGATAACAGAAATGAGGATGGGGGAAGCCAAGAGTAGAACAAGCAAACAGCCAGTTCATGAGAGCCCTGTCAAAAGAGTTTTGTCCAGTAGCTCAAGTAGTTCATGTCACAGTAATCCTTTCAATAACCCTGTCTTGCAGGAGATGAGTGAAGACCAAAATTACCTAGACTTTATTAAACTGACCAAATGTGCAACTCCCACAAATGATAGGGTGTTAGAGAGAGGGTCAGGAGTATGCTTGTCACTAACAAAGAGGAACCAAAGGTGCTCTGAGCCAGATTTGAGGTCAGTGGGACTTGATGTGGCCCCAGAACCTGGTGCTGACAGCTCTGATCACTCTCCGGATGCAAATGCAGTGGAAATCCCTGTGAATGAGTCATTGCAGGCAAGAGCTGCAAGAATTTTAGGTATAGATATAGCAGTGGAGTCTCTCCTTCCAGATGACCATGTTGGGTCCCACCCAGGCACTGGCCCTTCAAACGGTGCTCAGGACTTTGAGTCATCAACGACAGGGAACACAGTAAGTAACAAAGAAGGAAAAAAAGAAGATTCTTATGAAGGCAGGCGAAAGTGTGGCTGGACAGAGAGTGCTCTCTTTGTCAGAGCGGGAGGGCGATCTTTATACCCTGTTGAAAGCCAGGCCACTCTCCAGGAAGCCAGCACTAAACCACTGGTAACTGAACAAGTTCTTGAACAACCTGTGAGTCCCAGCCAAGGCGAGGACCAAAACTTGGTTTGCAAGTCAGCTGCTTATCAGCATTCAGAAAAGAGAGTGAGGAGCACCTCAAAAGTGATAGAGACACTCCAAGGCAAGCTCGCTTCTCCACCCAGCCGGACTGCCATGGATCGCTTGGTGCGGATGAAAGAAGTTGACTCTGTGTCGCGCATGAGACGCCTGAGCATTAAGAGCGCAGACTCGGGAGAGGAGGTGGATGAGGAGAAGCTGTCGAAGGTACCAGAGGAGAGAGGAAGCAAACTGGCAAGCTCAGGGACTGTTTCCAAGCGTGTTATCTCTCTTAGTGAAAATGGATGTTTAGGTGGAATGGACAAGAAGAAGATTGACAGAGATTTTTCATTAGGTAAGACTCTGTTATGGGAGATCCAGATGGGTACTCGTTTCTTATGTAATGGGCATGATCAGTTTGCTTATGCCCACGTAATGCTGCTCAAATAGTAACAGGCTGTAGGTGGTACTATCCTCATCTAGGAGCCACCCACTTTGCTCTCCTTGTGGAAAAGATGAGTGTTCTCTGGTCCCATTTTAGGAATTGTTACTGTAAAACTCACTTGTGATACAGAAATTCATTCACAGAGACTGGAGTGCTCCCTAAGGTCTTATCTCTGTCTAATTGTTTCAGGGAATGGCCAGGCTAAAACACTGGAGTTCAAAGACAGTCACTCTAATGCCAGTGTTTGGGAACATATGGTCATTTAATCATAGCTGTTCCTTGAATGCAAATTTTTTTCCTTCTCTAATACTTAAGTAGACACATACTATATCATAGTTCAGAAGAAACTAAAAATAAAAATCCGATGTTCTTCTATGAAGCCTCTGGGAAATGGCTGCATATAGGGGCCTGGAAATTCTCTCTCTCATGAATATTTTCCAGATCAGATGTTGAGAATAACTATTAACCCCAGGACAAATGGAAAGTTGACTTTTTCAGTGAACACCTTTTTTTTTTTTTTTTTTTTTTTTACTATTTTTTGGTGTTTCTGATCTCTCTCTAAAACATATAAACTTTTGTAGTCCATTTGCATCCCCAAAGTAACCTGAGCAGTTCCCTCTCGGGAACAGTTTTCATTTAACATTTTTTTTACCAACTGAAAATCAGTTGTTGCTATAGACCTGTGTAAAGAGATAAATCTCCCAGGCCACCTGCCTAGTCCATTAAATAAATTGGAGTGAGCAAACATAGGGTGTGAAAGCTGTTAAATTAGTATTAATCTCCTCCTTCCTTTTTCATCCTTTCTGTTACAGTTTACACTTTGCCTTGAAATCTGCACAGGTTATTCATTTAACCTCATTGATAAAAATCTAGTCACAGTTTTCCAGTACATAGGGACTGAAATTACATAAGGTCTACTTTAACCTGGATTTATGCAATTCCAACTGAAAAGAAATGCTTGTATGAGTTTTAAGTATTGACTCCTGCAGCCTTGAAGCCTTTTTCTCCATGTTTTTTTCTGTATCCTACATCTTGGTCTGTCTCTGCTCTGAACTGTATTTCTCCAGACCAGATTTTTCAAACAGACTGATTCAGCTTTCTTGTACCCATCAGGTCTAGTCTGCCCCACATGCATTTCATATGCTTTCCTCCCTTGGGCTTTCTGCTGGAGTGAAGAAAATAACTGTTGTGGTGACATGACTTCAGGGATGTATCAAAACAGATTGTGTGCGTTTTATTGGAGAGTTATTCTGCAGTAAATTAGGTCTAAATTTATCCCTCTTGCTGACAATGCCAGGCTTGTGTTCTGCAGTGTGTTCCCACTGCAGCAGCTCCCTCACAGCCATAACAGCCCTCCCCATGTTTGGATGGCACAAATGTCTCTTCCTGCTGTGCATGTCCAGGGTGACACACATGGGGTGGGTAGGTGGCTTCTGGCCTCTTCCCATCCAAAGAGACCCTGATTTGTTGCTGCCCCCAAACGCTTCACCTTACAGAGGGACTGGAGATTTATGTTTGTAAAAAGGCCTGATGTTGTGTCTTCCTCTTTTAAATCTCACTCCAGTTTTCACAATAACTCATTGGTACCATTGAAAGCCCAAATGAGAATTAATCCTGGAAAACCATTATTCCATTCTAAAAGGTCACTTTATTTGGAGCAAGGTAGGGTGATGTTAGACTTAAAATTGCAGACTGGGCCTGTCACAGAGGCTGCAGCCCTTAGCAGAAACAGGCTTTCACATGTATAATGTAGCTTGGCAGAGGAACAGTCATCTCAGAGTAAGAGCCCTGCCAAAACTGAGTGCAAGCTCATCTTACTATGCAAATACTGCCATTAGGAGAACATCTCTAAGTGTTCCCAAATGCATTGGATGTCTTTTCTCCTTTGCTGTTTGAAGACATGAGTCTGCTAATCTGGCTTTGTTTCTGTAGAGAGCATTTCAAATGAGCTTAACCAAATGTTGAATAAGCATTTCTGTATCAGTGCTAGAACTCCAATGTCTGTCCCCCTCAAAAGGGTGACCTGGCCTGTCGGTCTGGCACTTTTGTGTCCTTGGTTTAGGTGCTGAGGGCATGGGTAAGCTTTCAGGAAATACACTGAGCCATGCAGAGGCTCCATGTCTTGTGGCCTGGTTTTCTCCTTTCCTCCCCACCCCTGTCTTGCCACTCCCTGAAACAGTGAGCACCTGAAATTTTGTGGGGAATTCTGTTAATGTGAATGTGTCTGGCCTTAGGAAAATCAGGTTTCTGAAATGCAAATCCATTTTTTTCCTTAGGTCAGCCTGTCACAGAACACTTCAGAATTTTATGTTCTAACAGTTTAGATGGCAAAATTCTTACGACCAAAAAAAGTTACTGCTGTAGAGGCACCTTCATACACCATCAGTGCATTAAGCTTAAAAAGATACAGCATTATCCTAGAGAACACTAGCCCTCAAAAACTTGATTCCTGTTGATTTTTTGCATTCATGTGGTGTCTGTTTGGAAATACCAGAAAAGGCTTAGCAGAAATCATAGGTGTTGCTGGCACAGATTCCTTTCTTGGCTGGACTAGCAGCTCCAGGAGGGTGGGCAAGAGAAGTGATAAAAGATTCTGCAACACAAATCCACCCACTGGGGTCAAATCCAGAAGTCCTTTCTTAGCCAGTTCCCCCTTGACAGGAGTGTGGATGTAGCAGATGGACACTTGCACATAGGAGCACAAATTTCCCTGGAGGATTTTGATGCTTTTTATGTTTGAATGAAGACATTCACTCACATCAACATGAAAGTCCCGAGGATGAATGTTTTACTCCAAAGTGTGATATTTGTGTGTGGAATTATTTTCATGCTCAGCTGTTTAAATGTGAGTGCAGTGGGAGTACAGCCTACGGGAGGGACGTTTAAGGTTAGCACAGATTCCCAGGTTGTGTAAGAGCAGAAGCAGCACGCGGCAGCACGGCTGCAGTGCCGGTTTGTCTGGGCCCTCTGTGCCTGCAGACTCCTCTCTGGCTCCTACATGCCATGACCATGCACATCAAGGGCAAGCCAGGTGTCTGCATGATGGCACTGGGCAGGCAGAGCTCACAGGGCAAAGCCTTTTTGTTGCAATCCTGTCCCAGACTGACAAGGGTCATGTCTGCTCACTACATGGCCAGCAGTGGGATAAATCCAATCAAGAAATCTGATAGAAGAGTGTCCTCAGGGATTTGGGAAAAGGAAAAACCAACCTGTGGTATGTCCTGTGAACTGGCAGGAGGGAGGCTGGAAGTGAAGAAGAGTGTTAGCAAGCCATTCCAGTGCTTTAGTGAAGAAGGCTGAAACATGAGCTGCAGTTTTGCAGACTGAAGCAAGACAGACTAACCATAGTGATGCAATGCAGCTGTGCTTTCCTGTTTTCTGTTGAATTAATCTGAAATGAAGGATTTTCAATCAAATGAAAAGACCCTGATGACTGCATGGCATAATCACTCCTTCACCCAGCCTTACACACCCTGCTAGGATGCTTAAAGCATTTGCTGGTCCTTAGTGTTCAGTACAAGGGCGAGCAAATCTTATGTCTTTTTCTTCCTGTCAAAGCACCTGAAAACTGGAAGTAATCACTTAGCATTGAGTGTGCTTGTTCCTACCTACCCAAGGCCTTCCCAAATTCTATCTTCATGCATTTGGTCAGAGTTGTTCCTGAATTATACTGGTAAAAACACAGAATTTGGGTCAGGAATGTGATATGTATCTTTAATGCGTCAAGCTTTATCAGCTTCTCTTTTTTTAAACAAAAGCTAGGGAAAAAATGTGTCACTTCCACAGCTAGAAATATTGAATAGATTTCACAATACATTATTAATAGTGTTTTCTTGTTTTTTTCCAGATACATATGACCCCACCAAAGTTGAAAAGGTGTGAGATTAATGAAGAGGAGAATAGAGAAATTTCTGCTCTACTAAGAATGTTTCACTGATTTTTTTCTGGGTGCTTTTTGTTTGGTTTTTGTTCTTTAACATTTGGAAATTGTCTCCATTTGTGATGTTCATGGTGTACTGATAATGCCTTTACCACTGCCACTAGGAATTAGCTATTCATGTCTGAAGCTGTTGCGGAGACCACAGAAAAATGACTTCTACATTGGAACCATCTGGCTTTGTAGTGTTTAAGACAATACCTACCATTGGCAAAGAGTTTTCATCTGAACTTTATTTCAGTCTTTAACAAGGATAGTGAAATGCATCAACTGAGGTGTTACATTGGTGTAAATGTAAACGTGGGAAATTTGTGAAATTATTTTTTAAAGAATGTGAATCTATAAGCTACACTTCTAAGAATCTACATTCTAAACTTTGTTTAACTTAAGGGATTTTTGGCCATAAGTAGAAAGTGCTGCTGCACTGTGTGGGGGAAGGAATGTGAAAGAATGGTAGCAAAGACTGATTGTGAAATTCTCTCTGACTTCCAGAGTTTGAATTCACTTGGATTAAATACTTACCACCTATAAAGAAGAAAAACAAAACCCAAAAGCTTCTGAAAGATGGAAGACTTTTGTAGTACAGTGTACAGAACATGTAATTATAGTAGCTGGCAACTATGTTTCAAACCAATGCAAAGTATACCACTGGCTGTTTTGCACTCAGTATTACCTGTTTTTGTTTTGCTGTTTAGAAATTCTTTATATGAAAGAATAGTAGCTGGTTTAAAATAGCCCATTTTAACAAAGTAACTATATTTCTTGTTACAGAATACTATCTATTTTTCTACGATGTAAACAATTGCTAACAAGTGGCAAGTATAAAGAAGTATTATTATTATTATAATTATTATTATAATTATATTTTAAGAAGACTTATTCCTCTGAGTGAAGGTGCCCCAAGCAGATTTCACTTATATATCTTAATGCACACACCATATTGCCACTTACTTGGTAGTGCTACCTTATTTTGCTCTGAAAAAAAGCCATCTATCTATCTATCTATCTATCTATCTATCTATCTATCTATCTATCTATCTATCTATCTATCTATCTATCTATCCATCTATCTATTTACCACAGGGTTAATTTCTAATTTTTCCCACTCAACCCTTGGATCGTTCTTCTTGGAGCCACTTTCTGAAACACACTGAGAACTCTCCAGGCTGGTGCTGCTGCCATTCCATTCCAGGGACGCTGATTACCAAAAAGTGGGTTTGGATCTTTGTCCCAGTGTTGCCGAGTGGCTCAGATAAAATGCCTGCTTGCTTTCTTATACTTTGTTCCCTTTTACAGATTATGAGTTTGGATTAGGCCAGTGCACAAAAGTAAATAAAACTGGGTTCTTCTTCCCTGAAGTCACCAGGTGTTGCTGGGGAGAAGTTCAGGTGTCTTTTTGATGGCATTTAAATACATGGCTTTAAATATATTTTATCTGCACACACAAATGCATGGATTACAGAATTTATAATAAAGCCTATGCATTCTGCCCTTTGATCCTGAATTAGCCTGCTAATTATCTGTGTCTTAAAAGCCTTTATGTCCATTCCTGTAAGTTTTTTGTAAGTACCTGTGTACTAACATTTTTCTGATGACTTGTTCATGTACTTCACCAGTCTATTCTCTTGGCCTTTTCTGGGTTTTAGCATAATTTTATTTTTTAAAATCTTGTAATTTCTTGAAATATTTTTTCCTAAGTCTGTAATTTGGAAAGAACGATCGGGAAAAACACTCATCCTGTGTTTTGGCAGCAAGAGTTTCTTGTCTGTAACACATGATTCTGTTACATATGGACTATTTAAAGCTTGCTTGAAAAGAAAATGTGGTGTATAATTTATTTTATTAACTCTTGCACATGCTGTGTAGCAATACTTGTTGACAAACTGTTCCTACCACTCTTACTGTATTCACCTCTCTTCATCACCATCTAGTACATCCAGGGACTTGTAAATAGCTACAAAACATGTTTCTCCCTCTAGTGCCTCCCCACCTGAATCCTGCCCATAAAAAACAGTTCTGAAAGAACTTCATCCACTCTCATCTTCCTACTAACCAGTGAAGCTGAGATGCATAGCAATTAATTGAAAGTTTTAGTTTAACCTTGATTGCAGAAGAACTGTATATTGTCCCATATAAGCATTCCTATTACCTTCTGTTTATGTCTACATGGAACAGAAGTTTTCTGTGCATTTTATTTTCTTCTGATAGGAATAGGTTTATTGATTCTGCAATGTGTCTGTTTCATCAGTTATGTCAAGTAATTACTTTTCCAAAGCACACAAACATCCAAGATCTTAAAAAAAAAAAAAAAAAAGAAGAAGAAGAAGAAGAGGCAACAATATTGCAGAGAAAGTTTTATTGACCAAAACTAAAAAATGAGAACCTAAAAAGTGGGTAAGCTTTGTTTTGCAATAGTCTGTGACTGACCAGTGGATGAAGGAGCAGAAATGCTGTATTCCTCTAACAAGATTGGTAGTTTCATTTGATACTATGATACAGACAACTTAGAAATCCAGAGGGTACAGTTTTCTCAACAATTCTGCCTCAGTGTTTCTACAGTGTCGATGCCATGGGTCAGCTATTGGAATAGACTGTATTGTACCATAGCTGAACCACCTTTCCAGAAGCCTTTTGTCAGTCTGCAGTCAACAGAGAGCTCCTTTTATGCCAGACATGGTTAAAAACCAGTAAATGGGGATTGCCAGTGCCTGTCTCAGCAGGTCCATAAAACTGTCTTGGCAACAGCTGTCACTGGTAATGGCAGCAGCAGGAGCTCAGGGCTGAGGGGGTGCAGAGGTGGAGGATGCAGCAGGCTGCTTCCAGTGCCTCGTGCAATGCAAGCACAGTGAAAAATGAGGAACTCTGCCTTAATTGTAGGGCAAAGAGCAGAGCTAGATCTCAAAAATTATGTTTTTACAACGTGCTGTGTATCCAGCTCATGCTGCTGCTATGCTGTTATAGCTGAGGAAGCTGAGGTCGGGGGAAGATGCTGGTTTCATGAGCATTCTCAGAAATTCATGCAAAAAACCCCCAAAGCTGACTGATCCATACATTTAGAAAAATGTTTAATGGGGACACTCAGAACCTGGATGGCTAAAGAGGGCCTGCCATCTCCTTCCCTTTACCCTGTTGAAATCCAGAAGGGACAGTCACATCCTGAGGGGCTGGTACCAGTAACAGCGGCTGGTGGCAGGGAGATAAAATCGAACACGACATTCCAGGCTCCTATCTCTTATATGAGGAAGAGAAGCCACCCGTGAACTCCGGGGCTGCCGGGGCAGGACGGCCACTCCCGGTGCGGCAGAGGCAAGGGGATCGGGGCTGGGATGGGGAGGGGGACTGGGATCCGCCAGTCTGGGATGGGGAGCGGGACTGGGATCGGGGCTGGGATGGGGAGCGGGTCTGGGATCCGGTCTGGGATGGGGAGCGGGTCTGGGATCCGGTCTGGGATGGGGAGCGGGGGCCGGGCGGGCTCTGCCCGCGGGCGGCGTATCTGGGGAGGGCAGCGCGCTCCCTCCTGCGGTTCCCGAGCGCCAGCGGGAATCTGGTTTCCCTGAAGAACCGCTGTTGGCGGGCCTCACGCCATCCTCCTTGATAGAGTCCTCTGGAACTAGACAAAGTGAGGTCTGAGCAGAGCTCTTCAGTGTTTGAAGTGCCACCACCACCGCAGCTAAAGGAGGGGATGGGAAGGCAAAGGAGGGAAATGCCTCTGAATGACCTGAGACCTCCAGCGACAGAAATGCCCTGTGATACAGTGCACGCCTTGTGATACCTGACCAAGCATCACTCATCAGATATTTACTCAAGAAGCCTTCCCCAGGCATAAGAAGGGCTGTTGTATTTCATACAACAGGTTTGTCTTTATTGAAAATATCAGCATCATGTATCAAAACCATCAAGTTTCCTTGACTCCGCTCCTGATGTGGGGAGCAAGTCTTTGTACTGAAACATCCAATGATTTGGGCAGAACAGGAAGGACAGCAATGCTTAAATTTGTAAAGTCAGAGGTAAAGAATTAACCTCTCACCCTTAAATATAATCATTCTTATCAAAGCTTATTTAAGGATAAATATTGGAATTTTGCAAAATATTTCTGTTTAGTATCAAAAATCAGTATAAATATCTAGAGTCAACATTCTATTGCCTTTTCCACATGGACAGCCTGCTGAAGATTAGTTTTATAGTGCTCGACCTTCTCTTTGGTTTAAAATGTTGATATGTTCTTCACTGCCTTTTTTCAAAGGAAAAAAAAAAACAAAAACAGTGGAGTGATTGGGAGAAATGCAGAAATCCAGTGTTCTTCCATTTTAAATGATAACAGTTCTTGCAATTGCTAAGTGGGTCCTTTTGTCCAACTTCAAAATTTGATAGGCAAGTATATGTGAGAAATGAATCTTTACTTGGCAGGAGCCTTCAGCTCAAAGAAGACAGACAAAACAGTGCTAAAAGGAATAGAGAGAACTGACAGCTTGTTAGACTTTTTGAATGTTTTGTGTGAAGCTGTCCTTTTGGAAGACATTGGTATTTTCTTGGTTGAGGATCAAACAATCCCCTAATTTCCCTCCACTGGCAATAAGCCACAGTGCTGGAGCCCTAATTTACTGGAGTGGGTTTTAATTACATGTGGAGTCTACAAAATTTAGACTTCTATTCTTCTACATAAACCAAATGAAGGTTCAAGCTGAAGATTTCATGACATGATGAATATATCCCTGAATTAATTATAAAAATTGGAAAATTGTGATTTCTTATTCAAATTTGCACGAAAATGTTCACTTTCCTTCCCTGTGGACTAAATGAAACCTGTTTACCATCAATTCTATTTTCAAAGAAAAAAAAATTCAAACAAAGAAAAAGGGAAATCCTGATATCAATAGCAAAGCCCAAACCAGTGCTACCTCCCACCCATGCTGAAAAATATGTTTGCAATATGGCATGCAGAGCTGCACAGCAGGGAGAGGATGAAGGGAACTTAAATCAGAATTGACCGACACATGGCTGAGATTAGAAATAGAAATGAAATTTCCCAGCCAAGAGAAACCACAATAACATACATATTATAAAATGAAGGAAGAACTTTCTACCCTTAACAGCCACAATCTCAGCTTTCTTTAGAGCTCTGGATCAGCAGAGAAAATAATCAGAACCATTCTGAAAGGCATTCCTGACCTGGAAGAAAAACAAGGAGATATGTGTGCTAGACAGTGAATCAGTATCCATGTGTCTTTGTCCTTATACAATACAGATAATTCTCTGCATTGTCTTTAAGATACTGTGGCCTTTCTCCAAAACTAATACTATGTCATTGCCTTGGTTTTCTTCTCTCACTAGTCCACAGGCAGATTTAGTGGGATAAAAATAGAGGAAATAGACGTAAGCAATTATAATACTATTTATATGATATCAGAAGATGAATGTGTTTTAAGAATTTTCTTTGTATTTTTTTCCTGCACAATGCAAATGCTGTTTCTGGGCTTAAAAGTAAACCAGAGGAGTGCTTTTATTCAAGACAAGACATTTTCCAAATACTCAGTGATGTTGTTGAAGTTGTTATCATGAGGTAAAATGAGCATGTGCTCTGATGTTTGCACTGCCTTCAAGAAAGATAAATGTATTGGTGAAGTGTTAAAAGGCTGCAGTATTCTCCAGGGGTCTGCTACTTCCAAACCTGGTGTCTATAGAATTTTTTTTTATTTTAAAGAATTTCTTTCCACATCCACACTGTCTCAGACCAACACAGACATTCATTTCCAGGTTGTGTTCTGTTTGTTTGCTACCTGTAGGGTGTGTTCTGCCTCTGTGCGAGGCCAGATTCCCGCTTTACTGCCTGGCACCCAGCCATGTGCACCGGCCAAACTTACGCCACCAGAGCATTTTCCACTCCATGTCAGTGTTTTCCTCTCCCTTTGCAAAAGCTGATATGGCACTGGGATAGTTTACTTTGGCTGTGTTGCAGTAAAGAATGGCATGTTCTGTATCTGTGCTGATAGGACTTCAAGAGAGCTAAGTTATCAAGTTAATACAATTTTTTTCCCCCAGGCAAAACTGTAGGTTGCTCATGGCTAGAACGTGCAGCTCCGTCTTTTGTCACTGGCTCACAGGCAGGTTGGACCTTACAGTCACACTCACATGTATTGCTGTGTAGAAGCAGTGGATTCATCCCAGTACCTCTCACATGTCACCAACAAACATGTGGAACAAAAGACCCAACAGATCTGGGGAGGCTGAAGATAGAAATCATTGTGGCAGTTTTGCTCTCCCCTTCACCATTCAGTCAACGTGATCTCACTATACTCCCTCCTTCCCCACCTGCTTGAAGTATAAAAATCTTTAGTCCAGCATAATCCCACCTTCTACCCAATCTGAGTCTAGAAACCAATTTTCCTATATTTCTTCTGCTGGTAGGAGAATGCTTGCAGTTCTTTTCCATTGCTGATATATGGGGGATTTTGTTTCTACTCTTTACCTTGGTTTTGATCCCTGAATCAATCCAAGCATGTTGTTCATTACTTCCTGCACATGTACCTAACAGAATGGGCCCATTTGCAGAAGCCCTGGGTCCAAACTCTCCTGTTCCATTGAGACCCAACATTTTGAAGAAAGGGGCTGGCCATATGTTGGGGAACCCACACACAGCCCCATAGGAAAAGTGAAAGCATAAGAGCAGAGACATTTCTGCACTTGCTACCACCCACCTTCTCTGCTGTATCAAGGCTGATGCCAGCCCCTCCAGCAGGGAGGCACCTCTCACCTTTGCCCCTGGATGTCACCTGGCCAGCACTCTCATAGCATGCTTCAGGGGGCACATGTTCTGCTCCTGCTACCAAACAGGGACTGGGGCTGGCCAACACAGTCCCAGTGCTCCTGCCAAGCAAATCTGATGGTGCTCAGGCCCACCCTGGCCTGCAAAGCACATCAGTGGGAAAGCGTAGTGATGGCTAAGGGTGAGCAGAGGTTGCTCAGCTCTCGCTCAGAAGTTTCCTTGCCAAGTCAATCAGAAAACCTCCTCGATGCATGGCTTCCCTTCACCCCCTCTCCAGCTCTAGTTGGGAGAGCCACAAGCTCACTCATCCTTTGCCACTCTAGCCCACACATGCCTGACCCTTGATAATCACATAAGACCCTCAGCTCTTATCTTACTCTCCACACACCTCATCTTCTTTATCTCTCCCACTGACCTCTCACAGCCCCTTTGTTTGACCTTTCTGGGCAACAATGGTATGTTACCACGTTCAGTTAAAGCTATTTTATCTCTCAAAATCGTCCCTTTCTTGGGGGAAAGAAAAACAGCCCCCTGGGGAATCCCTTTGCACTATTTATGCAGTGAGGTGCTAGCACCAGCCTGCAGAAGTGTGATACCTCAGGAGATGATGCAGAAAGGAAGGAAGCCAACTCCTTCCTTTTATCCCTTAAAAGAATATCACTTATTGTAACAATAATTAAGATCAAGGCAAATTCCTGGGGAAAAAAAAAAAAGGAAAAACTCTAAAATCTCTTTGAGGTGCTATACCATGCTCTGTAGCAGTGTATTTACAGGCCAGCTGTAGCTCACTTTGCAGATGCTGCCCTAACCAGGGAGCTTCAGCTTCTCTTACCCCTTCCCTGTGTGATTTAGTCTGCAGTGTATTTAGACTTTCCTTCCATGTACTTCCCCAGGTACAGCCTTCGGCCTTTCAGCATAGTCACAACAACACCAGTACCCTGAAACCCACAGAGCCATGAGCGTGGTGACCTGGCCAGCTCACATCATTTGAAGTGGCAGGGGGTTATGACATTTTTTGGGCAGGAAAGCTTGTCATTTGTCCCATTTTCTCGTTATTATTGTAGCGTAATGTTGAGAGTATAAAGGAAGTCCTCTGCTCTCCCAGTGGTGGGTCACACTATAAATACCCCAGATGGCACAGGACAAGGAGGGCTGTAAAACTCAGGATGTGGGTCACAGGATGGCTGTCTGCTTGCTGTCTGAGGGAACACGATAATAAACTCTTCCAAAGAGCTCTGATAACACCACATGAAAGGAGTACAAACACTGTGGAGGGGATCTTAGGCTGGTGTAAATTGTCACTGCTCTCTTCAGTTCACGATATGCTGCTTTTCTCATTTCCTTCCCTTCTCAGCCTTCTCCTGAGTGCCTGGGGTTGACAAGTATCCACAAACCATTTTTTGCCTTCTGCATTATTTTCCAGCTCCTTTTCCCTCTCAGTGCAGACACACCTCCGTGTTCCTGCAACATCCTCCTTAACCTACGCGGCTCTCATACAATTCTGACACTTCAGCCAACAGTCCCCTGACGGATATCAGCACCGTGCCAAAAATACAGAGCCCTTTTCCCTGCCCCCAAGGGTCACAGGCACAACAGGGAGGTGATTCATGACAGGCAAACAGAGGCTACCAGGTTCCTGGGACAGATTTTAAACAGAAACATTCCTTATGTAAAAATCATCCATTATTCTCCTGGAGAAGTTAAAAACAAAATTCAGGAATTTTGTCAACTCCTGCAATAAGAGGATGTTCATTGAGAACGTTGTGCCTTTTACTGCAGTTTTATTATCAAAATATTATTTGGTATGTCATTGGTGTTTTAATAATCCTGGGAAAATGTTTTTGCTAAGATTTGGAAAGAGTATTTGGGAGAAATGAAAATAACAAAACAATGGCGGATTGATTTCAAATCTTCAGAAATGGTCTTTGCACACCCCCTTTTCCCCCCAGCCCAAAAGCAGTTTTTCATGGTTTTGATCTGAGTATCTGAATATTCCCCCCACCATCAACCTTTCAAACCACCAAATCCTGGTGTGGACACAGCTCTATGGAGTGTCCATTCTGGCTGAAGTGCAGTGGTTGGTAAATGCTTGGGACTGCATTTATATCTGTACAGTCCTGTTAATGGCTTAGAAATTACACTGCTCCAGCCATGCAAGTGAAGCAGTATAGTTTTGTAATCTAAGTCCACATTTCACCTAGACAGGGTTGAAAGGTGCAACTCATGGCTCCTGAGGTAAAGTAGATTTATTTCTTTTTTATTCGCCTTCCCCCTGAGATAGGAACTGCCCTCCACTGCTGAATCAGCAGGATGTGCCCCGTGACACTGACTTTAGCTGTCTGGAAAGCTGCTAATGGGTCTGAAATCCATCCCCTACCCCAGCTTCTCACACAGCGTGCACGGGAGAGGCAGGGAGCCGAGCATGGGAGAGGGAAGTGGAGACCCCTGATACACACAGCTGCTATCTGTGATAAGCTGCATCCTGTGCCACGCTCCACATCGCTGCAGCAGGGAAGGCGTTTGAACTCCAAGACCCTTCCTCACTTCAATCCCTATCTGACAAACACACAGCAGGCAGCTGGAGGAAAAAAAGCAAAGTTCAACCCATCCCAAATGACTCCGTTTCTGAGATTTCTGACCAATTTCCTAAAACTCTGCCCTGAGGAATTTTTTTAGGCAGTGTCAGTAAATTTGAACGATATAAATAACTGAAGAAGTTCATCATAGCTGTGGGGTGGTGATGCAAAGAGACAGAGATGAGATGGGGTAAAAGTACCTCAATTATGTGCAGGCAGGGCAGTAAAGAAACAGGCTGCTTTCAGGAGAGTGCCTTGTTTGGAATGGCTGCAGCTGAGCTCGGGTCTCCCAGCAGCCACAAACCCACCCGAGTGTGGCTCTTGGCTTGCATGTCCACTTCGCCCTCTGACAGCCGGGGCTCCTCAGCAGAAATTGCTGGGAAGGCAGCAGCAGATTCCCTCTCCACGTCCTCCTCAGGGACCTTTCATTCTCCTCACGTTAGCAGAGACAGAAGTCACGGCTCTGATGTGCGTCTGTCTCAATTTCGTGTCATCTATGTTATGCGCCACCCCGACCCCTTCTCAGGCGTGTCCCGACCCTAAGCCACAACCCGCGGGGAAAAGCCCGCGCTGCCCACCCCCGGCCGTGCCGTCCGGGAGGCCACACGCCGCTCCTGAGGGGGTAAGGCTGCCACCGCGCCTGGCAGCCTTCTTAGAAACCTGCTTGTTTCTTTTCCGCCAAAGATTGTTCGTCAGTGAAAGCTTATTTCGCTTTTGTTTTGTTCATGTTGGCGCTCTGGTCTGAGGCGAAAGGCGACCAGCGCGCGCCCGCCTCAGCCCGGCCGCGGGCCCGGCGCAGCAGCGCCACCTGCGGGCCGGCAAATGGCGCCGGGGGCGCTGCCCGCGGCCTCGGGGAGCGGCGGGGAGAGGCCGTGCCCGGCCCGACACCCTCACCGAGGGACACGGGCTGCGGGCAGCCGGCATGGAAACAGGCTGAGGCAGGAAAGTGTAGCGGGAGCACTCAGAGATAGGGTGGGGAGGGTGGCAGGCAGGTGGGATAGGTGAGACTTGATGGGTCCAAGTCCTGTTGAACTGGAGCCTGGACCAGGGACAGAGAAAGCTGGTGGGAGGTGAAGGTAGGGAGGCCAGGTATATAAGGTGTGCCAGCCTTTTGGTCTGGCTGTGACATACTGTTAGAAGCATCATTTGGCAGACCTGGATAGGGACAAGAAATTTAGAAACCTTTCAACAGAGCTCACACTTCCTGGGATTTACCTGTGAGCATGTGTCATAGAATCATAGAATACCCTGAGATGTAAGGGACCCACAAGTATCACTGAAGTCTCCTGGCCTTGCACAAGCCCCCCAAGAGTTACATCAGGTACCAATTATGCCTGTGCTAAACCACTTCCATTTTAAGTCTCCTTAGGATAGGCCTACCTGGGATGATGTACCTGACTGCAGCAGCTCCAGTCAGACCTGCAGAGGCACCCATGACAGCACCTGCTGTTCTGCTTCTAGGTGGCCAGTCCATCTACTGCCACCAACCAGATTATCCTTTCAGCATCCCTGAGACACGTAAGTGCTGCTTCAGCAGATTCCCCAAAGGCAGGGGCACCGCAACTTCACTGTAAGAGGATTTCCCAGGATTAGGAAGGGATCACTACATGAACAAAATTACTCAGCAGTGTCACCACATTCACCAGCTACCACTGACCTTTGAAAACTTCTGTGTCTGCTTCACTGACACGTGCCCTTGGTTCTGAACAAAACACTTCTACTCTCACTTCGGCCAAAACAACATCACCAACATTTGACTCTTCAGTAAACCTCTTTAGAGCATCCTACTTGCCATCCCTCCCACAGCCATCCCTCCCTGCCCTTGGTGTCATACCTGGCTTGATCTCATTTACACCTTGCACTCTGGCCAAAACCCTGTGTTTTTAATTCTTTCCTCTTTTTGAACTGGAATGCCAGTAATCAGTCTTCAGTCTACACCAGCTAATAGCCTCTACAGACACTTTCTCCTACACCTACTGAATATCAATTTTTTAAATACAAAATAGGATTTTTTTAGAAGGAAAGACAGAGACATTCCCTGAAACTTTAATAAAAAGGAATAAAAGTCAATGCATGGCAGCCACAATCTTCTCTGTCTGGTACAAACCCAAATTATGAGGTTGGACTTAGATACTTCAGGCTACTGGACTCTTCTGGCAAGGGAGAATCTTTTATTTTTAATGAATATTTCAAAAGACATGGGGTTTATTCCAATGATGGTTTTCATGGAAGCAGAGCAATAAGATACTGTTTTCAAAATTGCTTCAAGAACAGTTTCTTCCCACTTGCCAAATGCTAGCAGCCAGAGCTCCACAGTTCTTTTCATGCCAACCATCCTATATTCCAGTCACAAACATGTAACTCATAATCCCATTTAACTTTGTTCTACAACTGACTTGGCCCATCCCAATCCTGTGGTTTCAGACCCAGCAAATTTGACACTTCACACTTGTATGGAAAATAGCTTGAGGGCTAAAAAGTCTGTGGAGGTTGGCTTTGTTCTTCATTGTTGATTGGGTGGAGATGGCTGAAGAATAACTGGGAAGGGATTAGGCATGTTAGCTTCATGCTGGATGAGGAAAGCTGTCTTGGCATTTCTTTCATGGGGAGCTGTGTTCCAGGATGACTGGGATCACCCACTGAATAGAATAATTATTGTTCAACTGCTCATTAACCTCACACATCACTTACACATTTTTGGTTGAAGTTTGAAAGAGCAGTTGCCAAATCAACACAATTTTTTCCTGAAATCCATCTCAATTCCAAGTCTGACTTAGATTTTCTCCAACCTTTGAATTCAGTAAACGTTGGTTATGGGACATTTATATTGAAACATGTCACAACATGAGCTGGGAGAAAGAAAAAGGAATGTTTCAAGAGTGCGGTAGCATGGAGGTAATTTTTCACCCTTGATACTGATGTAAACACATTTGGTAAACATGGCAATGGGTTTTGTGTGCTTCCCATCTTATAAAGTGGTGGATCTGTTTTGAGACCTGAAGGTAGGAAAATGTTGCACTAGCACTACATATTCATGACTGGGTTGTCTGTTGTTTGTCATCTGTTTTTCTTAAAATGTTTGTTTTTCCAGCTGTCTACCCATCCTCTCTTTCCTGGGAGATGTGCAAGTGCCTTGCTCCACCTCCTTCTCTGTAGTGACACAAAAGGCAGGCAGTGCAATCACATTGTCTGCACTGTGTCAGCCTTGGCTTGTTACACAGCCCTTGGATTTCACACAGCAAGTCACACAGCATGGCATAAACTTTTATACCTATGCTGTTCCCTTTGGAGTTACAGACTAAGGAGATGAAGGGCAAGTAATCCAGATCTACCTGGGTGGGAAGAAACACGGCAACTGCATTTCTTTTGTCTCCCCTTCTCTCCTCAGCTTCTAATACTTCCTTTGATAAGGTAGGATATTCATATGAAAGGTATTGAAGAGGGAAAAAAATCCATAGTCATGATAGCAGAAAAAGAAAAAAAAGAAAAAGTACAAGTTCTGCAAAAAGAAGCTACTATTGTTTCAAATGAGTAATGTATCAGTCTCTCCTTTGCAGGTCTCCAGAAGCATTTATCTGACTCTTTTTTACTGGACTGACCAAAATCAGAGCACAGGCTGCCCTAGAGGGAAATGCCTGCCAGACACAACCGTCAAATAAATATTTCTCAAATTAAGTATTTTTTTACTAGAGAAACACAAAATCCAGTCTGATAGAAATTTGCATGTGATGGAAAGAGCCAAGCAGCCCCTTCTACTTGGAGCCAGGAAGGGGTGAACCCTCTTCAGGGACAACTACTGCTTCCTCAGGCACATCTTCCTGCTCCCACTGTACTAAAGGCCAGGTCTGAGTACAGCAGCTGCAAGCCTGACCCTCTGGCTAGTTCCCAGCACCTGCAGGCTGCTTCCTGCAGAGCCAGCTGCTTTCTTGGGTCTCTAAAGGGCATGGATTTTTCTTACACTGTTTTTCTTCACAGATTTATTTGCATAAAATGAGTGTTTTTCAAACTTAGATTCCTTTTTAAGATCAAAAGCCTAGCGCCCTTTACTGCAGCTGTGTGTGTTGCTTAGCATGTTTTGAAAGCCAGTTTTAAAAATCTACACAAACCAGCTTTGAGGGGCTCTTTTTCCTGCAGTGCAAGAGTCTTTAGGGGGAAACATGTGTCAGTGAAAACTAAATTCAAAAGAACAGACATGAGCATAAAGAAAAAAACCTGAAACATAATTTGGGATGATAAATATTCAAGCATATCTAAATCAGAACCTTTTTGGAGTTCCTGTTTCAGTTCCCACATTTTAGCCCTCAGAAAAATAGGTAAAGAGAGGCAATGCTCATACAGATAGTATCAAAGTAATGCTTTTCCTTTCTCTTCCAAACAGGGCTTTCTACAAATGAACAGTAACATTTTGAAGAAGCTATCTGTAGGAAGAAAGAAGGTGATTTGTATGAGTATTTGTTTTCACCTTAATCTAATAAGTGATCAGTTATGGTCTGTGAATTAGTCCTACAGATTGTTAGTGTAGAACAGAAATCCAGCAATTCAGTCTGAAGAGACTTGCTACTCACATTAAGCAAGAGACTATCACTTTTTTGGCTGTGGATTTAGTTCAGTACAACTCTTGGTGTCAGTCTAATCTCAGTGAATGTCTAGAGGAAGATGTAGAGCATTCTCCACAGTCCTATGTCTGTAAAATACACCAGTCCTTAGTTTATTAGCTTTGAACCCTTCGTGGAGAAATGCTTTTAGGTCTTACAGAAAGTGCTATTTTGGAGAGATCTAGCAAGTCTACTCATTATTTGGGTTGAAGAGTTTTCTCTTTTATAAATCCCTAGTCTTGATGTTTGTGATTTTGACAATCTTTTAAAAATGTTTCAGCAGGAGATTTTCCATGATATCCAGCTTAAGTTACTTTCAAGATCCAAGTTAAGGATCAAAAAATGCTGGATTTTTCATGCCCTGAAATTCTTGGATGGTCTTTCTTGTATGTGTGATGGGATGACTGACAGTTCTTCCATTCTTTGGAAAAGTCTTGCAATATGCCAAAAGAACTGACTATAGTGCAGAACATGGAGAAAAAGAACAATCTTTGAAAGACCAGAGCAATTTTCAAGGTACATTTAGACTGTGATTTTAGAACCTTACAAAGTCCATCTTCTCTGAGCACAAAAGAAGGGAAGCACATATTGTAGCCAGGAAGGACAAGGATAGAAAGGACAGTAGTGCTCCAAAAAGATGGACTGTCCTTGTCCCTCTGTCCCAGGTGATGCAGGGCACTTCATTCAAGCAGTCTTTGAAGAGGTGGGTGGTACCACTGAGAGCCAGTGGTAGCTGTACTTTGGGCAGATGAGGTGCCAGGCTTAAAAATCCTGAAAAACCAGGAAAGACACACGTCAAACAGAAAAATCAATTTTCTGGCAAGCTCTGGCTGTCATAATTTATATTGGTGAGTACAGATGGGATCTTCATTCATGGACATGCTAATTACACAGACCATGTGTTTTCTGTGGAGGAGAGTGATGACTCCCCCAGAAGGATACCATGGCTGTGTCATTCAAAGTTCTGAAACTGAGTATAATGACCTTATTTTTGGTATTGCCTGGCTTTTGAATCCTTATCTTGGCAACCTTTGGATTGTTCATCTAATCAAAGTTTTATGTGCCATAATATGACTCTGACAGGCTGGAATGCTAATTATTAGGCAGGTTTCCTAATCTCTTCCTAGTTTTACTGTTCCACACAGAAAAAGCTCAGCCTTGAAACTGGATTATGAAATATGATTGACCTAAAACTACAGTTTTCAGTCATCAGATCCCTGGAACAACTGCTGTGAAATTTGTCCAAGGTAACTGCTTGTTGCCAGTCAGCTTGCATTTGAAATTCAGGTTCTTCCTCTTTACTACATGGTTCTTGGTGTGCAAATGAAAAACATGGATTTGAAGCATCAAGGCTGATTTTCCTGGTTTCTATTGCTGATGGCTTGCCAGTGGGGTTTAACTAGATATACCTGAATGTTACCATGTGATTAGAATATAATAAACTTTTTGGAATAAAGATAATATTTGGATGGTTTAACTTTTTTTTTCTTTTTTTTCTCTGTGAATTGACCACAAGCAAGTTATGACTATTTACAATATTTTTGCTTAATCAAAATTACTCAGTGGATAACTCCCTGGTCAAAAGCAATTTAAGAGCAACCTATATCTAATATGCACTATTTAGGCACTGAATGAGGAATGAGGAATGATTCATAAGAGTGGTTTTGCACCTTGTTCTCCCACTGGGCAAGTAAAATTTAGCTTCAGGTTTTGTGCAAGATCACTCCCACTGCACAAGTCCAAAATTTCCCTTTTCTCTCAATGTTTCCAATTGTTCCTCAAAAATCTACTGCTTGGCATAAACAATAGATGTCAAATTCAATGTGCACTCGGACACCTGCAGGGCCTCCTGGAAAACAGCTCCTGATTCCTGAACAAGTATGAACAACTTAAAGGCAATAAATGCTTCACTTCACACTTCCTTTTTATTAAAAAGTCAACAAGCTTTTCTGGCCTATATGATATCACTAAGTAAAGATGTGAAAGAATGTTTCCAGAAAATCATTTGTACATACAAGGTCTGTCCAGGGAAATTGCTTGGTTGCATACAGGACACTCTCTGGAGGAGCTATGTGTCACACGTAGGTCACTGCAGCATATCAGATCTGCAAGAGCAAAATACTTATAACATCACATCATAATCAAAACAAATAACAGCCATTCACTTTTATTTGTTCACTTCTATAGGTCTGTTAACTCCTGACTGTCGTGGATTTTGACCACGATACTAAGTTGTACATTACTCATTGGCTTTGTTAATCACATTATAGCCTTTTATGAATTCTGAGAGAAAAAACTCATAAAAAATTAGAAACTTACACATTTTTTTGTATAATAATTTACTTGTCTTTTAATAACAAATATAAAGAGTTCAGTGAAAGGACAGGAATTTTTACTCAATTGTTTTGCTCTCTAGACATAAAGGCTAATAGGCATAAACTGTTTTTAGGGGAGAGGGAAGAGGGAAGGGGACTAGAAAAGTTTTGGTCTGTCCTCAGGATTTTCCCACCTGGATTGAGTCGTTGCATTGCTTCTGCCAGCACAGACAGCACTGTACATAGCTGTGCTGTTTGTATTGTGCCCCGTGGGCAGCAACAAGGTTGCAATTAAGCTTGAATCAGGATCCATGGAGGGACTTCACCTCAACTGGGTCCAATCACCACCCTGGCTCCCTTGGTAGGCAATGAAAAGAAGGGGGTTATTGGAGAGCCTGTGGTTTTAGACACCCATTTAGGATGAGACATACTCAAGACTTGGCTGCTTGCACTGACTAGGTCCCTGCTTGCTATTATGATTTGTTATGCCATTATTTATTATTGCTATTATCATTTATTATGCCATACCCGGACGTCACACACGTTTCTTACACTGTGGCTTCCACAGCCACTCACACTAGAGCTGCAGCTCCCTTGCTAATCTTGCTGGGCTGTACTTTCCAGTCTGGCTGGAAAGTCACTCCAAGTGTAGAAGATATCTCCAGGGCCTCAGCATTTAGCTGAGTGGTTCTCAGAGACAGCAGAGCTACACTGGGGAGGCAGCGAGCAGCAGGAGCTGGGACTCCCTTGTTCATTGGGAGCTCCCCTGGAGCTGCTGGAACACACTGGAGAGTAGAAGGAGCAGAGTGTTGTACAGAGCAGCACAACAAGCCCAGTGTGGTTTTGTCTTGCTGAGACATCTCCTGGGATGTCAGCAGGTAAGAGGGGAGATTGAATTCCTTCTCCAGATCTGTGTCACATTTCCATACTAAACTATTTTCGCTCCAAGAATCTTGCTCACGTGCAATTCTCCCCATAATTCAGATTTTTCTTTCCTCTGTAAATCACATGCACTAGAGAGCCCCATTTATGAAAACAAAATCTATGACAAAACCCTCCTAACACCAGTAAATCTTCTTTTAATGAATTGGGCCTGTAGCTTCAATTATGAAGCTGGGATGTGACGGCTGCTGAGTGAGCCATGCCAACAACAACACTGAGGCAGATCACTGTCATAAGGGTGTTAGGAGAGTCTTGGGAAAGGCTTGGATGCTCCCTCTTTCCCTTCAAGCACTTTCACATCTGCACTACATTATATCCCCATCCAGATGACTTTGCTGGGATCTCCAGTGTTCTTGGGAGTATTAACATTATAAGAAAAAAACCATTAATTTATTTGTTCAGTCTTCTACATAAATATACCCATAGTCTAGTGTGAAACAGCTCATGTTTATCTGGTTTGCTTTGTTTTCAAATGCACCTAGCTTGGATTTTCAGTTTTACAGTGTATGTAAAGAAGTTGGATGGGCCACTCACAGGGAGGGGCAGATCTAGTGACTCCTGCCTGGACAGGTGATGTGGGAAGGACGAAGGGGCTATTTCTGTCCTCTCCCTTGGGAAGGACATTTGGGCCATCCATAAGACACAGGGTGTTGCCAAACCCAGTTTTCTCCTTAGCAGTGAGAAATTGCCAGTGGACTGACATATGATAGGTGATGCTCTTATTCTTTCTGGCCCTGGAAACAGAGAAAGCAGCAAAGCACAAAGCAAATGTTCACCCTCAAACCCTCCTGCCCTTATCTGTGACCAATGTGATGATGAATGCACTGGGGTGGAGGGATCAGATTGTTTCAAGTCTAGGATGATTTTCACCCATTCTTGTCATATTGATACCAGTAATAAGCTTTTCTTGCTGCCTCCTTCTTCTGTTAGCCTCCCAGGGTAGCTCTCTTGAGTCATCTTGGTACCACAGTAAAACTCAGTATTGCAGAGGACCTCTTTGACTCTATTTTAGTTTTTGAAAGTCTGCACTTGTCCTGTTCTCTATCTTCCTGCACCAGTCTGGGTCATGTTGATTTAGTGATGGAAGATTCCTCGCTTGAGAAATGGGAGAAGGGAATATAAAAACAATAAATTTCACTTACTGGAATGCTTAGCCAAAGACACCTGTTCCTGTGGATTTTCATCACTTCAAGTGCAGCACATAGGCACTCTTGTGGACTGCAAGGTGGACTGCAAGTTTGCTAAAGGGAGATCTCTGAGCAGTGAGGAGAACTACTGCAGTTTTTCCATGTTGTACCATGTGTTGTTCCACCTTCTTTCCTTATGTTACATGGTTTCCTACTGGTAAGGAGGAAAAGATATTGAAAGTATGAACATTTCCAACACATTCATCTGAAACTGGGCTTCTGCACAATGTTAATGATCCAACTTTTTTATTGCCTTTGTTTCTGTGAAAGTGCCTGGCTTGTACAGGAGCTTCAGTTTGGGGGAAATTTCAAAAAAAATGGGGAATATTTGGTGGCAGACTTTGTGGTTTTCTTATTAAAACAAAAAAAAAGAGGGAAATTATTGGGCAAATTATTGCAATTTTTGCAGCAAATACATATTCTCATGCATTCCCTTACTTTCAAAATAGCGTGATGAAAACAGAATACACCCTGCACACAATGTCTGTTCTGCTTAACCCTATCACATCTTGAATTAATGCACAGTCCTGCCCAGCATGGCTTGGCAGGGGAGGGGTGGCTGTGCAGGAGCTGTGTGTACAGCTGCTGCAAGAAAGGTAACAGCTGTCACCTGTGTGTGCACCCAGGCTCAGGAGAAAGGCTGCAGATGTTTCAGCTTCTGAAGGGCCACAGCATTCTGGGGTGCAGCAGGGGAGGGATGTGTGGGTGCACATTTGTCATTCTGGTGACAGCCACATGACATCTATGGCGCTTGGGAATTTGAGGATGAGTATTTCCCCTGATAGTTCAATTTCTGAAAACCAGCTGGGGGCACATCAGTAAGGTCAGGCATTACTCATGAGTCAAAAATTAGTCACTCTTTATCTAGATATCAAACTGTAAATGTTCTGGTCTGGAAAATAATTTTGCCGTTATAGACTAACCCCATGGACTTGCGGTCAGCTGCATAACCCAGAAGGAGATTTCAGGGAAGGGTGTGGCTGAGAAAGCAAGGGAAAAGACCCTAGGACTGTGGCCAGCATTAGTCAGAGGAACTGCTTTGTTGTTGTATTACAGCTGCGCAGTGTTTTTAACCACAAACTCTGCTTCAGACCCAGGCTGAAATGGGTGCCACAGCGGTTTGTATGGCAAAACAAATTACAAATCCCTCATGACACACTGTTTGAAAGTCCTTTGAAAGCATTGTTTGGGCAGCAGCAGGACTCTTTTCAAACCCTACTTGGGTTGCAGCTCTTATTTCTAAAGGTACAGCTATACAAACAAGTGACTGTGGGGAGATGCATGTATATCACATAATGTTTTCCACAGCAAGATCCCACTCACAGCCTATGGTAAGTGAAAAGTTTCCCTTTATTAACCATAAAGGGAAATTTTCTCCAAGGCAAGAGGAAGAAGTTGCCACTAGCAGCTACACTGACACTGCAAATTCACACCTCCATTCAGAAATATCTGTAGCTGTACCCTGTGTTACTAAAGCACTTGTTAGAGGTGCAGTGCTGCAAGAATCAGCTGTGCAGAAGGTACCTGCAAAGTGCTAGGAGTGTTGGAAAGGGATACAGCTACTTGTGTTTTCAATGGGAAAAGGGAAGTGTGTCCCTTTACATGCCTATGTGTTACAGTGTTATCTGCCTCCTCCATCCATTGCCTGGAAAATTCTGGCTAGTGGGATGTTTTCTATGTGAATCCCAATCTAAACTCTCACAGTTAAAAGGAGATGGGCTGAATTTGCTGTCTGCTGCATTGGGCACAATGAAGTGCAGAAGTGCTGCTGTAGGTACTTGCAGCGTCACAGGAAAACAGCTCCTGCAGTGTCACAGGAAAACAGCTCCTGCACTTCTGACGAGCTCCTGAGAGCACAGCATGGCCTGGGCTGGTGGAAGGCCCATCTCAATGTGTAGAGAGGACATAGACTGAGTGTAGACCTAATTTTATGGACTTCATTCACAGACTTCATTTTATCTGTTACTCTCCTTTGTATGAGCAAAAGGAAAACAGTGAGTGAATGGGACAAGGATTGTATTTGAAGTCTACCCATATTTCCCCTCCAGCTAGGATTTCAAGTGCCTCTAATTCCCTAAATTAGTGACAAGGTTAAATACTGCCAGAGAAATATGGGCTAAGGTTGGAGCTCCAGCCAGCCAATATCTAGGTAATAATTTAAAATGTATTATTCATGAATGCTTTATTACTGTTCACATTAAATTATAATTCTTTCAGTACCAATGTCCCTGCTTCACATGAGTGGTGTTCAATATTAGCTGCTGTTCAGCCCTTTCCAGCCAAATAAAATCAGTCTTAGTTCATTCTGTCTTGCTTGAATCAACAAACATGGAACTTAATGAACTCCCCCTGCTCTGTGATTTATCTTGCCAGGATGGGAGGGGGAACATACCACCACAAAACATTTCACAGCACTTTCCTTTGACAGTACACAGTCCAACTTGTGCAAGGACCACGAGAGTGCCACAAGATGCTGCATGTGCCAGCTCCTGTGTCTGCCAGCACAGGTGAGCCAGTGTGCCTGCTCTTCTCCACACAGCTGCTTTGGGAGGGCAGTTCAGCAGTCAGTGGGTCCTACACTTAGTCTGCTTCCCAGAAAGATTCACTGAGGGATATTCCCTCTTCCTCTGTCCTCCCCAGTATTCCCTGTACAAGGCAACAGGTTGGACACTGTGAGAGCAACCCTGGTGCTGAGCTGGCAGCACAGAAAGTCCAGGTTCTGCAGCAAGTAATGGGAAACCAGCCTATCCCTTTGAGGGAGGCTGACACATGATGATAGAGACTGGAAACTTTGGGTATACCCAAACCAATCTCTATCAAGAGTTTGAAAGATGGGCACTGAGAATGTTTTTGAACCACAAAAGCAATGCCAAGAACAAAACCATAATAGAATAATAGAATAATGTCAGGTTCTTTTGGTTAAATCTAAAATGTTCCCAGTATTACTTGAAAACTAGAAGCAGACAAAATTATCCATCATGCTATAGATAACTTGGCTGCAGAAACATGGCATCAGCATATGCTGAAAAGTAAAAGCTAACATGATTAGTAGACTATTAATTCTAGCATCAGGCTTGCCTGCATGAGATCCATACGTACAGAAAATAATGTCTTTGGAGCAAAGACCAGAGTTTCTGTGTAGCTGTGAAGCAGGTGGAATAGGTCTGAATATTAGACTAAAAATTGTGATATTGAAAACTGGCAATGGCCTTCAAAAATGTTTGCACATTTGAAGAGTTGCCACAGACTTGTGCTTCTATTGAAGCTGGATGATATCCATATGTTTAATTCTACTGAGCTGGTTAGGCTAACTCGGATCTGGCATCCAGGTAGGTTTTCAAAGCACACTACAGCTCCTGGAGTTCATAAAAGCTGTGATTACAGAACTTGGAGTCAGTGCTCTATGCGATGCAGTTTGCATGATAATGCATCGAACACTGGTCCCAGATTTCCCAAGCCTCTGGGTTTTTGCACTTGCTGTTTCCTAAGTGCCTTAACTCAGAAACTGCAAATACCTCTTTCCTCATTTATAGGGGAAAAAAAAAAAAAGGACTTGATTAAAGACTGTTAAAGACTGCATACCTGCTATATTAGCCCCACAGAAGTGCAGTGAGAACATTCTCGGGGTACATGAAGAAGAAATTTCATCCTGCTGAGTTTTGGCAACAATTTCACAGGGGAATGTCCATAAAGAAAACACTATCAGCAAAGCTTGTGAAAAACAAACTTCAAGATCACTTGATTCAAAAAGTCCTGTTAAGTCATGTTAAATGTTTTCTATGCGTCCATGAAGGGTTTGACAGCTAGTGTCTCCATATCACTGCAGCCTGGGTTAAGTTACAAATTAGACACATACCATCCTCTCCTAGACTCCCTCTCATAAATCCAGCTTAACCCTTCCAAATCAACTTGGCTATAGCATTTTCTGGCCTGATCTTCAGTATTTTAACACTAATAATGTGTGTTGCAGTTCATCTATCCCAGGATTTTTGTTTCCTCGGTGGGATCTGAGGAAATTCATATTCCCTTTCCTGGGATTTCCTCATGGTGGATGCAAACTTCCCACTCTGCTGAAATAGCTCTCCCTCACCCAGGAACCTGCTGTGCTGTGCAGCTCCCAGCCGTGCCTGGTCTGACCTCCAGAAGCCAGCCCATACCACATCTCAGTCATGGGAATTGTGACAGCCAGAGCAAACCCACAGAAGATCAGAGATCAGTAGATCCTTTCCTATCCATGGACTCTCTATCATTTTAATGTTACCACATTTAATAAATTCCAGAAATTCTTATGTTAAAAATCTTGTTTGCAGGTGAAGGAGAAGCTCACCATATACTATTGGGAACCTGAACAGTAAATTGAAAATCACTTCTAGTCTAGATCTAATTGATACAGAGAAAGAAAGAAAGAATAACAGTGCAGTTAAAATTCTTTCACACACACCTGATTTCTACCCCTGTTCCTGGTGTCAGGCCTGGTGTCCTCCATGCCCTGAGGTGGGTGGTCTCAGTCCGGTAGGGCTGGGACATAACAGCGAGTCAGGGACATCCAGAGTGTTTTGCAAGGAGGATCCTGATGTTCAGGCTGATGTTCAGGCTGATGTTCAGGTTGGAGTTCTCTTTCTTGATCTAGGATCCACTTGGAGTAGTTTTCATGTTTTCTAACTTGCTTTTTTCACACCTTTCTCTTTGTGCACTGGTCTGAGCTCCATGTGCTCTGGAATTTACTATATGTAATGCCTTTTACATATGTTTAGTACTGTTTATTTTTCTTATTTTACTCTAAAACCAGGTTTGTCCAGTTCCACACTTCATTGAACTAACTCAATTTTAATTTTATTGAAGGGAGGGATATTTGTAGCTGTGGGATCACCAGTGCCTGCCTGTGCCACATCTCTTGCAATCCCATGCCTATGCATCCTGTGCTATGGAGATCCACTTCTCCATAGATGTGGTGGCCAACTTTACCACCACTACACTGCATTATTGTATATATGTATTGATCAAAAATAGCTTACTCTGCATAGAATAACTACAGCCTCTGTAAAATTATGGCCATAGCATGCAAAGATGTGCAAAAGTAAAGCCAACTAACTTTGCACACATGGTCACTTAGAAAACTTAACTGCCACATCTAAATGAAGCAAAATAAAGTAAAACAAAACTGCAAGCAGATCAAGAAGAGTTCAGACAGAGCCCAAAAATCTCAGTCCTGAGTATTTTGAAATCCAGCGCAAAGCTTCTGGCCTGAGAAAGGCAGTGCTACACTACAGGGCTGCGTCACCACATGATGCCCTGCTCAGCTTCACAGGCAATAGTTTTTCCAATGCCTCACCTGAAAATAAGATTGCATGCATTGGAGCATGCAAGGATGGATGACAGTGACACATAAAGGCAACACCATGTTTCAAGTGTTAGACCAGTCTGTGCTTGCTTTTTTTGATTAGCTGTTCAACAGCTGCTCGTGGGGAAGTGTTGCTGTGGGTGATGGAACAGGTATCTCCTGCTTTTCATCTCTTGAGCTTCTGGCCTGTCTTAACAAAGGCAAAGGCTGGGTTTGACAACCCTGCTGTGTCCCAGCAGGCCTGGGAAGGTGCACATCCCCAGGATTACCCTGCTTGCTTCCAGAAGAGAGCAAAAAACTTCACATTTGGCATGGGCAGCATGTCAAAACTCTTTTTTTTCAGACATATTTTTTCACAGATAAATAGCATCTAAGATATTCTGGCATCACTGCAGTATATTCTGTTCTTTAAAGAGATACGAGTGTCCATGTCTGCATCAGTCTGGCTTTCACTGAATTAGAGCCATGAAGCACTGGGTACTTTTATCCTGAGCTGTCAGTAGGTCTCTGACCCTGACAGTCCTGCTGTAATAAGATACCTAGTGCCACCAAGCAAGGAAAATGTCATTTCTATCTGCAAATGGACACAGTTCATTGGGTAATAAATGAAGCAGGTCACTGTCCGTATGGGCTGGCAGTTATCTTCAACTCCTTGCTCCTTGATTTACTGTGTGTGGGAGCAGCTTGGCACATCAATATTACAAATTAAATACCAAGCAGATAGGTGATCTTTTGAGTTTGCATCTGGGAAGGAAACAACTTTCAAACTGAGGTTCAGCTCTCCTTCAGTTCAAGTCATGGCACTCAACTAATCAAAGTGTTTGATCAGCAGTTTTTGTGCAGCTCCAGTCTGCACAGTCTGTTCTGGGCTTTTTCTTCTCCCTTATCCTCTCTCTGTCTCTCTCCTTCAGCAGTTAAATTTTACTTCAAAGGCTGATTGAAGCTTTTAGACTAGTATTACACCACTCACTGGTTAAGTGGAAGCTGCTTAAAATCCTGCATAATTGCATTGTCTTTGTGTATCTGTTTTCTGTGGGGCCCTCCTGGTGTGTGGAATCAGTGGGCCTCAGAACTATTAGGGCCAGGCACAGTTAAGCCAATGAAAATGCTAATTAGGATGGAGAAATATATTGTATGCATTTTACATGTTTAGTTCTAAAAAAATATGAAAAATCCATAGCCTTAACACTCTAAAAATGTCAGATGGTTCTCTCAGACAATGTCTTGGGAGTTCTATAAGCCTTGGCAGAGATAATTTTGTTAATGCCCCCCCGATAATTAGATCCACATGCACACAGGATACACCATGAGCCCTGTCTTGCCTTTCAGCTTCAGGCCTGTGACAGTGGCTTGTGTTGAACTTCAGGGTGTGTTTTAAAATAGCACAAAAATATGTCAACTAAATATTGAAGCTCCCAAATGAAGCCCCTGGGCTAGGAGAGGCCAGTACTCACCCCAGTGCAACCCTGCTGTGCTGCCTTGTGTCACGTCCTTCACAGCCAGATGCTCCATCTTCTACAGGACCTCTGTCCCACCCAGGGTACAGCAGCCTAACTAACCAACAGCTAATCAAGAGGTGGGTTTCATCCTGTTCCTCACAAGGTAATCCAGGATGCTGTGTCCTGTGGCCCAGGGCAGGGTCAGAACTCAGACCCCAGACCCCACAGCTGGAGCTCAGCAGCCAGTTGCCAGCACCCAGTAGAGCTGGTGAGGAGGTGGCTGTCCTTTGCCTTCTCCAGATATCCCATCCACCCCAACAGACATGACTCCTTCCTCTTCATCATCCTCCCCTTCTCCCTTTGGGCAGACCCCATTGGTTCCTCTGTCCTTTAATTCCAGCTAAAGGCAGGATGTTGAATCCTGTCCCTTTCCACTCTGTTGGGACATTTGGGACCCTGTGTGGGAACATGTGCCTGGCCCAGGGGGACCATGGGGCAGCCCACAGCTGCTCAGTGCCTGCAGCAGCAGGAACATGGCTTCTGGTGGCACATGTCTGGGCCAGTGCCATGCAGCAGCAAAGGGCAGTGGGGCAAGCTCACTGCTGGGGCACCTCGAGAGCTGGGCAGCTTCTGTCTCCATAAAGCATGTGAGAAGTGCAAATTCTCTGAGGCAAGAGTTACCCTTCATTCTAAAAGCAGGCGAGTCCTCGTCTGGGAAGAATGATGCATCTGACTCCATTGATATAAGAAGGCTAATTAATTACTTTATTATACTATATTATTCTATACTATATTACACTGCATCTAAACTGAAACTCCACAAGCACTCAACGGCTCAACTCAACAAAATCTTGTGACTGTCTGCTGACCGACAGGCTGGACACAGGCTTGGCCCTCATAGGCCAAAGAAACAAAACACCATCACTTTGGGTAAACAGTCTCCAGATTGCATTCTACTTTGGCACAGCACAGGAACGGAAAATGAGATAAGAATTGTTTTGATCATTCTTTTCTCTGCTTCTCTCACTGCTTCTCTCAGGTTCAGAGAATGTGAATCCCACAACCTTTAACTTGGGGAACGTTCTTGGAAGGACATACATCTGTAATGGCAATGCCAAACTGCTGCTGCAGCACAGGGGTAGCTGGAGGAGGCTCGTCAGAGAGGCTACAAAGGGGGCTGTTAATGTTTACAGTGGGCTGAGCAGCGTGTATTTTATTTTAGCCTTACTCTTGGAAATGGATGAACTGGTTTAAACTGCACTCCCAGTGTCACAGGGCCTCTTATAATACCAGCACTTTGCTACAGACCATTTCTGAAAGATGAAGGAGGTGAGAGCACATTTGCTCCCACTGGAGGAAGGGCCCACTCAGCCCCTTGCTTTACAAGCCTCCCCACCTGCTCCTTGTGGCACACAAAGCCTCTCATGTGCCCCCAGCTCTCTGCTCTGCCCTGGGCTCAGGAGGGAAGAGGCACAAGGGCATGGTTCCCCCACATGCTTGGCCTGTGTCAGGACTTGCCTTCCCTTCCCTCAGCCCCAGGGCTGCTGTGGAGACACGGAGGTTATGCATTAGTGCAAAAGCAGGAGAGCATTAAAACATCAATAACTGCAGAAAATGAAAATTATGTTAAGAAAACAAATCCAAAGGTTTTAATTGTTAAAGTGGTAAAATAAGATTTTATAAACATAATCTTCCTAATACTCCATAATGTACTTCTCTGTGTCACGCAGCACAATAATTTCCTGTTCAGCTTCACTTTCTGAGCAAAAGCAGAGACCAAGATTGGCAAGCTGTAACAGGAGAGCTGGGGCTCTCCCCCAGCCCCAGCCAGCAGAGAGCCTGGAGAGCCTTTCTGCTGCCTTACCCCAGCCTGCTTTCTGCTGCTTTACCGCAGCCTGCTTTCTGCTGCCTTACTCTACCCTGCTTTCTGCTGCCTTACCCCAGCCTGCTTTCTGCTGCCTTACCCCAGCCTGCTTTCTGCTGCCTTACCCCAGCCTGCTTTCTGCTGCTTTACTGCAGCCTGCTTTCTGCTGCTTTACTGCAGCCTGCTTTCTGCTGCCTTACTGCAGCCTGCTTTCTGCTGCCTTACTCTACCCTGCTTTCTGCTGCCTTACTGCAGCCTGCTTTCTGCTGCCTTACTCTACCCTGCTTTCTGCTGCCTTACCCCAGCCTGCTTTCTGCTGCCTTACCCCAGCCTGCTTTCTGCTGCCTTACTGCAGCCTGCTTTCTGATTCCTTACCCCAGCCTGCTTTCTGCTGCCTTACTGCAGCCTGCTTTCTGCTGCCTTACTGCAGCCTGCTTTCTGCTGCCTTACCCCAGCCTGCTTTCTGCTGCCTTACTGCAGCCTGCTTTCTGATTCCTTACCCTCAGCATAAGCCCCTTCAGCCACCGGGTGATCCTCTTGAATCGCTTTTTAACCGAGTCAAGAAGACTTCTATGGCAACAGCCTTGTTTGTGTGTAAGGAAAGGGATTTGTCGAGAAGTAGTGAAGGGGGAGGAAAGAGAAGACATTTGGCTAAGAACTGCTTACACAAGTAAAAACCATATTTCCTCCACATCTTGCTTCAGAGTTTTTGGAGAATGGGAGCTCTAGAAACATGTAATTACCATTTGCTTTCTCTAGAGATTTTTTTTTTCCTGTCTTTATGGCATTACTCTGGTCGAAGCCAGCTCGCTTTGCAGACTCCTGCATGTACCTGTGGCTGTGTTCAGGGGACGCCCGGCTCGTTCCCGGGCTCTGTCCCCGCTCGGCCGTCCCTGGCTCGGCCGCCCCGCCCGGAGCGGGCCTGGCGCGCTGCACAGCACGTCCCGACTTCCGAGGTGCGGGGACGCTTGTTGCTTGTGCCCGACCGATCCCAGAATGTTTTTCCATTTCAGTGGAGCTATATTTAGGCTGCCCAGTAACTGTGCCCTGGACTTTCTAAAATAAATCAGTGCACGAGGCCCTGTTTCAGCGGCGGCGGTGCCAGCGCGGAGCCCGGCCTGGCCCGGCTGTCCCGGCTCTGAACAGCCGCGGGCAGAGATCCCGTTCCAAGCCCGGGCCTAGGGAGCCTCCTCTCCTGCCCCGCTCTGCCCTTGGGTCCCGCCTGCCACCTGCTGACCTGCGCTCAGCTTCATACAGCTCCGCTATGATCCAGCTGAATTACAGATTTGCACCTATGCAGAGAGGTCAGAGCTCCTGGGGTGTTTTCCTATTTTAACCATCACTTGATACATATTTAGATTTGTAAAAAAATAACTGCCTGTCTTTGACCTCTGTAGGAAACAAGTCAAACAAGACAATCTCCTCTCTTGTAAGTTTGGTCCTAAATCTGTATTTTAATACCAGGGATCCACTTACAAACTGAACCAAAGGTTCAGTTTACAACCTGAACAATCACTGACTGTAATTTTCGTAAGTTATTCTTCAAAACTTGAAGAGTCAGACAGCAGAAATTTTTTCCTCATTCATCGGATGCTTTTTTTTTTTATTTCCTTAACTTGGACTGGACATTGTGAAGCTAGTTAGAAAGTAAGTCTGCAGGAATTAGGCCTTAAAGCTTAAATACAAATTCCCCTTATTTCAAATCATAAAGACTGATTTTGGCCCATGTGTTTGCCAGCCAGTAGCTGGGTTTGTAGCCACACACTGCCACTCCATCCTGTGGAGACTTTGCAGTGTTTCTGTAAGGCTCACTGACATATTTATCTTACTGAGTAGCCAGTGATGCTCCCTGCTCACAGACATCAGCTGTGGGCTGCTGCTGGTAGCATCATTCAGAGGCTTTTGCAGAACTCAATTCCCACTGGGCTGGCAAGGCTGTGTGCCAGCAGCCTGTCTGGCCCCACAGAGTGGAGGATCTCCAACATGAAACTGAGTTTCATACCTAAAATATCACCCTTGAAGACAACCACAGTGTCCTTTATTTAGAACTCATTTGAGACTATGCTAGTAATTAATTTGCTGTTCAGTTTTTTTGTGGTTGGGAGAGGATTTTTATCAAGCTTGTGTAGTTGAAGCACACATAGGTCACATTTATAAATAAAAAGTATTGTTGCTGGGGTCGGGTAGGTCTTGAACAGCACCCGGCTGTTCACCGAGGTGCAAACTTGCCAGGCAATATGAACTTCCAAAGTTCAAAGGAATGGTCAAAGCCTACCAAATTGCAACATTTCTCATAAATATAAATGCTCCAATGTATCAGCTGTCAGGAATTCAGTGCCTAATCTGTCCCATCATCGACTGGAGTGATAGGAACACTGCAGTTGGAAGGATGCCATTCTGGGAGGCTGTCACATATAGTCTGTAAATTAATTCTTGAAGATTTTCAGTAGTTTTGTCTAATCAGCATTTTTATTGCAGTTTTCTTTTCAAGAAATCTTGTGACTTCTGCTCCAGTGATCGGACCAGACGCAAGAGTGAGGGACTGAGAAGCTTCAAATCAAATCAGATGTGAGAGCTAAATAAATTGGGGGGTTCTTGGCAAGACTTCTCAGAAACATAGAAACAGATGTGAAAAGAGGTACAGAAGAAACAGCAATGCCTCAGCTGCTCCTAATGAGGGTCCCAGCAGGGAGCTGGTTAACCCTGCTCAGGGAATTGCAGGCTCCTGGCTAACCAGAGGAGAAGCTGAAAATGCAGTGTCAGCATGTGCAAGGGTTAAAATGGCTCTTTCCAACCTCTAAAGCTGCCACCACATGCTGCTGGTATTGTGCTGTGGCATGTATTGCACAGCCTAGCAAGGCTTCTGTCTGTCTTGTGAGTTCTTGTGCAGCAGCCCTGAAATGATCAGTTCTGCCATTTTTGGCAAAGCTTAACCAGAAGACATGCCTGAGAAAATGCAGAAATGCGTGGACTGTCACTGTCATCAGTGTAGTCTGTTTGGTGGGAAATACAGGGTATATGAACGTTTCAAGAAGAGTAATTTCCACTGATGCCAGATTTGGGGCCCATCATGCTGCACCGATGGTGCAAAAAATATGTCCATATGTCATAAGACCCTCCCCAGATGAAAGGTTTCTCTGAACACTGGCTGGAAAAATTCCCATGCACTTCAAGTGCCTGTGGTTGTATTAGTCATGCAGTGACAAGAAAATAATCTGCTCTGGGGGCTGTGTTGATGGTGGATGGGAGAGTGGGATGGAGTTGGTTTCCCCCAGCTCTTCCACCTTTCCTTTCCAGACCAACAGCAAAAGGGACACAAACATGCATGGCAGCTCAGGTCTAAGCCAGGGAAGCTGATCTGTTGTTGAAATCATCCTGAAGATGGCAGGAGAGGAAGACATGCTCTGGTTATTTTCAAGTACAGAGAAGCAATATTTTAGCAACTGTTCTGAAATGTAAACAAGGAGAGGTTTACTACGTAATGTTTCCTGGCTTTGAGGTAATCTTTGTTACAAAAGCAAGTTATCACTTGTAGGTTTTTTTTTCATTCCTGATTAACCAAACTCCAGACTGCCTGCTTCTGAAACAGTCCTATTTTGTAACTCTGTCTTTGCTAGAAAATTAAAAAGAGAACTCTTGACTGGCATGAAAGTTCTTTTCTTGCCTTTTTTGGTAGTGTGTCCTACTGCAATAATTCTGTCGAAACACAAACAAAGGGCACTTTCTAATTGCTAAGCAAAAAGCAAAACAAAAACCATAAAATATTCAGTGGGGTAACCCATGCTTTAAATGTTGTATTTCTGAGCATTGTGTCACATTCTGGAATGAGTGGTAATGCCCTGCTGCTCCTGCAGTGGTGATGTTTACAATGCTGATATCCAGCAAGCAGGTAAAGAACTATATAATGATGTAAAAACTAGGGTTTTTTTTACATGGGAAAGAAATTCACCAAAAAACTAACCAAAATTGATTCTTGCTTTCACTGAAAACCAGGCACTGGGGTAAGTGTGTTTCACAGCAGCAGCTCACAGACTTATTCCACTGCCAGGGTGTAGCTCTCATGCCAGATAAGCCTGACATGGTGTCCCAGGTGTCAGTGTCCCCTAAGCCTGAGGGGCTCAGCAGGCTGGGGGAGACCCCAAGAAGGAGAAGCATGGAACTCAATCCAGTGGTCATCTAGGAATAGCAAAACTTAAAAGATTCAGTTTTCTTATGGTTTCTAGGAGTCCACCTGTTCCATATAAAGCCAACACTCTGAAAACTGAATGGTGCTAAAAATGCAGTTTTCACAGAGGAGTTAGACTGCATGGAATACTGTTGGCTGCCTGTAGTAACAAAAACAACAAGCTGCTGAGCCAATCCTGGGGGTGTACCTGCAATGCTGAATGTGCCCCATAGCTAGGAGGGTTTCCATGCCTCTGCATTCCTGGCTGGAGAGGAAGGGCTGAGTATGGACATAGAGGATCACAGCGGAATGCAAGGCAGGTCACGAGCTGCAGCAAGGACAGTCAGATGGCCAGAGGTAGGTGTTTAGTTTATCTGTCTCATGGATTAACAAAGTGAATTTGGAGTATCTATATAAGGAGAAGCTGAGGTACCTATAATCCATTAGATTTGACAAGGAACATTACTGGATACAATATTGTTTCCTAGTGGTCTTGCTGGGATTAGAACCCTTGTTGTAACAGCTATTCCTATTTGTCTTGTTATACTTGCTAACCTAACCCCTATTTGTCTCCTCTCTTTGTGTTTAACCCTGAATTTCTTTTAGTTAGCACTTGCAGCATCCTGTGGTATTGGGGAGGAAATTTGGACATGAAATTGCACAGCAGAGAGAAAGTTCTCTGTAGAAGTAACAAGCAGTAAGAAAATATATGCAACGTTTAACTTATTTCTTGCTTCCTTGCCCTGGGCAGGCTGGTACAAATTGTATCTTGTGTCAGACTACAAGAACCACAGAGGGAACAAGGGATACCAAGGGATTCAGTTAACAGGAGACAAAATGTGTTTGTATTAATTGCTTAGTGCTCAGATGTGTTAGAAATATTTATATAACAATAACAAACTATTTCATAGCTTACGTATGACTTGGTATTTCCAAAGACACTGTTAAACAGCAGGGCTTACTGGAGTCTCTGGCAGTGAGGACAGTTTGTATGCCCATTAAAATAGATAGGTTGCACCCAAATAGATATTCTGTTCTCTGGTAGAAGTCCCAAACTCAGATCTAAAACTTAGGGAATTGATGAAGTTATGCATCCTTAGTAGAAAGTTTGGGAAAGATTCTCTTCAAGGAAGGCTACTTTTGCTTTGGCTTTTGGTACTGCAGCCAGGGGGAGCATCTACAGATACAAAGCCAAAAAAGCACCAGCACAGAAAATTTTCAGGAAAGCTGCAGCTCTCTCATATAAATGTGTTTTATGAGTGTCCAGAACTGCTCTAAATCTTTCCTTGTCGAAGTGGAGTCTCACTGTTGTGGAGAACGGCTAGAAAATAAATTACAAGTAAACCAAGCTGTACCAAAATTAAATGCCAGCTGTACTACAGCCTCATAGACAATATATTTTTGAATCTCTGCATAGCTGTGATGTGTGTGTGCTGGACAGGCATTGAACTTCTTTGCAGAAAAAAATACCCCCAAAAGCAACCAAAAAGACTCACCAAAGAGGGAGGAAAAAAAAATTAAAAACTCATTCCAGATAATGAGACCTCAGGGCAACTTGTTATTTGGAAATTGGTTTCTCACTGAGCCGCTGTGTCTGCAACGGGCCGAGCTAATCCAGTCATAAGAACTAGAAGGATTGATCTTGGCTGAACTCTGTGACTCTTGTCTGTCATGCTTAGTGAGAGAGGAGCCAACAGTCCCTAAAATACCCTTCCTCCCCGTGGCTGGGCAGTTGCCCTCCATCAGTGGTGTGAGCAGCACTCCTGCTCCTTGCATGCTGAGCTGCTGGTGACAGGCTGAGACGAGGGTGCTGCAGACTGGACAGCAGCTGTGCACATCACAGCACCCTGAAAGTGCTGAAAAGAGACTCAACTGAATGGTTGAACTCTGGTTGGCCTTAAAAATAAGAATGAGGGGGAAGTATGAGGAGTACATTGAACCTCTGGGGCTTGTCAGCACGGACAGCAGTCTGACAGGTTAGGGGAATGCAGCAGGAGGGCTGGTGAGTCTCTCTAGCTGTGTATGCACAGTGACCAACCCAAACAAAATCAAAGTGGTTTGTAGCCTGCTAAGAGCACAGCACTTAGGAGTTAGGCTGGTTTAATTAACACAGATTTTTATGCCATAACAAGATTTGCTTTTCTTGAAACAAATATTTGAGACCTTGAGCAACACATCTGAGAAACTAGAGAATAAGAATAAATGTAGATCTCCTTGGAATAATTACCTTGTCTTGTGTGCACCTTTGAAACACTCAACACCCTTACAACCTTTTCTGTAAAGCTTGTGGAACTTCATGGCCCTCATTATTAAAGGTATTGAAGTCATTTTTATCAGGGAGAGGTGGAATCCTTTCTCCTCATCACTTCACACTGAATCTGCATCAACTCCATTTGATTTTATGTCATTTCTTGTGAACATGACCCAAGCCCACTCCACCATCAGAGGAGAGAGAAAAGGTCAGAACCATAAATTTTTGACCTTGCTGGGTGAAAGCAGATATTACACTCAAATCCCTGTTACTAATGGTTGCTATACTTCATGGCAGTGCAGGCAGCGCAAAAGGGCACCAGCAATGACATCTTTCATCACTTGTGCTAAAATGCTCTTCACTTACTGCCTCTTGCATGGGGTGCCAGCAAAATGAGATGTAAATGGATCTGTTGACAAACAGGTTTAATGTCAACACCCACAATGATACGTTGTTAATAGTGAGGGCACAAGATATTACAGAATTGTTTAAAAGGGGCAAGTGCTGAAAGGTGAGCAAAGTTATCATCAGGGTTATTTACTGTGTAAGTGCCATGGTTGGACTGCTGGCTCTGGTTCAAGGCAGCTCTCACCCTAATCTTCCTTTTCTTTCTGACAGCCTCGCTCCAGACTCTGCTGCTAATCACCCACAGCCTTGTGGGTCCCCTGCCAGTGTTGCAAGGCAGCAGGAAGACTCAGGGGACACACACAGAGGTACCAAACCCTCTTGGGAGCAGTAACTGGGGACTAAAGTGCCTTTGGCTTGGTGGAAGCTGTTCTGGGGCATGTTGAGAACTCCTAGTAATAGAAGTTAGATATTGTGCAACTCAGGGCAGCTATTAGATGTGACACCCCTTCTGTGTGCTCTGACTTGTTTGCTTTAGAGGGAGACTTTTTAATCACACTGGTATTTATATTGTTTTGCAATGTTTTTATTGCTATTCTGAGTCTCTGTTCAGGGCAAGAGTCTCTGTTTTGCTAGGCACAACTTAATAACTTAATGCTGTTATTCTCACTTGATTTTCTTCTGTAATAAGGATCTCAGGACACTGAAAGTTGCTACTAAGGGAAGCAAACTGAAAACTTCCCTTTCTCTAATGCTGAAATACACAGGTTTTTTCATGGGGAAGGTGCTGGAGTGAGTGACTACTGCTGGTTTCCACCGTGCCTCAGGCAAAAGAGGAAAGATTCTACAGAAATATATCAGAAACATACACAGACAAGGTAGTATTTGTGAATGACTTAGTGTCTTCCAGGCAAAATAGTTTATAAGCAGGATAGCAATTAGACAAATGATTCATTATTTTGGTAAGGCTGTACTATTGTGTTATGTTTAACCCAGAGTCATGCCCCCATCTCCCATGAAGGTCTGCTGTCTTGGGTGATGTGTAAACATGGTGAGGAATATAACAGGCAAGATTAGACTTATTCCAGTCAGTTTTTGATGAATAAATATTGTGATGGTACATTTTAATGATGTGAATGGAGAAACTATCCCATGAAAGGATGTTAATATAAAATAGCCAAAGGGAAAAGGAACTTCTAACAAGATAGGCACAGCCCTGAAATCAGTGTTTCCTGTCTTAGGTTGATGGATTTGTCACTTCCTCCCTTGGCTCTTTCCCAAATGTAGATGCCAAATGAAACAAAAATAATAACTACAGATTAAATAACAAAAATAATAGCTACAGATTAAAATCTTCCTTAGATTTAGAAGAACCAAAAATCTCCATGCACAGCACTAGAAAAGTATCTCCAAGAAAATTTAATTTCAGCATAAAATGTAAGAATGTTTCTTACTAGAAAAAAAAAATAATAAAAGGAAAGCATGACATGTGAAGTTAGCAGGAACTTCTGTGGAAACAGGCCTGGGTTATGGCTCAATCAGGGATCATCTCAGATGTTTCTTACAGCTAATCCTGAAATAACTTTTTCTTCAGCTAAAACAATGCAACTTTGAGATGAGAAGCCAGGGGGAAAGTGAGAATTCCTGACACAGAAGTAGAAACTTGTTAGTTTCTATACTTTGGAATTAGAGGGAATGCTCTATTAAAGATATTTTCAAAGATATTTTTCCAGCTAATAAGTATTGGTTTGAAAACAAGTAATGACCACTTACATTCTAGAGTTAAACAGTGGAATGGATCTCAACTTTGAGGCCATAGGGCAGAATGTCACCTCACTCCTGGGGAAACCTTTCCTTCCAACATCTTTTCTCTAATGTCAGCCTCCCTAATGTTCCTTCCTCTGTGGCCTTAGCTGTCATTCCATAGGAGGTTCTGGCTGGGAGTGTGATCCAGACCAGCAGTTCCTTGATCCCCCACAGAAGAAATAAGTTTCATGGAAATATCCCAGACCCACTGGTGGTGAGTCATTAGGCTACATGGCAAGCTCTGCCTGGCTTGCTCTCCAAGCTGTCTGCATCCCAGTTTGGATGTGACCTCCAACTCCTCCTGGCTTTCTGCTTCATTTTACTTTTTCCCTATGTGATTCTTAGGGCTCCTTCTTTTTGCTCTCTAACAAGGCAGCTCCATCTGGCTCCTTCTAGTGCTTATTCTGTTTCATGGCTTCCTTGTGTTTCCCTCACAGTGTGCCAGGCAGGAGCATGCAGGACAGCTCTCTTATTGTTTGCAATAATAAGAAAGGGAGTGTTATATGGCCCTTTTGTATGAAGTTTCCTGCAGGATTACAAATCTCTGCCTGCTGTGGTGCTAGAATGCTCTCACTCCACTTCAGGCTGTACATCCCTGCATGCCCTTCCTCACAAATGGCTTCATCCAGTAATAAAGGAAATACCTGGAAACTATCCATTTGTAGGACAATGCTTGAATGCTCTTTGCTTCAGAATTGCATCAGTTTTGCTTCTACCTACTCCTGCCTCTCTCCTTTTTCTCCACAGAATTTTCCATGCTTTGAGCCTGACCTCCCTTTCTCTGCCTGGTTATTAATCCTATGTCTCTTGGTCAGGTCCTGGCTCTTGGCAGTTTGTACAAACCAAGTGACTCCTTTCTCTCCAGACCTTTGCTGAAGTCCAGGATCTCTCCTATCTTTCCTGCTTTCTCTTTTGCCACTTCTTGGGCCTCTCAGCAGTCACAGAACATCTTCTTCCAATTCCAGCTGTCCATAGCTGTGAATTTAATAATTGTCTCAAAAACACAGTAACAGCAATAAATATTTATACTGTGATAGCATTTTAACTGGTACTCAGTTATTACTGAATTATTGCAAAAACTCAAAGGGAAGCAATCTTTGGCCTGACAGCAGAAGCTGCTGAAGGTGGATTCAGCAGTGCCTCAGGGCAGGTGTATCAAATGGTGTTTGTGCTGTGCTGAAGAACTCTGTCTTTTCAAGTGGGAACTTGAGAAACTTTTGTGTACCATAAGTTTACAGCCTGTGTTCTGCTCTCCTGTCACTGTGTTGCCATACAAATCCCAGCCGAATAACTCATACTGCATACTAAGCACTGGTTAAAAAACATCACACATTACATGAACTTACATAAACCACTAAGGTTACCAAAGATTTATCTCCCCAAAACAACAATATCTTACATCTCTAAGACTGTAGCATGAACTTACCCAGGAAATACCTCATCACCTTCTGCCCTCAGTATAAACTCTGTTTCTTTGATGTTACCTCTTTTAAATATATAATAACATGTGTGTGTTGTTAGAAAATTCAAATAATTGTATATACTGGAAGAGAGAGTAAAGGAGAGCAAGCATGTGAGAAGCTGATCCCAGTGGGGAGCTCAGGAAGGAGCTGAGATGTGGTGAGGGAGTGTATCAGTTTCAGTGTGGGAAGGATGGAGTAGCTAAATGGCTTGCCAGGATGAAGAAGTGACTTTGTACTGATGTGGGAAGGGACCCCACAAGGTCTGACTCCAGGCTCTTTTCTTGACTGGTTGTTGCAATTAAGAAAAGAAATCCCCTATCTTCTTACCATAACAAGCATATTCAAAATAAGACATTAATAACAAACACAATGTCATTTACCACAGCTTAACCTTAAGGTGAGGGTGGAGATAACTTTATTCCTGCAGTATTCCTGGTCTTCAGCTCCAGTCAAGTGCAAGGCTCCCTAATGCTGACAGTGGTAACTCCAGAGCTGGATAAACTTGTCTTTATCAGTGGAGTCAGAGCATGTTATTAGCAAATGTATATAGCAAATGTATATAATGATTCTGTGTTTTGCTATAGCACATGTTTGTGTAGCCTTTTCTGACAGTTAAAGATGTGCTAAGTTTCCTTGACAGAAAACAGACATTTTAATAAAATGGCTGCCATTTAACTAGAAACTCCTGGGCAAAGCTCTATGGGAAACAGTTCCCATGACCTTCAGGGGGGAAGAAATGTTTGTTTTTTAATAAGGTTCCATTCTGTAAAAAAAAGTCCTTACTCTGCAGTATCCAGGCTTTTTTAACACAACCCTAATGATGCAAGTCCTGAGGAACTGCATATGCCATTTGCAGAAACATATTGCTGATTACACTAGTCTTTACTTTCAGATAAAGAAACTTTGAACTATTTCAGAATAATGAATTTGGAGCAGAGTAAGGCTGAAGCAGAATCTTCTTAATGCCTCTAATTTCATTACATTATACATTTTAAACCTGAAATGACAATTGCATATTGATTTATTTACCCATTTATGCAGCTGACTGATAGTTTTGTGTGTCTGGCAATTCATACTTGGATTTTGCATTGATTTTGGTTTGGATCATATTTAAGTTCACATTTAATGTATTTATTTTAATATAAAGCATGTTTTACAAAAGTAGCAGAACCTATAACCCAGCTGTCTTTATTCAGTGTATTCTGTTCATGCTTAAGGGTCACCAGCTTGAATTAGGTCCTTATTCAACATTGTGGGATTGTTAATAGGCTGCACATGTCACTGAGCAATTGTTAGAAAAAAATTATTTATGAGCTGCCCTACCTGGGAGTGTTCCCCAGTGGCAAGACAAGAAGTGAGCAATGGGAACTGAAGTTGCAAAGGAAGTTACTCCATCTGTCTTGAAAGGCAGACACAGGTGAGAGACAGACAAGGGATGAAGAGGGGCATTCATGAAAAGCTGATTCATCACTAATCTGCTTGTACTCAAACACAGAAAACAATAGCTTGTTTATGATAAGGTTCTGCCCTTCCAAACTGCATTCCATTTTGGCAGAGAGAGTGTACTGTATACCATGAACTCGGGGTGATTGGCTTCATTTCACCAAAGAGCTTGTGCTGAAACTCCATTTTCTGTCTGTGGTTGGCACAGAAACAGAATGGGTCTACTGGGCAGGAAAAACGAGAGAAGCTCTGCAGAGTGCACCTGGACCGATTGCTCTGAAGGCTGTTTGGCAGAGCTGGATGGACAGCCATGCTCAGTGTGAAATCTGTGCAGCTCCTTAGGCAGCTTTGGCTCTGAGCCCACCAAGAGTCACTGCTCACCCCATCTGCAGTGGCACCACCTCTCTGCATCTCTAACTCAGTCCCAGAGCCTTAATTTCCTACATGTTATATGGCCTGTGGGTTTGTGCTGCGTGTGCTGTACCCATTCTGTACAGCTTAAAGTCAATAAAATAACAGCAAGTTTCTGGTTTTTCTTGCATATATATGAACAAAAATAATTTTGAATTACAGACACAACATGGTCCCTTCTTCCTGGCTCCTCTGGCAGAGGCTTTTGCAAGCAGTGTGTCTTACCCTGGCATTTGTGGCAACCACCCTGTTTTCTCTTGGAGCAGCAGCATTTCTCACATCTCCATGAGCAGGATGGCTGGCTGGCCCTTGGGCACAGCCCCACCTGGGGTGCTCACAGGCTGCTGCACCCGTGAGGAGGGAGTGCATTGCTCCCCAGAGACACCTTCACAACTGTATCCTGAGCTCCCAGTTCAACCCATGACTTATGCCAATGTATAATAAGACAAATATAAGTCACATATGTGCCCATATGGTAAAATAAGAGAATCCAAGAGGGATGAAGTTTTTCTTTAAGCTTCTAGCAGCTGCAGAAAGAAATCATTCTAGGAAAAGAAGGCCTGTACTCTTTTTGACAAGCCTGCTTTCCAAAGGAAATGATGCTGGTGTGGTTGCACTCTGCCTATCAGACTCCTTTCCTCTCCTCCAGCCAGCACCTTTCCAGCTCATGTGCCAGCTCAGACAGGTTGGGACAGGATGAGGGCCCCGAAGAGGCTCTTTCTCCCTGTCACATGAGACCTGGGGGCTGCTCAAAGGACTAGGACCCAGCTCAGTGCCTGCCCTGGGGGAAAAGCCCCAGTGGTTGTTCAGAGTTACCCAGTCCAGTTAGATCACTTGCTGGCAGAGCAGTTCATGACTGTCTGTGCAGGGGGGACACCAGATATTTATACCAGAAAACATTTATTTCATTCATGGGTCATGAGAAGGAAAGGAAGAATTGGCTAGACTTCACATGGTGACACCAGGCTGCTCAACTGCTGATTAAGCTGGATTTTCTGTGTTCAGAGTTCAGCGGGGATTTTTACAGACTTTAATTGCAGAGCAAACAAAACACAAAATGAGGGTCTCCATTTTTCATCATGTTTTTCACACATGAAATGAGAATCACTGGGGCTTGAGGCTTTGCTAGTTACAACATGATAATATTGCAGACCTTTGTTTCGAGAGGGAAACCAGGTAGAAGAATGGCATTCATGGAAGAAAATTTCTGGCTGGGTATATAAAGAGCAAATACTCCCTTCCTGCATTTGATGTCAGGTTTTCTTGCAAAGGTTCAATGAATACTATGTGCAGGGGGTTGGCTTTTCACTGTGTGCAATGTGGGGACATATTGGTGTCCCAAAACACCAAAGGCAAATGGCAGTCTGGCCCAGGCACTTGGGGCTGTGATGCCACTCATGCAGGCAGTGCAGAGGAGAGAAAGCTGCACAGCTAAAACTGGGTCTGAGCACTTTGGTTACTCAAGTAAACTCAAATTTACCTCTCAGGTAAATTGCTTCCATGACAGTGGGTACTGGGGTGACATTCTTGTCCTCTTGAGAGACATGCCCTCAAAGATAGACAAAAGAGCTTTGCACTGCTGAAAGCAAGAGAAAAAACCATTTTGTGTGGATAATTGAGGGGAGTAACAACTGTTATTTGACTTACTGTAAACATTACAGGAGAGGCTCTTGAAGAGCTCTTAGTGAACTCACACGTTTCACACAACTTGTGAAGAACAAACAAAAGAAGAAAGAACAAAATAGCAAATTCTTTTGTGTTCAAGTCGTACTTTAAAAGCATAATGTCAAGGCAGAAAAGGTGTAAAGCAGTATCATTCTATGTATGTATTGGTTTTTAAATACCTGACTTCACATTTTTATTGCGGCAAACAGAATTTCATTAATCATTTCAATCACTTTCATGGAAAAATTTCTGACAAAACATTGAAAGCAAATTACCAAGTAGCTTGTCCATGTTTAAGAAAATTGTACTGGGGACTGGTCTAAGCTCTATTTTCAGTCATATTCTTCAATTTATTAAAATACTTAGAGTTTTTATGCCCTTTCTCTCTTCATATGCAGGAACAGAAATAGTATTTTCTTTGTCTAAACAGGTTGCAGCAGAGCTCTACAGACAGATTTTTATGAATTGAAAAAAAAAACCCAGAGACTAAAATTCTGTATTACATCTTAAACATCCTTAAAAACTCCTGAATTATATTGAAGGGCAATAGCAGTGTATACTTATAAGGGAAATTACTAATCTCTAATAGAAATATAGTGCCTCTGACTATCCTATTGAACAAAGAGTTGTTCCACATTTGTGCCTTATTTCCAACCATTACAGGCTATGGTACACAACCACTGTGTTGCCAAATGGGAATATCTACAGAAGCTACAAAAGTTATTTACTTGCTGTAAGACACCATCACCCCAGCCTGTATATGGGGAGCACAAGTTGAAAGTGGGGGGCTCAGGGGTGCTCCAGAGGGTGGAGGGTGGTGGTCTACAGGGCTGGAGTGGCAGGCATGGTAGAAAGAATGAAATTCAAAAAGGGAAATATGAGGGAATAAGACTGAATTGAGACCACAGGAGAAATGTGGTACATGGGGTTGCTGAGTAATGGTCCATGAATGTACAGTGAGGTGATGCTCACCATCAGATCATGTGCAATTCAGCCCATTAGCTGAACTGCATCCAGCAAAATCTGTTCTTTCTCCTGGCTCACTCCTAATACACTGCAGCTCACAGTGTGTGACAACCACAGTGCCAAGCACATAGTGGCTATCAGCCTATGGCTTACAGACATGGGGCTTATAGAAAGTAACAAAGAAAAGACAGATTATCATACTGGTTTCAACTGCCTAGAAGGTTTCTCTCTTCAAAAATATCAGAGCAACTCAAGCCATAAAGGGTTCAAAGATGGTGCAGTACATAATATCCAGTGGTGATGTCATCTGTTCATTGTCAGAGGGTAGCTCAGTAGTCTGCTGGATTTTAAGTCAGTAGTAACACTGATGTGCAATTTCACTGTAGCTAGAGATGAGGTTTCCCAATGACCATCTTAACCACAAGTGTCAAAAAAGAGCAGAGCTTCATAAATTTCTGCCAAGCCTGCTTGGTGCTATCAGTAATCATTCATCTCTCAGTCAGGCATTGCAGGAGATTTTGTGCTTGTGTGATAACAACCCATGGATGATGGTAATGATGCCAAAGTGAAAGAAGGAGGTATATATAAAATATAGTCCACTTAGTGAGGTCTATTTCCTTCCAGTGTAAGTCTGTGAAATTCACTCAGCTGCTGATCACCTGCACTGTCCCTAATTAGATGTGGTCACTGACATTGCCAGCAGTGCTCAGCACCACTGTATCAAAGGAATTCAGAAGCAGTGCGTTTGTGTCTCAATGACAGTTGGATGAGTGGTGACCTCTTCAGGCCTCTATGATATGCAGGCTCATTACATCCACTATAGCTACAGAATATCACCCTCTTCCCTTCTTTTCCATTGTGTTCTTGTGAAGAGCTTTACACAGGGAAGAGCTCAGCTGCACCAAGAGTGATTTTTTTGCTCACCACTTCATGAAGATACAACCATAGCTGCAGCTACAGGACAGAAGAAACCTGACAAATCCTTATCTCATTATGGCTGTCATCTGAGTTGCTGTCTCTGGATAATAATTATCCCCTAATAATGTTTTAGCTTGCACTTTGAATCTTGCTGTCACCATGTTTGTAAACTTAGAAAGAAACTTCTGTTAAAAAAGGCTTTGTCTGCACCCTGAGCTGTCAAGAGACTGCACAAGACTCCTTTTCCAAAGAGCAGGACCCTGCTGCTGGTGCTGAGTTGCTGGCTCAGGAGCTGGCCACAGTCTTGGAAAAGCCTGCATCTCCATGGCTCCTCTCAGCCTTCAGGGAAGGAGGTGAGATGAGAGCAGGAGCAACATGACTTGATTTTTCAAAATTCACGGTAATCTTCAGAGAAAGTGTGAGGCAAAAATAGCAGAATGGCTTCCAAATTGCATACAATCTCAATATCATGTGGAGCCCATCATGTAGGGACTTTTTTTAAAATCTAGCTGCCTCTCATTTAATAATGAAGGTCCTCAGCTTTCCATCCAGAAGACTTGTGTTTTGATAATCTGCTCTACTGTTTCCCCAAATCCCCTTCCCTCTGTAATCAGACCATCAGTCACTACAAAGGATCAAAATTGCCACATTTAAATACTATTCTTCTTGTGAGAAACTACCCTCTGATCAAAGATGAACAGCATGAAATATGTTCCTTGTTTTTGCAGTAAACCTGCATGTCCCTTGTTGTCGATCCAAGTTCATGGAGGTTTATTTTCAAAGCAAATCTCTTGTTTTCCTTTCACCAGAGAGTTGTTATAAAGCCAGCTATTGTTATTATAGAGTATAACTTTATTTTTTTTTAGTCCAACTACTAGAAGCAAATGGTTTTCATCAGGTAAAAGTCATTGTATAAATGCATTATATGGACAGGTCCTGGACACAACAAGCAGTTAATGGTTTTTAATTAAATAGAGTGAGACAGGACACTCAAGAAGTGACCCAAGGATTATTTGTAGAGGAAGTTTCTCTCATGACTAATAGTGACTACAAATAAGATGGGGTATTACAATAAAATTCTACTGCTGACAAAAATATTAGCAGCAAACGACGACAGAGCTTTCATCTGGGACTAGGAGAGCATCTGGAATATATTAAGACTGTAAAATTTCCCTTAAAGTGTGGGTTGCTAAAGTCAAAACCAGCCACCCAGAAACTATGGCACTCAGAGAAACTCAATATTTTTTTTCATTAAAAATTACTTAAGGAGATTTACATCTTCTCTTGGTTGACATTGTGATGTTCTGCTTGTCCAGATTTTGAGTCCTGAAAATATGCATGTGATGAGAAGGAGTGGAGAAAAAAATGGTCTCAAATATGTCCTGCCTATGTTGATCTGGGAAAACAACCCCATTTCCAGGCATCCTTCTGCAATGCAATCAGTCAGATGCTCTTTGCAACCACTCTGTGCAGATACCCACTGGTTATTAAAACCGTATGTGAAGCTGATGAATTATGTATCTAGAAATGCAATATAAGCACCAGATATTGACAGAGATAAACAGGACTGAAGTGGGATGTGCTGGGACATCATTACAGAAAATAAAAGAAAGTTTGCTTTAAACAAAAAGGCACTGTGCTAAAAGGCCAGCATCAAAGCAAAGTTCCTGTTTCCTATCCTCCTTTCTCTCTGTCCCCAGGTGTCATGACACCTCTCACTGCAGTCTTGTCTCAATATGGACTGTGAGTTCCTGGAGACAGATATTGTCCTGTAACTTGCATCCATTGTGTGCAGCCCAAGAAGTGCCCTGCCTCTCCTGGATCTTGAAGTGGTGTTTGGGAGGCAGCTGCAGCTACACTGGGCAGCTCCATGTCTCTGCAGCTGAACTGCAGAGCATGCACAGGGACCCTGGAAGGGCACTCAGCACTTGCTTCTGTAAAGCTGCACCAGCTGGTCTCAAACCACCAGGAATTAGGAATAACCAGCCCTCTTGTACAGACTTCCATTTTCAGAGTAAAACCCAGATGACATTAGTTTGGGCTACACTGGGAGCTCCCAGAAGGTAAGTCAAGGTTTGAAGAACAAGCTGAGAGACAAAGGGTGGCAGTGAACTCCTGCTCTTAGCAAACTAGGCCAAAACCTGCAAAGCTCCAGAGAGTGGGGTTCATTTCACCCTCCAGGAGCCCACAGGTCAGAAGACCCTGGATACTTCTTCCATTTTCTTTCACTTGCTCTAGTGACAACAGCAATGGGAAGGACTTGTTCCCCAGCAGTTATTTCCAGCAGCTTGTGCTGAGTGAGATGAAGTCAATCTCCTGTGCTCACAAATCAGTCCTGCCAAAGAACTTTCCTGCCCTATGTTTTCCACCCTGAGGCACTTCCTGACTATTTCTGGAGGAGGTTTGATGAGGGGAGTGCAGCACAGCTCAGCACATGAAGCACAGGAGGACTTAATTTGCCATCAGCATAGCAGTGGTAGGTCATGGTATCTCTTGGAGCCAAGGATCTCATGACGAAAGATATTCACAAATTCAGAACAGAGAGTTGGTCCAGAATAAAAGCCAACTCACTGGGTGGCCTTGGTAAGCATCTTATGTCCCAGTTGGATATTTATGTTTTTATTTCCACTCATGCATCGTTTCCTTAGAACAAGGGAATGTTTTTACATGATTTTCCTGTAAACCTTCAGCCCAAATCCTGATGTTGAGATAACAGCCCATATTCAGAGATCAAAGAATGGTGTTAGGAAGAAGCAATTAATCTTCTCTCTCCTCTTCCCACCTCCCTCCATCTCCCATTTCCTCTTTCTTCTGACCATCAACCCATTTGTGTGGGTGAAACATTCAAAAGTGGCTATAGAAATAAGATTAAGTGTTTAAGAAACTGGCAAGGAACATCTGTCCATCGAGATCCTTACACGTGGACAGCACACAGGATCTAAGCTCTGATGAGCCTGTAGCTACCTTTTTGGCACCTAAGAGGAAGTTTTGGAATGCCAGCCCGCAGTTTTAAGAAGGACAAAACTCTGTACATGTCTCCCATCAGGGAAATCTGAAGATCTTGATCTAGCCCACATCTCATCCTACCAAGATGCTGGTGAATGTTGTCAAAACAAACCAAACCACAGAGAGAAAGTCTGATCCTGGAAATATTCTGCAAGGAGAAAAGTACAGATATACACTTCTCTGAGTACCAGTCCTTACCACCTAGCCCCTCTTCAGGGTTTGGTAGTAAGGGAGTGGCATGTGTGTGTAGGAAACAAAGTAGGGGAGCTGGAATAATCCACTAATGTCCTCAAATTTTCCCTCCTATCAGTAAGTCATTGCTGCTAAAGGCAATGAAGGAAAACTGCCAAATATAACAGCTAAAACCAGCACCCTGAAAAACATAATATTTAGGGAAAGTTGTGTGTTGTGGCCAGCTTGTACCAGCTGCCAAGTCTGCAACCACAAGAGGCCCGGGGCATGTGGAGGTCTCCAGGAGAGTGTCTGTTGGTGGCCAGGCACAGGACAAATGCCCTGCTCCTGTGCAGATATGAGACTGTGACCCTCACAGCTGATGGATAGTCCTGCTGGCAACATGGAGGGTCCAGCTTCTCCTCCCTTCCAACCAGCTGCTCTTTGCAAATGGAAATGGAGATAAATGCTGGTGACTGTCCCAGGGAGGGATGTATGGTCTTGTCAAGCAGTGGCTCTGACTAGGACTGAGGCCATGGCTCCAGTGGCAGCTCACAGGGCCTTAGCAGGAGCTCAACATCAGGATGGAGAGAAATAGGGCCTTAAGGAGGACTGGACCTGCTTGGGTCCCGTGGATGTCCTTTGGAGTGGAATATGGGAGTTCTTTTCTAAGGTGTCTCTGTTAGGATGAGGGCAATGCAATTCCTTTCTCTGGGGGGGCGTTGGGAGGGATGCACGTCATGACACAGGGCTGTCATGAGAGACACCTTGTAGAGTTGAGAAGACAGGATGTGAAATATGCAAAGAATTCCCCATTCTCCCTGTTTATACACCTGGGGCCTGATTTGGGCCTATGGTGAAGCTCCTTTCCCTGACATAAGGATGACATTGCCTGCTTATCCTGCAGGGAGATTTTGATTGAGGAATTTTGTGTGGATGCTATAGAGGTGATTCCTGATCTTTTACTGGTAGCAATTAGTAACTCTATTCCCTGAGGATTTGTGTGTCTTTGTCTAATTCATGGTTATGGGCTCAAGTGACAGCAAGGCAACATTTTATTGGCTAAATACCTAATTTGGAGGCAGTTTGATCTTCTGCCCTTAAGGTCCATGAAATCCATGGCTTTGAGTCTATGTGACATCAGCTGCTTCTCTCAGCCAGTGTTGCTGTCCTTGGCATTAGTCTTCTGAAAAGCCTGAGACTTGAGGCCAGGATGTGCAAAACCAGCAGTGGTTTGGGATGAGTAGTGGCCATTTCTTCCAGTAGGTGTGAACTCTGGAGCACGCTGAGCACCTGTTCTCCAGTCAGGCCTGTTCAAGCAGAGCAGATACTTATCCAAGGGCAAGGCTTGCTGGCTCCACATTTCATGTGAACTCTGCAAAGCTTCTGCCCCACCAGACAGACCATGTTGGGGCACAGCTTCCGGCAAGGTGCCGCTGCAGCAGCAATAACATTCACTGTACCTCATTAAAAATGTACCTGCTCATTTTTGATGGTCATCTCTGTCTAAAGAGTCATAAAACAGCTTTTAAAAACTTCACAAGCTCTTTCTAAGAGATCTCCTTAATTTTTCAGTATCTGAAAGCCTCTTCTCCCCATGGGACTCCTGGAAGCCACTGCAATTGCTCCTGTCTTGCTCCTCCTTGCAATTTGCTGCACACACTCTCACTCATCTGCTATTCCACAGCTCAAGCTGTGGCTCATTGTGACAATATTTCCTCATAAGGCTGTGCTTAGAAAGCGAGGAGCTCATATTTGTTGGTGCTGGGTGATGGCATGTGAGGCTGCACAAAGAAAAACAAATGTTTGAGATGTTTTTGAAGGTGTTGTCATGAGACAAAACAGGGCCCTCATTGCTAAGTTTACTTGTGCTTGGAAGTACCAGAGTCTGTTCAGGCTCTTTAATAATTCTGCCCTGGGAAGTTTCCGTCACCTCCCTTGCCTTCCTCCCCTCCTGCCAGCTCTGCTTGCTACTGGAGCTGTGCACTTTGGAGGGATTGTGGAGTCTGACCAGCCATTGCCACCTTGCAAAAGCAACTTCTTCAGCCCTGTTTGTCACATGGGTGACACAGCTGGGAGCACCTCGTGCAGTCACAGCAAGGCTGCATTTGTCCTCCTCCAGAAGAGTTCCACTCATACCCCACAGATTTAAACATTCCAGAGGCTTTGTCCAGGCTCTAAGTAATTAAAGTATCCATGCAAATGGATAAGGGACTAATATCCACTCAGTTCAGGGGAAGCTGTAAAGAGGAAACACTAAATCCTATCTCTCTCAAGGGTCAGGGGAGCAGAGGCAGAGGAAGGGACAATGGGTTGGCCACTGCACCAATTTGAGCTTGCTCACTCCTTATCCAGCCTGATTTGGAAGCAGAGCTTAAAAGCTGTTTGCTTGGGAGGTTTGTTATAGCTATGAAAGCTAATGCTGGAGTTAGGCTGAGCAGCAGGGCAGAGGGTAAGACAATATTTTATCCCTAAGTTAGAACACTTCCACAAGGGTAAAGTCATCTGCTCTGTCAGTGACTTGTGGATGCAGGGTGGGATCATCCTGTGGGTGCCTCACTGGGGCTTTCCCCACGACTGCCTCCGGGTTGGAATGCTGCACCTTTGGGTCCTCAACTCACCCAGGGTGCACGTCCCTCACCCTCCCTGTCCTCTGGAGAGCCTGGTGATTCTCTGGAGTGAGGAAAGGGGATTATTTAACCAGCCAGCCAATCCCAGGGAGAACAGCTCTGTTAAAGCCCTTAGAATGTAAGACCTTCTTTCCCCACAAATGAAGTTGAGAGCTGCGAAGTTCCAGATTCCTGGAAACTGGTGTCTTCTCCTACAATAATTGTGTGGGCTGAGTAACAAAGCACTTCTAGTATTTAGGAGAAGACTTATTTTGAGCTTGGAAAGGTTTGCTACTTCTCTGGCCAGCTGTGTTCTTCTTTGAAATAAAGGAAAACTCTCTCAGGCTTTTAGGCTTTGGTATTTCTTAGTTCTCCCTTTTTTTTCTTCTTCCTTTTTTTTTGTTTGTTTTGGGTTTTTTTTGTTTTGTTTTTGGTTTTTGGGGTTTTTGTTTGTTTGGGTTTTTTTGTTTTTCTTTTTAAAATTTGAGTACCAATTTGCCCTGGAAATAAGATATGCAAAGGAAATATATTTGGGGAAGAACTGTACTCTGAATATGGGAAAGTGAAGTCCCAGGAGGTGAAGGGTCTTGCCCCAGGCCCCATAGGAAGCTTGTCCCACACTGTAGAACTAAAGGACCTTTTGAACACCAACACTTTTTCTTAGTTGTAATTTTCTTGTAAATATTTGGGTCTCAGATTTCAAAGTTCAAGCTGGGTTAATCACAAAGAATGCAGCTCTTCCTGCTTTCCATGCAGGGTGTAAGGTAACAGTCTGTGGTGCCCTCCCAGACACCCCATGCATCTGCAAGGGTTTCAAGTGACAGCTGGTCTTTAAAATCAGTATCACACATACAGATTAATCATTACCTGGCTGCTCTCCTGGCTTCCAATCAGTTCCACTTTATTGACTTAGCCTGGGCTCAACAATGGTTTATTAATCTTGCCTTTGTGTCTGCATAGCAGCCTTATTGTGATTAAATTGTTCCCCATTTTCTTAGCCAGGTCAGTGCTGTAAGGCACTGAGGACTTTGTTAGCTGGGGCTGTGGTCTGCACACTGGAACAAAGGTGAGATTGCTACAAGGGCCAGATCAAATTCCACAGTGTGGGAACTTTCTCATATGGAGAGATTTGATGACAAGATGCTGCTGCATCCTGAGGAAAACATAGGAATGGAGCTGGGAGACTGTCAACACCTCAAAGTTGCCCATCCCGTGGGGTGCCATCAGAAACTGTGCTGCAGCCCAGCCAGGCTTGCAGGGCAGGGGATACCTGTGTGCCAGAGATATCTGTGTGGCTGAGGTAGCAAACATGTTTGGGAAAGTTGCTCCAAACCATTCACCAGAGCCTGTTCCTGGAAACAGATAATTCAAAACATTTGTCCAAAGGATGATTCGTGGGATAACCACAAGCATTTATATAATGGAGCAAATATTTGAGACACATCCAGATCAGCTATTACTGATGTTGTTGTTTTCAGTCATCTTTCAGAGGAGTCCCTAAGGGTTGCCTGCATTGGGAAGTGACAGGAGGAGAGTTGGGCCATGAGGTGCACCCCAGAATGATGATTCATCTGCTCTTTCCAGATGCAAGTCCCTCTGCAAATGTGGACCTGAGAGCCTGGGACTGTGATGCAGAACCTCTAAAGCTTTATTTTTAGGGAGGCAACCTGCATACCAGGAGGAAAAAGAGCCCATTATAAAAAGTAGAGGGAGTCAAACAGCAGCTGTAAAAACTAAAACTTCCAACAATACAACAAACAGAAAATTACATTTCCCCTCATTGTGTGAAAGGAGCCAAGGTTCCAGCCAGCTGTGGAGGAAATAAGGAGTTTACATTATTTGCAATGTCAGTCTGCAAATTTCCTGTCTGTCTCCCTCTACAAATTAGCAAAACTTTGACCAAAAAATTATTTTCATTTTATTCCATTTTTCTGTTTCTGTGGGGAGGAGATGCACCCCAAGCAGTGTGGTCACAAACAGTGTAGCTGAGAAAGTGCCATGGGAAACTGAGCAAACAGGAGATCAGAAGAAGGCAGAAATGGCTGTGATGCCAGACCAAGGCAGCTCTGCCCCTCACATTTCTGGGCCCAGACAGAGCAGCAGCTTGCAGGCATGTGTCAGTGTCTGTGGTCTCACAGAACAGCATTTGCCATTTACTCACAAACCCAAGCCCAAAGATTTTATATCTCCTGCCATGCAGAAAATTACCTCCTCCTATGTTTGTTTTAAATTTCAAAGCATTGGCATGTAAACTTAAATTATTAAAAGAAAAATGCCATATTCTGTCTTGGTGCTTGCTTATTCAGTCTGGGTAAGCAGAAATCACAGCCCACATGTGCCAGAGAGTTTTCCATGTCTTCCTGCACTGCAGCATGGAGTATTTTAGCCAGCTGTGGGCAGAAATGAGCCCCACAAAACCCTGGCCCTGGGTGGTGGCTGGCATTCCAGCTGCTTTCCCAGCTGCTTCCAGCATCCTGTGACTGATGTTGCTGGGCAGGAAAAAAGCAAACATTCAGAGTCAGCACATTTCAAGTCAGGTGTATGTAAAATGAAGCAGTTGATAGTCATTAGCAAACTGCTCAGCATGGCACAGGCTTCTTGAAGTACTCTGGGGGACAGTCAGGGGTGCAAGACCCCAGGCAAAGTGTCCTGACTTTGCATTCTCCTTTAGTCAATCCCACCACAAATAAAACTAGTATTACCAGCTCATCTTCCTGTCCAAAATTACAACTTTTATGTTCCTAATTTAAGGGCAGCTCCTGCCTGCCCTTTGCCTGTGTTTGAGGTATGCTGGCTGCTGGGTCTCTGGTCTTAGTGTCTTGGAATAAATAGCAGAGCAGTCAGCTGCCCTGTTCCAAGATAGTTGGAATCATCAGGATGCATTTCAGGTGACAGAGGGAGGAATAATTCAAGCTTCTTCTCTTGAGAGAAGGGAAAGAGCATGGAGGAACTTCTGAATGATAAGAGCTGGATTTCACCTACAGTACTGTGTTGCAAACTGACCTAACTCAGCTGCTCTCACTTCTGTAGCCAAAGAGATTATCTCCCCTGCCTGAGGTGCTCTCTGTGCTTCTGAGAGTTCTCCTCCTCTGCTGTTGGGTGTTTGTGTATCTGTTGCCCCCGTGCAATGAATGGGGGGCACTTTTCCATGCACCTCCCAGGGCAGCCCTCGGAGGGGACCCTGAGAGCCACATGGGGGTGGTGGGGGATTGTCAGAATTCAGGACATCCCTCTGGCTGTCCTGGATTGCCAGGACCCCTGCCAGGGCGCTCAGAGACCCTGGCACAGAGCCCAAGACTCCTGTGGTTTTGATTATGGCCCATGGAGCAAATTACCAACCTTGTATGAAGATCTGCAAGCCACAACAGTTTAGGTAGAATGATAGTGAATTTATCACGGGGTGAAAAATAGATTTTTGGGGTTTTTAGAATGGGGGTTCAGGGGGCAAGATGGAGGAATCTGCGCATGTCCAGCCTTTCTCCTTCTTCTTCTTGGCCTCCATCTTCTGCTGTGATGTTGGCGCTTTTGGATTGGTTTAGAGTAGAAACTCACTGTCTAACATAGGTGATAGGTATTTGGAGACTCACTGTCTAACATAGGTGATAGGTGATAGGATAGGAAAGTAATTGTAAACATTGTACATGTAGTTTTTCGTATAAAAAGATAACACCGCCCTGGGAGCAGGCAGAGTGCCTCTGACTGTTGTGCTGAACAGACCTCAGCTGGACAGGAGAAAATATTTTATAGATAAATAACAATAAACAACCTTGAGACCAAGAACTGAAGAGCTCTGACTCCTTCTTCAAGCGCTGGGCTGGGAAAAGAGACTTTCTAACATTTCCTGGGGTCACTCTGACCAGCGAGAGATCCCGAGAGGGGATGGCCAGGAGCAGAGGGGTCAGGCGACCAAGCTGAGGGATGTGCCCTAGGAAGGTCCATGGAGGGAGTGCACTAGAAAAGAGACAGAAGTCTGCTTTTGGAATGGCTACAAGGATTGCTGGCTCCAGGGTCTCCCAAGCTGATTAACTTCTGGTGCTGAGTAAGCTCACGTGTTTACCTTCTCAGGAGATGAAAAACAGAGTGAGGTTTTGCAGCACTCAGATTCCCTGAATTTTTTTAAGATTTTGATTAATCATGAGGCATTTTGGCAGCCTCCTTGGATACTCCATCACGCCTATTCAATCAGTCACTGTCTGAGTGCTTGCTCTGCCTGGTCTCAACTGGTAAGGCTTGACACTACAGGGGAATGGGTGGGCCCCAAGGTGCTGGTGGGGCAGGCAGCTGGCTCTGCTCAGGGGCTGTGCCAATATCCCTTTGGTTTCTGCAAGGGGAGACCTCATGACAAATGCCCTTACATGGATGTAGAACATAAAATAACCCTTAATGTGTGTTCTGTGCAGTCACGGTTGGTTTGCGGGGCTCAAGAAATTAAAAAGAACCAGACTTCATGGACCTGGAGGTAATCATCATTAAAGCTGGACAATGCCATCAGTATTACAACAGTGAGGTTGTGGAATTATTGCCAGATAGGTTATAAAAGTGGGTTTTCACTGAGCCCTTCAGCTCTCTCAGTGTCTCTGTTGTGCCAGGTAAATGGACATGAGGGACCCCTGAACTGTCTGTCTCTATTAACAACAGTGCAGACCAGGACGAGACTTTCAAAGCAGAAGTCTCTATGTTTTGGGATGAGAGAGAGGTTTTGGAGGACATAAGCTGGATAATCTTTCAAAAAAAGTGGGAATGCACTCCAAATATGCACTGGACAGCACATGGGACAACATCCAGATAGTGCAAAGCAGCCCCTCCTTGAAATGCTCAGTGTGTAGGTATGGCCCCACACACACCTTCCCCTTTCCACTCAGCAATTTTGCTTACTGGCCAATGATACACAGCCAGTGCTGAACTGGTCAAAAAGATAGATACCCTTTTCCTGTCCCCTCTGCATGGTGAAGTGCCTGTTTAGTTCCAAAGGTGCTGTGTGGTAACTCTTGTTAACAAATCAGCTTTTCTTGTGTTTTACTGAGATGGCAAATCTGCTTCTGTACACAAAAAGTACAAATCTGATTTGCAGAAAAATCTTTTTTTCTCAGACAGAATGGGTGCTGTGCTTCATTTCCTCTTCTAAATATTTCATTGTCTAAACCAGGAAAATTTAGCATTCTTCCTTCCAAAAAACTAATCCCAGGAATATGCATAAATATGCCACTTTACAGACCTTGAATAATAATATAGGCCACTGAAAAGCCTAACAAAGTACAACCAAGCATGTCTGAAAGAACAGGATCAGCATAAATTGGCACAAGAATAAAGACAAGAACTTCTACAGTAATGTGTCACTTATTTTATGTCTTACAGTGCAGCAGCATTAAAAAAATGTACAATTCCCTGCTGTTTGCAAGTCCATTTGGATTTATTGCATTTGGGAACATCAGGTTTCCATCATCACTGTGTACCCATTCCTTGATTTCTTTTTGTGATGATGACTGTGGCTGGTACAGGCACAGTATCAGAAGTGTCATCTGTCTCTTCTTCAGAAACTGAAGCAGATTTTGCTACCAATCTTCTTTGTGCACCATCTGCCATGGGGGTGTATTCTAATTACCTGGTTTTGCACTCACAGCAAGAAGCTGATGAGTGGATTCCTTTCTGAAATGTGTTGAAGACTCTTACTGGTGCTGTATTTACATGTTAGACAGAGTCAAAAGCGTAGAGTGAATTGCAATATCTTAGGTCTTGGGCATTTCCATCAGAGGATGCAACATGGACTGGCTGAGAACAGGCAAAGCTTATGTGGGAATTGTTCAGCAAGTTGTGTGTGCAGAAAGCTGTCAGCTGTCTTGCCTGCCTCTTCCTCTGTCAGGCATTACAAAGTCAAATCTACATAGTAACAGTCATCAGATTTTGGGTGCACTGTAACCTTTCTTTCTGATAAAGTGATAAAACAATTTGTCACTCATTCACTGTTACAGCTGAATGACATGAAATAATAATAATAATAATAATAATAATAATGCTGTTGGTGAATAAGCAGCTGAGACAGTTGCAAGTTTTAAGCTACATGGCATTTAGTAAGTTGGGAAAAAAAGGCTTGTTGAGATAGCCAAACATTGAGTTAAATGCCATGCAGACAGCTTGAAATTGGTTTCCTGGGATCCCTTTTTCTCACAATTCCTGAGCAACTAAAAAAGTAAAGGACAATTTTCTTTAGATATTTTCTTCATGGCAGTATTTATTAGTTTAAAAATTTTAACATCATTAGGGGAACATTAGAGGGAATATTGACCTCTAACTGGAACCAAATTATTATCCAAAAGAACACTCACATGCTCTACTCCTTGAAACCCCACGTTTATTTTGCAGCTGTCAGCACTAGGAGAGGTACATGTGATGTGGAAGAGGCTGAAGAGATGCTCATTGAGGTTTCCTGATCAGGCCTGTAGCTGGGCCAGACAGATGTGTAGTGAGACTCTTTTTTGCCAATAATTATGCAACCAGCACTGATTTGTCTTGAAGAACTCTCAAACTTCCTGGACAGACTGCTCACACATGAGTTTAACAATGGCAGTGGAAGAAAATATTTCCCTTGTCTTACTTGTTGCTGGTTCCAGCTGTAGATTGCTCACCAATTTTCCTGTGTCCATCTTTAGATTAGAGAAATATCAAAACTGTCCTCAGCTAGTGCCCCTTAAAAATTCTGGAGAGCCAGTGGAAAATACCTAAAAAATAACTTGTGCCTATGTGAATTTTGCTATTTTGATGCCACCATTTCCCTCACACTGCTGGTGCAGAGCACAGTAAAGGTAGAGAAAGTCAAACCAATGAGGACAAGAAGTAAGAGAGCCTTGCAGCTCTGCTGCACAGATACTGCTGTGTCCTCTGTTTAGTGGCTGCTGGTATTTCTGTGCCTGAGGAAACCCAAGTTCCCTCCTGTGCTGTACTATCCCTTTCTATCTATCTGAAATAGTGAAATGATATGAGGAGAGAAGATTATTCTTACGCCTTAAAAGGCTGAAAATATTATCTTTAATACACCATTGAAAGTTTGGGACCTCCCTGTATCTTACCTTGAGCTTTAGGTTTTCAGTCCCCCATTCCAATTTGTATCTTTATGGGTACAACTGTGATAAACCAGCACACCACAGTGGCTCTGCAGCTCTGATCTAGGTTTACACATCCAATAGGGGGATGGAAAAAGCGGGTTTACTCCTGTTTTTAAGTTCTTAGAAGGGTTTGGGCCATTGCATTGTGTGCAAAGGGAAAGTTTGCAGTAAAACATGAGAGCCACGATTCTTGGATTTGACCACTTAATGAAGCAACTAGAGACAGGTTCAGATCACAGCTCAGGACATTTGTACCCCCAGGTGTTCCAGGGTCCAAGGCCCTCTGTGGTCCTTAGTGATCAGGCCAATACACCAGCTGGGTCAACAGGAGTTCAGATGCCCAAATGCGATCACCAAAGGCTCTCCAACACTTTTCATCAACCAGATCACCACTGACAGTAGGAGGATAGCAGACACCCTCGCCTGTAGAGACCCCTGCTTTTAGGGGTTTGTCTGTCAGGGCTAAATTCCACCTTGGGATTTGCAGATGGACCTTGCTGCCTTTCATGGGCAGTCATCAAGAGGGGCTGGAGGCTGGAGCACACACCCTGGCCACAACACAGTGTCCATCCATGGCCATCCATGCTCTCCCAGCCCAGATTAGCTGTCCTTGTGCCTGCTGAGCCCTCAGAAGAGTCACAGCTACAAGCACCAGATAGGTCATGGCAACAATGCAAGAGCAAGAACAAGAGCATCAAGATCTGGAACTCAGGTTGTGGGTAGGAACTGCAAAACTGCACCGAGAAAACTGGAAAAAAGAAGTTGTCCTTTAAATTAATAAAACATGTCACCCACAATAAACAGAGAGCTTAATTCAGATCTGAATGCACCAAATAGAATAGAACTAGATGGAAAAATCAATTATGTGTTCTACAGAACTGAAATGGAAACCTGGCTGGAAGTCTTCCAATGGAAAAAAATTACTTGCAAAACATTGACTGTAGTTAATTGTCTTGAGGATACTTTTGGCCTTCAATTAATAAAATCAACTGAAGGGGAAAAATGGAGATATAATTTTCATAACAGTGAACATTTTTCTATTTGGACATCATTAGTCTTTTTCTTTGTATTATGAGCTATAACCTATTCCCAAAAGTCTATTTCAATCAATGTCTTCATTTTTGTTATATAAGATCTTTGAAGATGTTTTTACCATCTTGTATTTTTTCACAATTAGGATTCATTTGCAATATTAATTCTGGAATTAAAAAAAAAAAAACCTCAAAGAAGTAAAATGTCCTTTGCAATGAAAACTCTAACTTTTGGATTAGCTGTTTATGTTCCTCCTGAAATATCTTTACTTACTGGCTTTTCTTATATTATAATATATTCCAGCTTTTGAAATAAAAGCACAGTTGTTGACTAGGACATTCTTCTCACACCTTATAATATGTCTGCACAAGAATGAAAGCAAATTTTATACTCCTTGATACATACCATGTTCCTAGAAATAGTTGTATGATAAACATATGTCTAAGTAACTCAGATTTATTCTAAGTTCTCCCAGAAAAGGTCCATTATATTATTTATTGGATTTATATTTATTTTTTCTTTTATTTGTTCATCCCTAGACTCAGGCTGAAAACTTCCCCAGTCTGTCCAGAATCCTTCATGGAGACAAGAAAATATCTACATTTTTTACTTGTTTGTCTGGATTTTCTTTTTTTTTTTTTTATGAGAATAGGAATGAAAAAGTACACCCACAAGACCTGCACAGAACTTGTCTAACAGAGATTGGATATCTGATGATTAAAAAAATGGTGAAAATGACTGCTTGGGAGGTTCCAGGGGATGAAAGAAACACAAGAGGCCAAGGAGAGATGGCATTTCCTCAAGAAAGTCATGGTAAGTGTGCAAGGATGAACATCCTGATTAGGGTGGTGACTAGCCTGGCTAAAAAAGTGGCTTCAGGAGCTACAGGGAAACAAAAGTTGTGGTAACTACATTGTGTGAATTAAGTATAAAGTATGAAAAAGAGAGGCAAGGCTGAGGCAAGAGAGAGGCCCGAACAAGCCAGGAACAAGGGGGCAGGACTGTGGTGGCTTTGCCACTGGTGGTGTCCTACAGTGTCCAGGACCCAGAACTCTCACAGAGAAGCAGCAAATTCATCTGACAAGCTGACATGGCTGACAGACTGCCCAGGCTTGGGGGACATGCAGGTCCTTCCAGAGGACACAGCAAACCACAGCACACATCAAGCAGTAGCTACCAGGTGACATCTAGAGGAAGAGGAATCTCTTTAAAAGAAGCACTGGTAGAAATAAAAAAGCCAGGGAACATCCTGCTTCACTGCTCAACAATGTTGCAACTGTTGGTAAAAGACTTAAATTTATTGCATTTTTTTTAATCAGTCTTTGCTGCAACCAGGTAACCAGTTAGTTAGTTACATATTAGGAAAAAAGAGTCAAGGCTTCGTCTTTAGTAGTTAATTTTAATAGTCTCAATTTTTAAAAAATCATTAGCAAGGCAATAAATAGGACTCTGTATGGAATTGTCAGAAATACAGTTATTTTCTCCTTGGGGTAAATAGCAGGCTTTGTGGGGGAGGGCAAGCACCTTCACTTTAGCCAGGCACTGAATGCCATGTTTTGCCATTTTCATAAGCAGGACATGGAAATGTGGTGTTGATGGAGGGAGTGGACATATTTGAAAGCAGGCTACAGAAATAACTGTGAATTCTTTACGAGTGAAACTTTTAGAGACCAGAGAAGAAAAAAGGGATTGTTGGAGCCTCTTCTCCTCTATTTTTCTGTGTTCCTATGACTTCACATGCACGTAAATTATTATTATTTCCTATTATATTTTGCATTCTATTCTTGTCCTGCTTTGAACCCCTCGCTGTTTTTTCTTGTGTAATTGACACTGAGTTCAGTGCCTGCTGAGTTATATCACAAGTGTTTCTTAGTTCCAAGTGGCATCGAGATCTGACAGCCTCTTTTGCCAGAGGAGTTTCTTTCTCCTTTGAAGTCATTACATTCAATAACACAGGAGGCATGACAAGGCAGAGAGAGGGAATTGCAAACAAGAGAAGCCAGACTCCATGGAATCCATAGCAAAGCTGACAACTGAACCCAAATCTCCTGGATCCCCAGAGAGTATCTCATGTGAATGACTATCCTATTAATCATGGGGGCTGGACAGGCTGTCATGAGCCACTGATGAGCCTCACACCAGCAGCTGCCATCTTCTCTCTTTCTCAAGTTAAGTGAGTACAGGAGCTATTGGGCTGTGTCTTAATTGTGAAAGCCCAGGAATTACTCCTGAGGCTCCAACATCCCAATAAATGCAAAGTTTTCATCTCAGCATTGCAAGCTAATGAGCCTTTCAAAGCTCCCCTCAGGTTGTCTGGAGCCACTACCCAGCCGCAGACTTAATTTTCTCTATACACTCTGAAAAATGTAGTCTATTTAATATTCTACCCACAAGCTGGCTTGAGGCTACTTGAAGCTATTGTTTAGGGTTTTTTTCCGGTCTGTTAATTATACCTAAAATTGGCAAACTACCATTTCTGATGTAAAGCTACATGTGATGTGTCCCTAAGCCAAATCACATCCTATCTTAGTCTGGAAAGCTGGCAGCTAGCAGACAAACACAGCAAAAACTGGGCTTTGGAGGTGTCTCCTGAGCATGTGTAGGCAGCAGCAAAGACAGAATGAGGAGGTGCCAAAAGGGCAGATCCTGCAGCACTCTTATGGCAATCCTTTGCTCAGGGAAAACTCTTATTTGTTTTAGGGAAGTGATGGCTTTGGAGTGTGGATTTGCAGCACTTATAGGCAGATGACCCCTGGGAAAGAGCCTGCTGTGCCCCCTATTTATGATTGATGGCTAATACCAGGTTGTGCTGCTTCTCAGCGCACTGAGCAATGCAGGTGAGAGTCCCTGGGGTGTCCCCTGGGCTGTTGGGGACAGCCAGCAGCAGGGCCACCTCCCACAGCCCAGCAGTGCCAGCCTCAGGAGAGCCCTGGCTGTGTGACACGCACACTGCACACCATGGGGCAGAGCTGCGCTGAGCTGAGCCCTCTGCTCACCTCTTGGGTTCTCAGTTGTTGGAATGGCTCCTGAGGTATTAAAGAGTCTTTTTTTCCCAGCCCCACGATTGAGGAAGAAGTTGGGATTCCTCAGCTCTTGGTTTTCAAGGTTGTTTATTTTCTCTTATCTAATACATTCTTTTTCTGACCTGCAGAGGTCTGTCCACTGACACTGACCACCCTTGGGGCGGTGTTATCTTTTTATACTAAAAACTACATGTGCAATATTTACAATAATTTTCCAATAACTATCACCTATATTAGACAGTCTGTCTCTACCCTAAACCAATCCAAAAATGCCACCATCACAGCAGAAGATGGAGGACAAGAAGAAGAAGAAGACAGGACATGCCCAGATTCCTCCATCTTGCCTCTTGAACCCTCATTCTAAAAACCCCAAAATTCTACTTTTTCACCCTGTGATAAATTCTATTCTATCACTCTTTTCAAATCTTTGCAGCGTGTAAATCATCACACAAAGTTGGTAACTGTTTCCATGGGCTAAGATCGAAGGCACAGGTGTTTTTGACTCCGTGCCAAGGTCTCTGACCCCTGCCAGGGTCTCAAGTCCTCCAGGACAGCCAGAGGAATGTCCTGGGTTCCAACACATGCCTCTCCTCACGTGCTGCACCCTCAGCATCGCTGCTTTGGAGAGGAAAGAGGTCCTGGCAGGGGACAGCTGGTCCCAGGGAGGCCCAGCTCAACAGGAGAGCTGTCCCCAAACAGGATCTGCTCACCAGGCTGCACACCTCTGCACACTGAAACTGAAATGCAAACACAGCTCCCAAGGGCAGGGCAGAGCCTTGGCCTCCTGCCATTCCTGATCCCAGCCTGAGGTGACAGAGATTTCGCTCAGCACTGCCCTGTGGTGCCACAGTGATGGATCAAGGGACAGCCACTACCATTGCAGGTGGTCATGTTCACTGTCAGTGGTCAGGGGAACCAGAGGAGAGGAAAAGGGCAAAGACTCCGTGCTGGCCATGAGATAAAGGGAAGGAAAACTCCAAGAATCACTCTGAATCCATGCATTTTCCTGGGAAACCTCCATATGTGGCTGCCAAGGCCTTTACCCATGGGAGACAGACAGCCATGCCTCTCCTCCCAGGGGTGCTTGTGAACCTTCTTCTTGCAGTCCACACAGCTGAGGGACAGCTCAGGCCTAAGCACCCATGACTTTTAGTTGCTGCAATTAGAAATTAGAATGGAAAAAATCTAACCAGAATGGAATAAAAAATATTTTCATTTTGCAAAGTCTGAAGTGAATATTTTTTTTACACTTTTTGCAATTTGTGGAATGTTTTTGAAGTATTTCATCTTTTTGGTAGTTTAGCTTTTAGTTTCTTATTTGCTGCCAAATATAATAGACTAAATGGTGGCCACAGAGTAGCACTTTTCCCCACTTTTTAAAATTTAACCTTGTTACCCTCAGCTTTCAAGACATTATAAAAATGTGAAAGTTCTGAAAAACTAAGGAGTGGCAGAAAGAAAATTAAAAGAAAAGTGATGAGTGGGGAGAAGAACAGAGGTTATTCAAGAAAAAGAAGATCAATAGGTTCTCATCTGGCAAACGGGTGTTCTCTCAGAAATCTGGACAGACTGAATGACAATCACAGGGCCACCCTCACACAGTTTGTGCAGCCTCTGACTCCACTGTCAGATCTGCTGTACAGAGGCATGAAATGATTTTGCGGCACAACATCTGTGCTTTAATTACAAGTGCATTTCATGCCATGTAGCAAAGAAATCGGAGGCAACTTAATTTAGCCAATTACTCTAAGATCAGGGTTAGTGAAGTCTCTTACATAAACACTTCAGAGCCTATGCAATCCATTTCCTTCTTTGCACAAATAAACCTCTCTCTTCTGTAAAATTTTGCACACAGAAAGAAAATTGGCAAGACCAAGTCCCCTGGTAGAAGCTCCTTTCTGCAGCTACTCAAAAGAGATATTTTATGACCAAATCTATAAAGTTGTATGAAACAGGGCTCCAGCCCCAACAACAAAATGGGGTGAGCTGGCTGGATCTTGGGCTGTGGCAAATTGGTGTGGAGGGGGATGGCTGGGCCAGCAGCAGCCACTGGGGTGGCAGTGCCATGCTGGGCGGTCCCTGGTGGGTTTGGGGACTGTGCTGGAGGGGTCACAGGGGACTGGGCAGCCTGGCAGTGCAAAGCTGCTTTCCCAATTTGGCATCTGTGACTGGGCTCAGGCTCAGGTCCAGCTCCATGCTTTGGTAGTAAAACTGCAAATATAACAGAAATTCATAATTTGAGAAAAAAAAAAAAGTTACATTTTCCTTCCCACCTTAGCAAATTATTCAATGAAATTATTTATTTGTAGAAAATTATAGAAATTTGATCACTACTTTATGTAAAAAAGCTGTAATTCCCTTGTCACTCTTGCATTATGCAGGATTAAATCCATTGTGATCTGGAAAAGAGCAAGGGAAGGGAAGGGAAAAGGAAAGACATGACAAAGGTGTCCACATATTAGAGCATTTACCTCTTACTGAATGTATCTGGAGCAGCCAGCATTGCTGGGAAATAAAATAATGTAAGAGAATTTAGAGGGCAACATCTGTTTTAGTGTCAGAATTCATTAGTGAAGAAAAGGGGAACACAGGTACACCATGGGGATTTGCAAAATCTGAGATTACAAGCAAATGTGTCATTCAACATACACTATTTCCTGTTTCTTGCAACTTTGCTTGACAGATGAAAAGAATTTGAGTCCAACTAAAGAGTGTACGTGAGGCTTAGAAGTATTATGGTACTCATTATCCTTTATGGAATCCTCCTTAATGATTTGTTCTGTGGCCATATAAAGGATCACAAATGCAATAAAAGTGGGAAATAGTGAGTTAAAGCAATGTCTGGCATGCTGATGTCATCTATACAATAAACAAATGTCAACGTGGGGCTATAAATAATCTCTTTATCATAATCTTGAATTGATCCGATACCAGATGTATACACACTTCATGAAAATTCCTTAGCTTTGAAGAAAGAGGACAATAACCTGTAACATAAAGCTGTATGAATCTGTGTGTGTGTGTTTCCTATGGGTAGCATATGCTACTGCAAGAGGGCACAGGGCTGTTGCCTTTCCTGCAGTCGATGTCTCTGTGCCAAGCATGACACACTCCTGCGAGCACGCAGACCACAAGGATCACTTTGGGCTGGTAAAGACCTTCCCAGTGACAGGCAGGTCCTTGGAAGTATAGAAAAAACTTTATAAAGAACATCTCATTTATGAGAGAGGTCTGAGCACACCTGAGCTTTCCCTCTCCAATGCAAAGTGAAGTACATTGTGATGAAACATCGCGTGAACATACATCTGTGCTGAAAGTCTTGGGCATCTAAATCCATCCTTTTGTTTCAGATCTCTTTTTAATGCTGCTTATGTGAGATATTTCTGTACAACAGGAGGTTTTACATTGTTATGATTACATTTAAAAAATAAAAAAAATCCATTTCATCGGCCGAGCAGCATCTTGGGGCTGACTCAAGCCAATGAGAATCTTTCCATTGACGTCACTGAGCTTTTATTCAGGCTCTTAATCTGCAATCAATCAACCCTTAATATTATTCCATGCAGAGCTCCATGCCTTCGTTTGGTGATAGAAAAAGATGAGACCAAACACTTGTCCCAGCTACCAATGCTGGCAAACGAGCCTTGGTCATGATTACATTTCCAGTGAGCCTCGGTCAGGAGTTATCCCAAAATTCACTGTTTTGCCTTTTCTCCTTTGTGTACATTCCTCCAGCTTCGTGTTTTGGCTTTCATGCTACACTGGGCTGCTCCTGCTGATCTAAGCTGGAGAGCCCAGCCCTGTGGCATCCTGAGTGCTGCTGGGGACAGCCAGCCTGAGCCATGGGCTGTCTCCAGGGGCAGGCAGCGTGTCCCAAAAGCAGGCTCTGGGATGTTAAATCCTCCTGCAGCACAAGGTATATACTAGCAGTGCTGAGATGCTGCATGAGATTGCCAGGGGAAAAAATGGCATAAAACCCCTAAACTTCCCTGGCCTCTCCCAGCAATGCATTCAGTACACCTCATTTAACCTTTCACTCTCCAATGGCCATGGCTGCATTTTCTCTGCACAAGCTGCCAGAATGAGGAACATCTGCCTAGGGGCTTTGATGGCAGGGACTTTATCTCTTGTTATGTTCTGGTGGTCTTTCTAGTATTCTTTCATCATATCTTTTTTAGAAGAAAGAGAATGAGAGCCTGGGTCTCCTCCTGCAGGGACAGTTGCACAGGACCATATACAGCTCAATGAACCACACTCCAGGACTATGATGTGTCTGTAATGGGTGAAACAATTTCCCTCAGGTAGCAGCAGAAAAGAACAGGCAAAAAGGAAGAACTGAAATGCAGGGCATTATCAGAAGTCCCTGAAATGGGAAATGGTCTGGTACACTGAACATTGAGAGATTACCTGGAAGAGGAGTGACAGAAGGGAAGGCTGAATAAGTTCAAACACAGAAGTAAGTTCAAACACTTGCAAAACAGGGACTGCAGAGGTGCCAGAGATGGTAAGGTCCCAGGTGGGAATTGTGCCTTGCTGCTTCCTATTGCAAGTCTGTCACTTACATTTGGAAATCATTCAACAAAGCCTTGGCTTTATTTGCTTCAGTACCCAGTTGCCCCTGAAAGAATAAAAATTAACCAGCAACCCCATGATGTCAGACAACAGAAAGAATGGTTTTAACTTGCAAGGAGCAGGGAATTCAGGATAGCTCTCAGGGCTAAGGACACCAGAGCTACAAATACCTATATCTGAAGGTGTCAGAGTATTGGCCAGTCATAAAGTGGAGGCCAAATGAACAGATTTAAAGGAATAAAGAGCACCCAAATGGAAACTGCAGGTCCAGAGAGTGTCCACACGTCTAAAGTAGACCAGAAGCAGAGGAGGAATCACTGCCATGTCTCTAACTTTGGTCTCTCATTTTATTCATGCTGACTCCATCATTCATGCCATGGATTGAGGAGGGAAGTGTGCAGTCAGACAGGAAAGGAAACTCATGGACAGAGGGATGCAGGGCTCAGGGCTGGCCTGCTCTGCTAGCAGACAGCAGCTTTCCCCAGGCCAGGGGGCACACACTGCCCAGGACTGGTTTTGTGGTCTTGAGAGATGGGGGAGCCCCAGGAGCAGAACTGAGGATCAGGGAGAAAGGAGAGGAGCAGTTAAGTTCAAAATGCTTGAACTGTGGCACATCTGGGTGAGGGTAAAGATGGTCAGGATCTCTCACAGGAGGTTTGCATGGTGAAGAACCTCCCTGCATCTGTAGCTTCATTGCAATGCTAAAGATTAAATATGTGCCACTTAAGACTTAATTTGAGGTGAAACCATAAATTAAATTTTTCTCATCTCTCACCATTCATCATTTCTGGGAAGACATAAGCATATACAAGTCAGAGCTAGAAAATGAGGAGTAATTGATGGAGCAGCCAGAGGGCTTTGTTGTAGCCACATGCATTTCGTGCTTGTGAATTATGCCAACAACAACAAACAGATTTACATTAGTAGCACATTCAGGATAATCTCTTGATGTGTAAAATATGTCCAGGTACCCTGATACTACAGATTCTGCAGAGATAGGCTTTATCAACAACACACAGCTTTGTTTCTGAATTAATGCTGAATATTCCAGGTGCTCTGTAAGACTGAAGGCCTTTGCACTATAAATCACAGGAGAGCTATAATTTTAGCCTTTACAATGAGAAAGCTTGTTCTGGGAAATCTTTCCCTCTCGAAGGGCCCCTCTTGACTTTGAGTAGTTTGGGCTTGCAGGTCTCCCTAAATTTTTAGGCTAGAATTTACAGATAAAAATGTAAAAACCAGGTCTCCATCTTCAATATTTGTCCCAAGTGTGAATATAATATGACACTAAGGCAATGATGCTAAGCTGAGGTGGGGGGAGTGAGATCTTTTCTTATGTGACTTAGGGCCACAGGAACTTGAAAAGTTTAAGCTGAGAAGGGACAAAATAGGGTATGTGTAATTTTGTTTCTTATATTGCTCCCCTCTGGCTTCAGGGGACTTGTTGATAGCCTGACTGTGTCACAAAGTTCCTGCCACTTCAGGTGTTCTTGGAGTTTTACCATCTGGACATGCAAGAAATGCAAATGTCAGTTCACAGGACACAATTTTCTTCCTTTCAGCACAACAGGAAAAGAAACTCACTTGGAAAACGTGAAATTAATGTAATTAATGACTCTCAGAAATTGAGAGGGAAAAGTAACCAAAGTAAGTAATTGTATAAAATCTCATGATGTTTAAATCTGTGTGTTTGCATCTGATTGAACAGGCTGCATTCAGAGGTGTATCAGCCCTACAGCCAGATAGGCCACCCTTTTTTCAGCATTGTAAAACTATTAAAAATAGATGATACCCCAATTTTCCAACCTATTAATGCTGCTTGGCCAACTTCAGTTGAATGAATCTGATGAGAAAACAGCTGCAAAGTGGTGCTGGTTGTGTTGGAGCTCAGTATCTCTCTGCCATGCAAACCAGAGCTCCATCATAGATAAGGAGAGGGATCCCAGCCTGCCTGGGAAGTGCAGGAGGGCTGGATGGACTCTGAGGAGCCTGGCATGGGAGGAGCTGTGCTGAACCTGCCACCCACAGCTGCATCAGCAACAGCCACTGCTGGGGTCAGCTGCGCCATGGGAAAGGATGTGATTCACGGGATTCTGAGGAAAATCATTGCTGGAGCTCTGCAGAAAACTGCCTTGCTTCTGACTCACTTACTAACTAGAAAAAGAAGAATTAAAAAGCAGTCATCTGTCTGGGTGAAATGAAGGAGGAGGATTACAATGCAGTGTCCAGGGCCCGGAGGTACCTGGACAAACACTTCTGCAGAGGGGATTAGCACAGCCGGGCTCATGAGCTGAGTTTCCAGCTGGTTTGCTTCCCCCATCTCTGGCCTCCCCAGGATGGGACACCTGCAGTGAGCTCCTGGAGCACTGTGGTCAAGTACTCTGGCTCCAGGGGGGCTTCTGCCTTTGGGCAGAGGAGCTCACCAGCCTGGGGCAAGCTGCAATTCACTTGGACCCTAAAACTGATAGCAGGAAGAGAGACACGCCTTTTAACTGGTCCTGTCCAGCCTCTTGTGCCCAGCCACCAGAAAGTGAATTAAGGAGGATTGGGGTTGCGCTGTTATTCTTCTAGATAAATGCTACTGACATCTGGGCACTCTTGGCTGGCAGCTCTTTTTGATTTCTACTATATTTGCACATTTGAGGCTCAAGAAAAACAGCTGAGGTCACAAGCTAGGTACTTTCAGCAAATCTCAGGGAAGAAAACAAACCAAAACCAAACCAAAACCAACACAGAGCTGTGTAATAAAGGTGCCCTTAGAAGGTGGCTACCTCAGCCTGCTGCCCACTGGCCTTGGGCAAGAAGGGCCACACTGAGATGGACACTGGCCCCAGTGAGTCAGGGGGAGCTGGGCCAACCTGCAAACCATGCAGCTGCTGTGGGGCTGCAGCCAGGGGGCACTTGCTGAGCCCCTCCCTCCAGGCTGTGCTTAGGTGAGCTCTCTGTTTGGCCTCTGCAAGGCGTGCTGTAAATTCAGCCAGCGTGTCAGCACGGCCTGAAGGCAAGCAGCAGGGAAACAGCCCAGCTCTGGCTTTTTCACTCTTTCTAAATATATGGGCAGTGACAGGTGTAAAATTACACCAACCAAGCAATAACTCAGACCTGTTTGAGTGCCAATTATGTGTCTTTTTACAACATTGGGCCTCTGCCTGAACACATCATTTAGGAGAAAAATGTGTTGTAAAAGTGTATTCACTCTAAAGAATGCAATAAAAAATGATTCTTAATATTGGTCTCACTTGTTTAATCTTCAGTCTTTTCCTCTGCTCCTCCCTCATCCTGAGATAAAGGAGTTTTGGATACCCTGTGTGTTTCATGCACAATCTTGTAGGGTTAGCGAATAGGCCATCAAAAATAAATATACATAAATCTTAGCCATGTATGGTCTCCAGACGGGGAAAATGGCTTACAAAGCCCAGAAAGATGACCACCCATAAAAAAAATGCTGGACACTATTATTTTGATGGCAGGCACTCAAGCTGCCCAGCGCACAGCACAGTTTACAGAAGAGGCTCTGACTGAACACGCTGCCTTGGCAGGCGGAGCAGTGCCCAGGGCACAGGGTCAGGCTGGGTTATGCACTGGTGCTGCTGATTGCCACCAGAACTAAGAGTTTAGCCTGTGTTATTTGGTTGAAAACAACTAAAAGTTAGGTTTAGATGGTGAGACCCTGTCTCTAAAACATAGGAGTGTGGATTCTGTCCTTTGCTAACAGGAATGTTTTATGTATGAACTTGTTCACTTTGTGGGTGGAACCACTGCCTGCTCTGAGGCACTCGGGGCTTCTGTGGGCAATTCACAAAACTCATCCATGGAAAAAGGCTCAAAGAAGATAGGCAAGGATGATGTACTTGTGAAGCTCAGAAAACCACACAGGAAGTGACCACAGATGTAGTACAGGAAGCTGAACTTGTAAAGAGGTCCAGAGGGTGGCCTACATTTTAGATAATCAGCTGTATCTGTTGAGTGGGTCAACTGGTTGTGAAAATGGCCTTTCCTAAAATGATTAACAGCTATATTGACTTCCTCAGCCAGCCACACCAGCATGGGGGAAACCAATTTGTGGTTTGGCCCCACAAAGAGTCTAAAAGCCAGCCCTGAAGAGAGCAATGGGTCTGAGCTGCTCTCAGCCAGCAATGGAAATCATGTATTACCATCCAACTTATATATCCAACCTGCTTTATTGTGTTTGCCTTGTGATTTCAGGACACTGCTGTATCACTCTGTTATATCAGAAATCCATGCAATGTCAAATACTTACTAATAAGTAAATTTGATACTAAACATCAAACTGTTCTTGAGTGAAACATCTGAAAGAACATGGTTAGAGTGTATTTGAGTCATGATAATTCCACACTTTACCCTCCTCACAAAATAGGGTTAGGAATTGATTTCCCAAGCCCTTTGGAAGATGTTACTTCTGTCAGTAAAGCTGACTGCATACTCCTATAGTCCATATCACACTTGGTGCCACTGCAGTTTCCAATATTTCCCTGTAATTTCCAGCCTGCACATGCTTAAGGGAACTAATGTGAAACCACAACTTCTTTGCAAACTTTCCAAAGCACTGCATAAACCTCTAGAAACCCTTTCACCTTCATGCTCCCAAGTTTCTATGAAGGCTCTTCTCCCTCATTTCCTTATCCCTTGGGTTGCTCACAATCACTGGTGGGACTCATGTGAGCAGAAAAATCACATGATTATTATTCTTCATATTCTGTACAGCTGTAGGGGGAAGGCTGAGCCCATATTCTGGAACAGAAGCGTGCAGAACAATTCAAAGCACACCCATGCATTTATTTACATGCTTATAATTATATTACATGCAATAACAACATCTTGTAATGTGGTATTATAATAGTAACATATTTTAATATTTTTTATTATTACGTGGAGTGGTGTATTTTAATATTTAAATGTGTAAGCTTATATTGTTTAGCCAACCAGTGTAAACACTGAAGCCTTAAACTAGTTGAAATGTATCAGATGAATGTGGTAGTGCTTTGTCTTGTGGCACAGACATATTTATAAGGAATCATTTGACACATGCAGTTATTCTGCTGAGAGACAGTTTTCTTTTGCTGACACTGTATTCCTCAGTCTGCAGAAGCTCTTTCTTTCCTTACAAGTCCTGCTTTAGTAACACTTCAAGCCATTTAAAAATCCACACTGCAAGCACAGTCAGGGGGTGTTGAGCAGCGTGGAAGTCAGGCTGAGGAGAATGCAGCTGAGTCTGGGGCTCACACAGACATTGCTGTGCACAGCTGCCACCAGAGGCACCCCTTCGGTAAGGGAGCTGCAGAGCAGGGCTCAAGGGCTACACATTCCCATCTATGGCAGAAAATACACATTTGTTAGCATGAAGAAATGGTCTGCACCAAGTCTCAGACACAAATTCCCTGGGCTGCTAGCTCCTTTTAAAATGAGTGTCTTGCTGTATGAGGTGTCTTTTTGCGTGTGAATTCATGACAAAGCCTGAGATACCTGCTCTGCTTTGACCTTCTCAATATCCTCCCAGCCTGGGGCTGCCTTTACCCTTTCTTAATTTTCTCCCAAAGTCCCAGTTCACAGCAGCTTCATTTCAGCTGGGGATAAGAAGATGCTTCCAAACTCTTGAGCATTTCTGAGCATCATCACCATTTCTGAGCATCATCACAACCCTTTCTTCCCTTCCACTGCCACTGCCAAAGACTGAACTAGTAGTTTATCTTTTATGCTAATTTATATTTCAAATTTGGATCAATTAAATCAATGAAGCTAAAACAGACTCAGTGGAACAATCAGACACTGAAAGACATTACCTTTCTCCATGTGAGGAACCTGGCTGGGAGGCTTAGTTCTCTCTCTGGCATTACAGAGGGAAGTGGGGGGAGAGCTGGAGACTTCTGGGTTTGAGGCATTTCGGGTTCTCAGGACTCCATCAGGTTCAGATGTAGCAAATGGGTGGACAGTGGTATTGAGTATCTTTAAAAAACTACAGTCAGGGTAATGGTCCAGTGGTTCTGAGGCAGGCAGCAATTAACAGTCCCCTGGGGGAAAGCCTGTGGTAATTGGTTTCTAGAACTGATCAAACTGGGAGCAACATCAAAAACCAGATTACGAGAAAGAAGGAGAGTGCACTTGTGAAAGGAGATTTTAATTACTGTAAGGGGGCAACAAAAAGGCTGCAATTGCTGCTTGTCTTACCTCTCTGCCTTGGAAAGGCCAAATCCTGCAGATTTCACCACGGATATGTTCTGTAGGATGTCCTGGCATCAGCTTGGATCTATTTGCAGAATACCTGATGAAATAATTATGTGTTTCAGGTCTGTAGAGAATAGTGGTATTAGAGGCAGTACAAACTAAAATGTCTTTTATTCAAAAGGCTTTGGCTTGTTAGTGAGATTGGACCAGCAGATGGTAAATACCAGCTTGTAATACAGCATAATGCAGTTTGCTGCAGAAAAATGTAACATAATTTAATGTGAGAGTAAGGAACCAATCAGTCAGGGCAATGAGCAGAGAAGGGATTGAGAGTATTACAGAAAAATCATTGAAACCATGAGGCCAGCACACAGCTGCAGTAATAAAGTCTGTCATAAAGTGGAAGGGACTGTAAGAGGGGACTTAGTGTAGATGGTATTAGTCAGAGCCCCATCTGCTCTAAGCCCCACACCACGTAAGGGAGATGTTAATGGCTCACAGGGGCACAGGGCAGCTCAGGGTGAGGGCACCTATTTTACTGCCAGGTTTGTAGGGAGGAGGTGACCTACATGGAGGTTCCAGCATTGCACAGGATGCTCTCCTACAACAGATAGGGAAGTAGGAATGGAGCTGAACCCAGGATTGTAGCTGCCAGGCCTTCGAGTCTTTACATAGAGAAAATTTTGTGTATTCTTTGCATGCTTTCTGTTTCATTGTGAGTAAGACCCAAAAAGATGTTTCATTATTTGTGTGACCAGCCTGCAGATGTGGACCATCCCTGGTGCCTGTATGCCAAGCAAGCATTTTACAAAGGCTCAGTAGTTAGCCAGCTTACCTTTCCTTAAATCCACCTGCCCCCCAACAAACCTCTCCAGAACAAACAATCAGCTCCCTCCAATTTCACAAAACCTGTGTTAGATTTCTCAAGTGAAATATTGGACGATCACTGAATTATTTAATACCATTATTCTGATTTTTTGGGCAAAGTTCTGTTTCAGACAGTCATAATTTTCTGATTTGTTAAGCAAAGAGATTCACTTTAGATGCGAAAGTCAAGCTGAGGTTCCCCTCCTTGTGTCCCATGCCCAGCCCCAAACAGCCTGAGACCAGGCTATGCTGCATTACCCCTGTGTGCTGCATGTCACTGTACCCCATCTCTCCACACCCAGCACCTTCTTTGTCTTCTGTGGGATTGCAGAGTGATGAATGAGAGCAGAATCTGACTGAGCAGGACTTAATGAAGTTTAATACTGTCTTTGGTCAGACACAGTGACCACCACTTGATAGCTGAAGAAACGATTACATTCCACAAGAAACCATATAATTAAACCTACAGGAACCTCCACATCAAACACAAGTATGTGTCACTACCCCAGATGAAAGTACACATGAGGCAGAGAAGGGGGGAGAGTTTTTACTGCCTCTCTTTCACAAAGGCTTATGTGTTTGAGAAAGAGGCCGTGCAGCCAAGGGGAGCTAGCAGAGAAGATGTAAAAGAAGCCCTCAAAAAACCCCATCCCAATAGTGCAGTATAAAAAGCTCTGCAAGAAAGAAAGGATGTTGGACTGGGTGAGAAGTGTAAAGCAAGAGATTATCCCCTTTTGTGTGATTTTTCCTGTGATTTGTGACCAGTGCATACCCTTTGTGCATTAACAGATGTGTACCAAAAGGACTTTCTTCATTGTCACTTTTCCTTATAAAGGAAATATTCCACTATTCCTCATTTGGCTAAAAGCTTAGTGTTAAAAGGGAAGTGCAATACTGCTATTGCCTGAGATTCAAGAGTGCAACTCAGCCTCTCTACCACCAACAAAAAAAGGAGCATGTGAAAAAAATTCTTGCCATTGAAGTCACTAGACCGGTATTCTGATTTCACACATGGAATATATCTGTTAAGGAAGCAGATGCCAATTTTATACAGGCGGTCTTTAGAGCAAAACCACACTTTAAATAATGAGGGAGTGGGGAAGAGCATCAAAGGTTGGAATGAAACTTCATGTTACCATGAATAAAGGCTAGCAGGGCTCTGGATGCATTCAGAACTGGATCTTTGTGATATTGTCTCAAATGAGTTAAGTGAGCGTGATGGAATTTTGCACACATTAATTCACTTCCCACAAATACAGAAACACAAGGCATCCCTGACCCTCTCCCTCTCCTGGACCCAGGCCCAGTTACCCAGCTCAGGTCCTGGTTGTGTGCACAAGCTCAGAGCCACTCCTGGCCCAGCTCCCCAGCTCTGCTCAGCACCCTGGTGACACAGAGCCACCTCTGGCCCAGCTCTGCTCAGCACCCTGGTGACACAGAGCCACCCCTGGTGACACAGAGCCACCCCTGGCCCAGCTCCCCAGCTCTGCTCAGCAGCCTGGTGACACAGAGCTCTCTGCAGCTCTGTGGTGTGGAGGCCACCACAACAAGGCAACCCCACAAGGGCCAGAAAGGGCCAAGGCCACCCCACAGGCAGGAGGAGGCTGGCTGGCTGTGCTGCTCTAAAGCTGGGGGCAGGACTGGAAGCAGGGCCACAGCTACAAAAACTTCTTCAAGGCCTTCTGGCCCTGGAACCTGCCTTTTGAGCACCCAGAAGTGCAGAGGGCTTTGGGGGGAAGGATCTAGTGGTGACATCTGCATGCTGCAAGGATGACTGCCTTCCCACCTCACGCTGTCTGAGTATATAGTGGGTTCATTCTCTCTCCTCATTAACCAGAAGAAATCCATGGGTGTCACCACTGAAGCTCATTACAGCTGTCACAGGCAGCAGAGGTGGTCCTTCTGTGAGCAGTTAGATCAGTTTAGCTCCATTCTGCGCCCAGGACATCATCATGTCCTCATCAGATATCCAACGACAATGTGGCTTAAAAGGGATCCCAGCAGAACTGGTAGCCTTTAAGGGACTTTTATTTTTATCAATGTACTTCAGGATAATTACTCCAAACAATTTCAAATGAGGTTAAGAAAAATACTTCCACTCTTTATTTTAACCCCAGTTGCTAATTTGTAGCAGTTCTGGATCCATTGATCCTTGTGTGCTATAGCAACCTTTGATCTGACATTAGGTCCTTGCCTTAAGGAGGCTCCAAGCAGCAGGACAACTCATTCCAGGACCAAACAAAAAGCTGAAACACTCACCATTACTTTCAGAGTCATTTTGAAACATCTGCATAATCCAAGTACAGATCAAAGCCTGGATGCCTCAAAATGTTCCCCTGAGGGTGAATGTAGGATTACAGTGGCTCCATACATCACACGACAGGTGGTAGGATACTGAAGGATCATATTTCTGGATCATATTTCTTAGGTTATATGCCAGGAGGAATTTCACACATGAAACAGATCAATCAAAATCAGTCTTGAGCTCGACTTAGAGCGATGTAGAAACCTCTTGGTTCTCACCTGGCTGCTGCTGCTGCAGGTCAGGGCTGGAAGGGCCTCTGGAGCCAGGACTGGGGCTGCAGTGCTGGGCTCTCAGGCTGTGCTGCTGGCAGGGCAGGGACATGGACATGGCTCTGGAGCAAACATCCTGAGCTCAGCTGGGCAAAGCACTTGAGTCAAGGAGCTCTCAGGCACAGCGTGGCCTTGTAGTCAGGCCTTATCTTTTATCATCCCAAGATAGGGACCTTATCCTGGGGTGCTGTGCTGACTGATCTGCAAGTTACAACAGTTAAGGTAATTAAATTCTTTCTTGGCAGTAAATTTTAGACCCCTTTAGGCTGCTGCTTTCAATGATGACAAAGATAGTAATTACTGTTTATGAAGCCAAGGTTGGTAACAAGCTATACTCTAAGGAAGGTTCCACTTTGGTGACAAATTTTCAGGGAATGTTCAAAAAATAATGGTGTTCTTTGTGTTGGACAGAAATTCCAGTGCCATCTCAGTACATATGACTATAGATCCATATATATGTATGTTAATGCACATGCATAAAATTAAATTTTATATATGTGGTACTTAGTTATGTATTTACAGTTACTTATAAAAGGCTTTTCCCACTAGACTAGTTCAGTGCAAAAGACAATGCTCTTTGCATTGCATTTGCTTTAACTTTCACAACAGAAGGATGAAAAACTAATTTTCTTTTAAATTTGAGTATCTTTTGGAGGCTTGTTTAAGCTGCCTTTTGTGGCCCACCCAGTTGCTGGAAATGGGGTTTTGTCAGACACAGGAAGCTGAAGGGCACTGTCCTCACCAATGACAATCCCAGCACAGTTCCCTGGAGAACAATGTAAAAGCATTGCACTGCATAAGCATAAACCCAGTATAAGTAGATTTAATGGGATCTTCCCCTGGCCTGAATACCCACTCTTTCATCATGTGCTGCAAACAAAATGCAATCTATTTACTTTACCTAAATCTTATCAAGGAGCTTGCAGTGAAACTGTGGCAGGTTCATGTAGAAATCATGGATGAAGAAATCCTGTTCTCCCAGAAAGCACACAAAGAGAACTCTGTGTCCCTCCTTATTTGATGGGATGTCTCTGCCCTGCAGCTGACCTCCTACACTCATCTGTCCTCAGGAAGCAGCACTGATGTGTACCTGCATCTCTTTGGGAAGTAATTGTGAATGAATACTCTTGCTAAGAGAATAAACACAGGTTTAGGAGCCCAGGCTTAAAAACTGGCCTTGGGACTGCATGTTACTTCAGTTAGAAACAAGAACTCAGTGTCATTAAAAAGAGATTTAAAAAGAGTGATGTTCACAAAGTAACACCTTCCAGTAGCTGAGAAAACGTGTTGGCTCCCATCCAGCATCACTCACTTAGAAGCAATTTTGAGATAAAGGGTCATTCATTAGGAAGTGTTGCTCAAGAGCAGAGCAGTAGGTGAAGAGTCAGAATCTGCTTTGTGCCAGGGCAGTGGTCTGGGGACATCCTGCCTCCCTTTGTGCCAGGGCAGTGGTCTGGGGACATCCTGCCTCCCCAGCTGCAGTCCCTTGGTCAGAGGGGACAGCACAACACCACAGTGTTCTGAGGGGCAATGCCCTTCAAGCCAGGCCTAGAAACCTGCAGCCTAAACAGCCCTGCTGTCCTCAGCATGATGTAAACCAAAGTGAATTCCAGAGGGAGCTGCAAAGGACCAATTGGGCCTGGATGTTACTTTGCCTGTGATTTTCTGCTTTGTATTTCTGGATAGAAATTATTCATACTAGGCCAATATCCAACAGACTGATTTATTTGTAAAAATTCATACAAATGATTAAATATTAGATAAACACAATTATCTTTCAGCTGGTTTATAAATAGATATCTCAGTTACTGCACTGCATTCCAGGCCCCAGGGACAGCCTTAACTAGCTGATACAGACAACCCTATTAGGAAAAGGTTTTGCCATGGTTCTGATTGGGATTTCACTTCAGTTGAAGAATTTTTTGACAACTTAATATTGAGAAACAAATGCAAAAAAATTATTTGTGCTTGAAACAAAAAAAAGGCAAGGCAGGGGAGGAGGGCAAAGAGGGAGGAAGGTAGAAAGGGAAGAAGGTAAAGGGGGGGGGGGAGGGAGGAAACAGGATTATTAGATATTCACTCTTTATTTCCATAACTGACTCATGAACAACAAATTTAACCATAAAAATGTCATTGGAACAGATTTTGGGAAATACACCCCTACCTAACAGCAGTCCCACTGGGGCCTCTTCCTTCTCATCCTACCACAATTAGCAAATAGCAACACTTTGCTGCTCAGCAGAAACAGAGTTGTCCTCCTAGAGGGCACAGACTTTCCCACTTCAGGGGGCTTCAGAGGCAAGGACACACATCTCTCTCTGTGGATTGGTTCAACAAGCTATGAACTATTTCTGTTGGTTTAAATTTTTTCTCCCATTTTTGATTTTTGCACCCAAAGGCCACAGCCAGGCCTGAAGCTCCTTTTTTTTTTTTTTTTTGAGAAGAGTTACAGAAACAAAGATAAGAACAGGCCTAATTTTGTGCTAAAAATGATCTGCAGCAACAAACTAAAGCATGGCTATAGCCATATTTATTGGCATTCCAGAACTATGACTCACATGGAATTAGCTCTTGGAGCAGAACAATGTGAGCTGAAGAGGTTTACACTTGAGGCATAAACAAAGGAGATGGATTGAGGATCCAACCTGCAAGAGATCAAATTTAGGAGTGGATTGGTGCAGTACAATTTTGTTAGTCACTGGGCTTTCTGTTTTTCTTCCTTTCCTTCCCAACATTGAGGGTGAGGTTTTTGGTCAGTGGTGCTAATCTTTCACAGTTAATCTTTCAGAGTGAAATGGGTAACAGCAACTACCCTGCCATTGTGCATGCTACCTGAGTGTACTTTTTTCAACTTGCCACTAAGAAAAAGTGTGAATATTCAGTGACTAAAATGAGGAAAAGGATTGGACCATGAACTACAGTTTATCCTCGAGGAATTTATCAGGTTTTTATTCAGACCTCACCATTATATTCACAAAATCCTCTAAAGACCAGGCTCATATGATGCATTCTGCACATGGGAACTGCTCACCTTACTGGGGCAGTTGATAAAGATTCTGGCACACCTCTTCCCTGCTAGACTTCATTCAGAGTCTGGGGAGCAGATGCTGCCTTTTGAAAGTCCCACCACAACTTTCCATATTTCCTTGAGTCTGCACTCCCAGGGTTGTATCCTTCATCTCCATTCACCACCTACCAGCTGGAGGCTACTTGACAAGTTTATAAAAATGTAGGCATTGTTTTACGTGCAGCCTGCCTAATTTCTTCAGGATTCAGCTCATTTCAGTCATGCAGTACTAAAAGTTGGTGGCTGCTATGGGGCAGAGGTGCAGTGAGCTGCTGGTGCAAGTGCAGAGCAAAGCAGTGGCTTGTGGAAGGCACAGCTGAGTGGCAGTGACACCCAGAACATGCTGGAGGTAGAGCAGATGTCAGAAGCAGGAGGCAGAGGAGGGCCAGAAATCTGGATCAGGCCTTGGAACAGATGGCTCCAGGGGCCACAGCCTGAGCATGTGTCTGGAGAGGGTGGATAAAAAGCAGCTCAGAGAAGGGCCAGAGCTGGGACTGCAGCAGGGTGGGCAAGGCCTCTCTGTTTTGTTGTTACAGGGTGAAGTGCTGTGTTAATACCCTTGCTGTGGAGGGCAGTGCATGGAATGGGATCATTTTGCTTCATTTAATGGTGGAAGGCATCTCACTTCTTGTAGGTCCCTTTTTCTCCTCCCCCCCATCATCTCTGTGCGTGATCCAGCCTGGATTCCAAATGGGAGGAAAAAAGGAAACACACAATTATTGACTTGCTCTGCCAAAGTTTGAATAGATTCCTTCTAAAACAAATGAAAGCCTGTTTAACTGGCCTGGAAAACATGAATGTGAACAACATTATGTACTGCCCTTTTTGTAACTCTATCACACTGGGAGATCATTATAGCAAAAGACAGAACAACATTATCCCAGTCTGCCTGAATTATAAATTCCAAAGGCTGTATTACACTCAAAAATCCCTGGGTGATGGCAAGAGTTGGTCTCTTTCCCTTACCTAGGCAGGGAACATCAACTTCTTAGCTCAGCATCTCATTAACTTTTGTGTGTCTGCTTTCTTCCTCTGCCCAACTCCCAGCTGGTGTCTGAGGCTTCAAAATATTTAATGCAGGAGAAACTTGAGACAGTTGACCAGAATTTGGAGTAGAAACAAAACCCCTGCCACCTTGCTTGTAATTTGCCACTCCTTTTGAGTTCAGTGTGGCTGGTGAATTAGATGTGGAAAAATCTCCTTCACACAAAGAAATGATCTAGCAGTGGAAGATCTCCTATGAGTAGGCAGATGCAGCTTTTCAATATGTGAACTTCCACCACAAATGAATTTAAATTCACTTTTAGAACCAATTATTCATCTGGCTCTATTAAATATTCTGGTGTTCTCCAAAAATTTCTTCATTTTCTTCATTTCTTATAATGTCACTGAACCTTAAATGCCTCTGGGCCAACAGCAGCTTCTGCACAAGCTAATGGGCAGGGGCAGAAAGGTGCCTATGAACCACCTTTGCTAATCCTTTTAGCTCAGTTTTCAGCCAATCTGGGCTATGTTTGTCTCTGCACTAACTTGTGAGATCCAACTAATTTGACAACTAGATCTCCAAGTGTAGCTCATGAAATCACTTACATGAAGGTCACTACAGTGAGGTTCCAGTGCACTTATACAAGACAAAAGGGGATTGCCACAGCATCAAGGCACAGGAAATGCTTTGGAAAGCTGGGAAGAGGTAGGCTTTAGAAGGCTTCACTGGAGACAAGCTGTTCTCTCCAGAGCACACACATAGGCAAAGGTGACCAACCAGTTGTGCTGCTGCTACTGACCAGTAGGGATTTCTGGCTCCATTGTGTCCCCATAGATGATCCTTTCAAGGCTACAGTAACATCCGAAAGTTGGACATTATTATTGTGGAATTTTTTAGAAGGATTGAGAAGCTGAGAATGGGCATTTTTTTTCTTCTTCTTCAAGTCTTCAGAAATATATTGGTTGAAAGAGGTAAATAGGAAGAGCACACAATCGTGGCTCATGTCTGTTTTAAGATAGATGCAAACTATGAATGAGAAAAAAACCTCTAATAGTTGCAGCAAAAATGTTTAAAATTGAATGTTTCTCTTTCATCAGAGAGGCACTCCAGTCAGGCACAAGCAGTTGAAGCAACTACCTGCAGAGAGCTACCCCATCCCATGGGCTGTCAGTGTCACCAGCTAAGGATGTTTCTAGAGAAGGACCCTGCTTTGGAGGCAGACCATAACTGAAATGCACCTGAAATGCTCCCATGAGTAAGTTTTTAGATGTTTATTATGCTTCTTATTTCCTTCTGGGATGAGGACCAAAGAAGCAGACATATCACAAGAAAAAGTTCACTTGGCAGGGTTTCTGGCCACTGCCAGAAGTCAGAGAGCTGAAAATTGTTATGTGAGAGAGTGTTTTACTGGTTCTTCATCTGGTGAAATATGGGGTATATGTAAATGCCAAACAAACATCAGCTTTCAGGTACTTGACTGAGCCCAGACTCTGAAAATTATGAAAACTACCCAAACCTGCTTCTGACTACTCTTTTTTTTTTTTTTGAGGGAGGAGTACATAGAGACTAGAGGCTGGCCCCCAAAATCCCAAAATGGATGCAACTGAAACTGCTTTCAAGAATCACACTTTCTTAGTGCTCCCTCTGAAGGACACTTAAAATAATTCTCCAGTGCTTTGGTTCATCTGAGTAGGTTAGAAACCAAGACAGTTCAAAACATTCCTTCCTGCTCTGTTTCTAATAACTTGTACTTTGGAATAACAAATAATTCAATGGGTGATTAGGCAATCTAGGGAATCAGTGTATCATTGCACCTTTTTTGAAAAACTCCTGTGGGGAAACAAACCTTCTTGGATCAGGCCATCAGTCAGCTAGCCAACTTTAGGAAGAAACTTGTCTTGGGCAGCCTAACCTTTGACTATCTACTTATAAAGTTACTTGCACGTTTTTCTGAAATATCTGCCATTAACCACTGTCAGGAGAAACTAAATAGGATGAATCACTATCTAAATTTGGAAAATACAGTGTGATTAAAGTGCAAGAGTTTCTCATGTTAGCTTAGCTTTGTGACATTTGCAATTTTTGAGAAATCTCTCAAAAGTTATACAAAGGTGCTTCCCTTTACCCAGCTGTCTTTTCCAAAAGAGAGACAGACAAGGTCAAAGCAGGTCCTGCTCAAGCTGAGTGCTGACCCTGTTCATAGTGCCAGCAAGATCCCCTTTTTCCTCCCACCTCTGGTTTTCAAGCTGTCAATTTTCCTCGAGACAATGCCAGCTACAAAAGCAGAATTAGGAAAAGGATCTGATCTTCTGAGAATACATCCAGAAACTAAAATCTCCATCTTTCTATTGTCTGACTTGGTTTGCCATGTTGCTTTGTGAAACCATTTAGGGAACAGTTCAGCTGAGTTAGGCTGGTAAGTGTGGGGATGGCATTTCCATTCAAGCTTTACAGAGCACTTTACAAGTTCTCTGTGAATCAGTTTCCATATCTGAAAAAGGAATTCAGTGGGGGTTGAGTAACCAGGCCTACTTATCTACAGAACAAACATAGTAGAAGGTGAAACAGAGAAGTGAAATCTCTTGTCCAGGCTGCTGAGCTGAGCTAGCAGCAGAGAGATGGGAATAAGCCAGGTCTCCTGAACTCAAGGTTAATCCATAGCCATATTTCCAGATTTCCAGAGAGTGAGTTAATGAACCTGCCAACTGTTTGTGCATTCTCACCATCTCAGCTCTCTGCCTTGGTACATTCTGCTGTGTCAAAACACACAGAGCTCCACAGCTCCAGTCTTGAAACTGGAAACCAAGGGAAGCCAGTGATTGTGAGCTTTAAGCAAATCTTAAAGGGCTTTCCTGTCACTGCACTGAAAGGAGCTGTCACTCTCTGTTTGGGCAGCCCTGCCATACACGTGACACAAGTGACTGATGCCTGTGTACAAAGGTAAGTGGCACCCACTATATCTCAGCCTACAAGGTGCAAGTTGAGATTACTGCCTAGCAGAGCAATAGATGCACCACTTCTGACAAAATACATGCAGATGTATGGACAAAATAATTTATTTTTCTAAAAGCTGATAGCAGACTGCCTTGGAGGCAAGGCTCAATTCCAGTCATACCTGGATGTGTAGTGACAACACAAAGGAATCACTAGAGCCTTATTTGGAGTTAAAAGCTCTCTGCAGAAGCTAACTGTGCACAAAGTGGGCTTGACAAGGTACTCAGCCTGGAGGGTGAAGCTCTGGACAGAACAAAACTCTGACTCTGACTGCAGGTCAAGTAGGTTGTGGTGTTAAGGAATTCTTAGCAGATGGCTTTCACCCAGGTATGCCAGGAGTGATCTAAGGAGCTGTTTCTAGGGCATTCCTCAGCTCTGTGCCCAGCTCACTAACAAAAACCTTGGGCTTGAACCCCTAGGGTTTCCTACAAGGAATCTGCTGTACTGTTTCAGGAAAATAATACAAATGGCTATTCCAAGTTTGGCAAAAGTGAGAAACTCCACTGTCAGGGCTGAGTAAGCTTCTGCCTTTCTTATAGTCCAGAGGCTTGCTTTTTCTTTTGGTTCAACTCCAGCCCAAGCACACCTGAGACTCTCAGTTACTGTAATTAATATAATAGCAATGCCCCAAGCAGAAATTAGGTCCCTGCTGAACAGTGTGCTGTCCAAATGCATGCAGAGATAGAGTTCCTGGCCTTAATAACTTGCAAGTTGAAAGAGCAAACAATGGTCAAGTTTGTGGGATATAATACCAGAGACAAATCAGGGGAGGGGGTGATGATAGATGCATGGCTTGTTAGCTCCATTTCTTTCTGACTCATTTACTGTACTTATATTACATAAACCTGGTTTCAGGGGATGTCATGGGGAAAATATTATTGAAATAGGAGACAAGAGGGACTGTTGGAATAACGGGAAAGGTGGGGTCAATTCAAGCCTTTTAGTGCACTCAGGACTTTGAGATGGAGGAAGAAGGAAAACAAAGAAGCACAAGATGAGCAAGAGGAAAAGCTGAGCCCACTCATCCAACAGCAACAGAGCAGGAAACTGACGGCTTCCCTTTCTTCTTAGAGTGCATTACTTAAAACAATGCTGGGTACCAGCCTTTCCAGTTTCCTTCTCTGCACAGTTGTTAGAAGGGGTCTGTGCTGGCTCCTCTCCTGGCCTGGGAAAAGAATCAACCAGGGGAGTGTGCAGCTTGCCTCTGCAGAGCCTTGAGCAGACTAGCCCTGGAAGTGCTATGGCAGCTGGCACAGGTTCTTTTGGTGAAAGTTCTCACGGAAAATCAGGCAATCTCGCAATCCTTGGGCAGAGAAACCAGGCCTTTCTCTAACCCAAAAGCCAAGGCAGCCTGAGTTTCCCAAAGCTTTTCAACAAGGAAAAGCCAGAGAGAACCCGAGGGCCAAAGCTTTCTTCTCTCTCAGTCCTTAACCACCCATCTCAGGACTTGCTGTCACCTTTTCAGGCTTCAAATGAAGGCTCTCCTTCTCAAATCCCTTGCTCTGAGCTCAAGGGCTGTTTGCATTCTTCTCCCCATGACCAACTGTTTAATGTTTTAAACTGATCAGGAACTGCATACATGGTGGCAACATTGCAACTGTTGTCTATGTGCAGGGTCACTGCCTGGGTAAGATCTATCTTTCCTTCTCCAGGGACAACAACCCACTGCAAACCATCTTCAGGGAAAGTATCCTTTACATCTGACTCCTTTTCCCACTCTCCTTTAATTTCAAGGTATCCTTTCATGCTGAACAGGTGGCAAGCATCATTGGTTGCTTTGCTCTGTACCTCACTTTTGTGCAGTAAAGTTCATTTACATGAGTCCATATGCTGCCCCTCACAAAGTGGTAATGAGATATTTCCAGTGTCTTCCCAGAACATGGCTCAGCTGGGTGTTTGATGTTCCAACTCAACAGTGCAGTGTCAAAACTGTTTAGTAGTGTCCCTTATAATTGCAGGATTTATTTGGTGGCTGTCACCATGATAAATAGAGCTTTACAAGACTTAGTGGGAATACAAACCACATGAATAGTTTCCTAGTTTTATCAGGGTTTTATTGACAAATGGTTTCCAGAGCTTGTTTCTGACCCTTGTCTCATAGAAATAATGGTGTCTCCTTAAGCCAAAGTTTGTCCTACATTAATGCCTGTCTGTAGCTACAAATCTAAAATAGGCAGAGGAAAATTAGAAATGAGCTAATTTGCCAGTGTTTCTGTATTTTAACTTTACTCTCCTTTGAAGTAAATCCGCAGGTATTTAACAATACTGGCTTCCAGAGAACACAAGTATTTCCCCAGATAATTATCATTTGGAAACTTCTGCATAAATTCTTTTTTTTAAAACAAAACAGGCAGAGTGACAAGGCCAACAGGAGAGAGAAAGAAAGGAGAGAGAGAAAAAAGGAAATAAAGAGAGACAAAGAGAGAAAAATAAAGAAAAAGAGAGGAAAAATGGAAGAGAGAAAGAAAGAGGAAAAATGGAAGAGAGAAAAAAAGAGGAAAAAAGAAAGAGAGAGAAAGAGAGGAGAGAGAAGGAGAGAGAGAAGGAAAGAGAGAAAGAAAGAGAGAAAGAGAGAAAGAAAAAGAGAAAGAGAGAAAGAAAGAAAAGAAAGAAAGAGAGAAAGAAAGAAAGAAAGAGAGAGAGAGAGAAAGAGAGAAAGAGAGAAAGAGAAGAAAGAAAAGAAAGAAAGAAAAGAGAGAAAGAGAGAAAGAGAGAAAGAGAGAAAGAGAGAAAGAGAGAAAGAGAGAGAGAGAGAGAGAAGAAAAAGAAAAAAAAGAAAAAGAAAGAAAGAAAGAAAGAAAGAAAGAAAGAAAGAAAGAAAGAAAGAAAGAAAGAAAGAAAGAAAGAAAGAAAGAAAGAAAGAAAGAAAGAAAGAAAGAAAGAAAGAAAGAAAGAAAGAAAGAAAGAAAGAAAGAAAGAAAGAAAGAAAGAAAGAAAGAAAGAAAGAAAGAAAGAAAGAAAGAAAGAAAGAAAGAAAGAAAGAAAGAAAGAAAGAGAAAGAAAGAAATTACCATCTTGACAGCAAGGAACTAACAGAATCCTGCAGGATGAGACTTGAGGCTCTTTTTCCAAATAAAGTAAGCTGGTGTAGCTGCAGTGCTTTCTCTTTTTCTTGGGCATGGGTCATGCAAATATGAAATGTTTGGAACTTAATGGACATCTTGCACATATGCTCTTCAATAGCATAATACACATGTAGCAGGGCAAATATTAACCATAACTACACTTGCTGCATACTCACCAAAGCAGGAGAGAAGTCCTGCCTTTGTACAAGGCACCTGGGAAGAGGTTTGGGGCATTAGCAGCCCAGCTAGCTACATATATTAGCTCTAAAATATAAAATAAATGTATATTGTTATAGTTTATATAATATATTATTTGATAATAGTAATTTTTCTTAGTAATTTATATTATATATTTGGTTTGCTTTCTGGGCATAAATCCAGAAAACCTAGAAATGTAGTCAGATTAAGCCACTACTAAGCCAGCTCAATGTTGACTTGCTCTTTGTGCCCATTGCCTGGGAAAGGACTCCCACTGGTCCCCAGATGGGCAGGACTGTGACACAACTAATCAACACCACTTCCTCAAATCAACAATTCAAATCCTGCTACATGTGAAAAACAACCCCATACCTGGCAGAGACTCTCTTCTCCCCTGCAGCTGATGTTGGTGGTGTCACTGGTTACGAGCATAAAATAAAAACACGTCAGCTACAGGAAGAGTGTTGGCACCAGCTCAGTCTTGGCTCGTGGCTGAAATTTTTGGGGTTGGGGAAGTTTCTCAGCCCTCCCTGCCAGGAGCACAACAGAGACCAGCAGGAAGCTGAGACTGTGGGTTCCCAGGTGTCCCTCAAACAGCAGCACCCATCCCAGGACTCTCTGGAAAGCACAGTTGGCGAAGAACTGGGAGAAGAAGCACTGGGAGAGGAAACATTGGGAGGAGGAAGCACTGGGAGAGGAAACTTTGGGAGGAGGAAGCACTGGGAGAGGAAACATTGGGAGGAAGAATCATTGGGAGAGGAAGCATTGGGAGAAGGAAACATTGGGAAAGGAAGCACTGGGAGAGGAAGCACCAGCAGGGATGAAGCAGTGGGGGAGGAAGCATTGGGAGGAGGAAGCACTGGGAGAGGAAGCACTGGGAGAGGAAGCACTGGGAGGAGGAAGCACTGGGAAAGGAAGCACTGGGAGGAGGAAGCACTGGGAAAGGAAGCACTGGGAGGAGGAAGCACTGGGAGGAAGGAAGCACTGGGAGAGGAAGCACTGGGAGGAGGAAGCACTGGGAGGAGGAAGCACTGGGAGGAGGAAGCACTGGGAGAGGAAGCACTGGGAGGAGGAAGCACTGGGAGAGGAAGCACTGGGAGAGGAAGCACTGGGAGGAGGAAGCCCTGGGAGGAGGAAGCACTGGGAGAGGAAGCACTGGGGGAGGAAGCTTTGGGAGGAGGAAGCACTGGGGGAGGAAGCTTTGGGAGGAGGAAGGACTGGCAGGAGGAAGCCAGCTCTCAGCACTGACTGCAGCTTGGCAGGCTCACTGACTCTCCCCCCGCTGGCGGCCTGAGCTCTCAGCCAGGCAGGAGCACAAACTGGCTGCTGACCTATTTGCAGAAGGACTGGTGGGACCCCAGGCTGTGACCCCAGCCCTCAGGACAGTGCTCACTCCTCACTTCAGCTCATAGCTGCCTTGATGTTTGATTCGCACCAAATCTGTGGTTTTCCCGTGCAAGAGTGGGGATGGATAAAGGCAGGTGACAGATTCTGCTCTGGCATTTTAAATATGATCATGGAAGTAGGACTGGGCTCAGACAATATCCTCTTTTGGTTTGAATGTACAGTTGAGAATTCTTTATGGAGAAATATCTGCCAGTCTGCCTTGGTGCCATTCTACTGAAATCCAAGAGGAATCAGTATTTTAATTGCAGTCATGTCTTTTATACTCTGTGTTAATTCTTTGTAGTTTCTGGCAAAAAGAGGTTTGGTGCCCTAATTTTGTTCATGCTGTCTTTGCCCTTCCCTCATTACATGGCTTCAGAAATGTATATGTAATTTTTAACCCTGTGTATACACTCATTCCCATTTTTTGATTTTGAACAGTTTTAGAATAGAAATGCATTCTCCATCCACCTTTAAGCCAGGAGTTAGGAAGTTGCTTGTGCTGATGCCTGGGCTGGTATCAAGAGTCTTAAGTCTCTTGAAAGCATGTCTGCTTTTGATATGGTTGCTGAATCTGGTTTTTGTCCTTGTTAAATTTGGCTGCCTCATTGGAGTAAGTCACTTTTCCACAGATCAGATGAAAAGCTGGTCCTATTTTTCAAGCAGTTCTCTTTTGGGGATGATCAGATTACTGCAAATGCATTGGAATTTACACAAATAAAAATGTATTTTAATTTCAATGGCTTGGGATTTTTGAAAGTGGCAACACTGAGAGACTGCAGAAAATATGAAAAATGTAACATCTGTTTGTACAGGTCTACAGTGGTTGGGGGGGCTGGAGCACGCGGCTGAAAAGCAGAGGCTGAGGCAATTGAGTTTGTTCAGCCTGGAGAAAAGAAGGCTGAAAGCGGGAATCTAACTTCTGTCCTAAGTAGAGATTGGGTGGTTTAATACAGAAGATAAGACATACTTATCTTAGAGGTCATCAGTCAAAGAAGCAACAGAGACAAACTGCAAGAAGGAAATTCTGATTAGGGAAATATTCCTTGAGGGCAGCCAAACACCAGAACAAGCTGTACAAAGAGCTTGCAGAGATCTGATCCTTGCAGATACTCAAATCTCCACTGGAAGAGATCCTGAGCAACCTGACTGAATATTGAAGCTAGTCCTGTTTTAAGCAGGGGATCAGACCAGATGACTTCCAGGAGCTCTTTCCAATCCAAATTGTGCTTTGATTCTATGAAAAATATTGGAACTAGTTACCAAATCAGACACAAGGGGACAGGTATACCACAAATTGTGCAAGGAAAAAAAATTTTAATTGTTTCAAGAAGTAGTTAGTTCTGCCAATATAGAAATGTAAACTACAGAAAATATACTTATTATAAAGTCCTTTTATCTTTACTGGTTGTATCTGGATTGCCATGTGTCACAGCCTGTGCCTGAGGCTTCTGGGGTCCAGCAGCTTCCTGATGAAGCCAAGATCTTTGCAAATCTCTCATTACCATATGTAAGAATGATTTCTCAGCTCTGTATCACAGGGGTTAGAGAAGATGCTCTTGGAGGATGTGTTTTTGTTTGTTTTCCGTTCTGGAATGCACAGATCTGTATTTAATCAATCACAGAAGCTACAAGGCTGGAAACTCATTGGGCTGTTTCTGTTCAGACTTCCAGTGACCATCTGGTGAGGTGGACACTTTTCCTGCATCCACCCAGAAACAGGGACTGGCTTCATGCAAGAAATGTGAGGAATAATAAGCACAGTCTTCTTGGTTAGCAGAGCAAAGGGTAACTGTAACATTCCCTGAAGCTATGATAAAGCAGACATAATTTGGGATGAAAAAATAGAACTCAAATCTTTATGGACATGGAGAATTGAGTGCTATATGATCATGTCTCTCTCTAGGGCATGCCTCAGAAGTGGGGTTGGACCAAATATGTGGAATAATTCAGGTTGAACTGTCAAGTAATCATGAATTTAGGAGTTCAATATGTGAAGTAATTTCAAACTTACTCCAAAAAACAGGTTTGGGAGGATTGGATGAGGGTTTTTTGGGGGGAAAATAATTGCCTGTAGCCAAATCTGAGTTAAGCATTTTGTCTAACTGCATTCTTACGGAAAATTTGGAGAAAGAGACATGTATGGATGTCAAATCACTTTATTCAGAAAGATATATGTGTTTAGGGTGGTGATGCTTACAGCAGGTCAAACCACACAAAGGTTTCTGTTCAAGAATGCTGAAAATTAAATACTGAGTTTGGAAGTAAGGAGATTATTTTGATCTTTTTTTTCCTCTTAAAAAAGGTGCTATTTAAACAATAAAGTGTTTTGATGATAATTACAAAATGAAACAGGGTGAAAGAACTTCAAAGAATTATTTTGCAGCTTTTCTATTTATCTGCAAAACAGAAAAAAATCTACTGCACTGGATTTTGCTCTACACGTCCAGTATCACACCTATTGTGTGTGGAGTTGAGTCAGTATTTACAGAGCAAGACACACAAAAAAATTCCCAAGTAGTAAATAGAGTTGCTAATAAGCTGAAGAATGTGTTCTGTTAATTTGTAGTAATATTAATCTGTTGCCTTATTTAGCATTTCCTCCAAGTGCTTGTGGTTACTAACTTTAATATATTTTACAAAAGTAATTATCCTCTAGAAGCAGAATGTGTTAAAGTTTGGTATTTTTATCCTCTGATTTATGATTCTATTTTAAATTTAAGAGTCATCCAATCAAGGAAAAACAATAGTTGAGAGTACAAATACACAACAAAGATATATGTGTGGAAATGCTCAAAGGAAACTAATTCAAAGAGCCAAAGGACTGAAAATTATTTGTGCAAGGTATTCCACAAAGAAAGTAGGTGAAAAGCAATGCTAAATCATTAAAAAGCTCAACTCACATTTTTTTCTCTTTCCAAAAATAATGGTAAATCCATAACAAACAGTTCAGCCAGCTCTAGACTCAACTGGGATCTGATCCAGTCATTATTTTGGTACTTGAAATCAAAAGGGATTTGATGGGAATGTATGATAGATTATTTTCTGCACATTTTTAATTGGGTGACTTCTTCCCTTAAAGGGTCTGTAATTTTTCACACATGTCTCCAAACATCCTCTGCCAATACTAAATTCTGCTCAGATGGATTTTCTTTTAGAGAGAAATTTGGCAGTTACAACTGTTTGGCCAAAATCCAGTAAATTCAGATGGGTGGAGCCAGGAAATGGAAATACTTTATATAGATAGTATGTTACTTCTTCATGCATCCAGATTTACATATTCTTGGAAGAAACAAATTCAAGAACTTTATTTTGTTTCCTTTTTGACTTTGGGAAAAAAAAACTACAGTAGCACAGAACCTTCCTCCTAATCTTTGCATTCTCTCTCAGGTCTTTGTTACCCAGAAGTTAACCAGCTGTATTTAGTATTGCCTACAAATCTCTTCCCCTTTGTCCATCTTACAGCATAAAACCTGACCAAGGCATTTTTAGAAATGAGAAGTGATTTTGTCAGATGGCTCAAAATATCAATATCCTCCTAGGCAAGATTAATAAGGTGAATGTTATGATGTTATGTCCTTCTTAGATATTCTGTCTTTTAATCTTCTGAAAAGTGATTTAAGAAAGAGAGGAATCACTAGCTAAATTTTCTGGAAAAATAAAAGTCTCAGGCCTTATGTGAATAAATTGTTCAGAGAGAGACTGGATTTCCAAGCTTGTAGATGAATATTTAAGCATGCCAGTAATGAGCAGTTGAACTAGCACAGCTAAGCAAAGCAAGGCAGCTTTAAAAGGCCCCAAATGGCTACATTGACATTCCATGATTTTATAAGTGATTATTTTTGCCACAGATTTAAACAAAATCCATCTTCTCATTTCAGCCTGAGGAAAAAAGTGACCAGAAGAGTGGCTTGTACCATGCCAGTGATGTCTCCTTGACACACCAGTGTCTGAGGGCAGACACAGGTTTATTGTTGGAAAGCTCTTGTTTCTAAGAGCTACTTCTGTCACAGGGACTATTGCATGTATCCTTGAGTTACTGAGGACATGCTCATCATAAAAATATGCCTAAGTTATTTTTTCTCACAACTCTTTTTTCCTCTTTCTTTCTTTTCTGCAAATTTGGATTTACTTGGGTTAAGGTAATTAACCACTATTTCCTAGTCTAAAGGCTCTACAAACAAGACTATGGCAGAACTGGAACTTCTGTTTCACAGGAAATTCTGACATTTTGAAGCATAACCAAGTTTGGACTGAGAAAAAGATCAGAGAATTCATAAATTTCTATAAAGGAATATGTTCCAAAAAAGTCATGTCAACAGAAATATATAACTTTGTTAAAATTCAATAAAATATCAATTTATTTTTTGTTTTCTTGTTTTTTTTTAATAATAAAAGCTGTTCTGAAAGAAGAATAAATAAGAAAAATATTTTTCTAAGACCTTTGCAATAAGCCTTAACCAAATTTCCTTTTACTGAGCATGAATATTTCCAGTATGAAATTTCCACCTTGACATATTCCCACTGATGATTCAGCATTTTCAAAATGGAGAACATTTAGAAAATATTTTCCCAGCACTAGGAATAGATTGGGAAACTGCTTCAAGTTTCTGTTTTCAAATAAATTTTACTAAAAAGTACCATAAATGTTATTTAAGTGCTCTCCACATCTTGTACTTGGCACATTTTACAAGTAAGGTAGCAGCACACTCACCTGATGATCGTCTGTCTCGATGGGACTGGGAAGGAGTTTGCCCTGGAATCACCTTCTTGGCACCAAGCAGAACATCTCAGATGCTGCTGGCAGCAGGCTGCTCCTTTGCCACTTTGTGCTTTTTCCTGCAGCACTAAAAGGCCTTACAAGAGTGGAAACAGAAATTCAGCTCTCCACCAACTTTCACAACTGCTCATTTTAACTCAGGCCCCAGTGGTCACAAAGGAGCAGAAGATAGGACAGCAGTGGACATCTGAAGAACAAACTTACTGACTTATTGTCCCCATCAATGAGATATTTATCTCATTTATCTCACACCTTTCTCCCACCTTTCCATATTTATTGGCATTATTTCCACTAGGAAAAATAACTTGGTAGCCTTACAGAAGTACTCTCATTATGGTAAGTCAGTCTCTCCTAAGTTATCTGAATTTTCTCCACTTATGTTTCTAGATTTGATTTGATTTGATTTGATTTGATTTGATTTGATTTGATTTGATCTTTATGTGATCTGCACACATGAAACATCATAAATTCCATCCATTCATAGGTGCAAGCACTGTCAGGGAAGAGTAGTATTATTATTTTTGTTGCTGCTTCTAGCTTAAAATAAAGCATTTTAATGGTTTTTTCATGGCTTGCTTGTGTAGTAATGAAATATAATTACACTCATATCAGACTGGGGAAGGTTATTTGCTTTAGAGAGGATGATTAAGAAGAATATGAGGAATTGGACCTGGGTGTAAAGATACCTGACACAGAAACCCAGAGAAGCACAGGAAGAAGATCCCACCCTATTATAGGAGGATGCAGTTTCCAAAACAGTGAGCTAAGTCTGCTCAAGCCAGGCCAAATCTGTGACTCCACAAGCAATCCCACCCAAACGTGTTCATTATATAGACCTGTGCAGCACATTTAAAGTTCCTTGACTTGTGACGTCTCTGTGGCAGTACTGGCCTTCTTTATTGGTCTTGGACAGGCTTCAAGATCATGGATTTACAGATTATTTGAACACACTGAGACATTTTAATTGGCTAAAATGCAAACATTTTGCAGTTAATGAGGGGTGGCTTCAGAACCTGATTTTCCACAGCCTTGTACCTTGTGTAGCCATTAGTTCACAGCAGGAGAAAGGTCTCAGAGTGCAGTTTGGCAGCTCAGTGCTTATGACCTTCCCATGACATTAAGCCTGCTGAGCTTTTAAAAACCTTCTGTGTGGCTGGTTCTGTTCTGGCTCTTCCACACTGCCACAGCAACATGATGGGGTTCAGAATTAATGCAACTGATGTCCATGGATTTTCCCAAGGTACTCCCTCCTCATCTCCAACTTCAGTGCCCAGACTTTGGAGTGCATCAATGAAGAGAGATTTGTTGCCAGATCATGTTGTATTCCAGCCTTTTAATTTTTCTTTAATATGTTTACCCATCCCCCAGCTATTGCAGCACTTGGTAGATCCTTAAATACCTGAAGAAAATGAGAAGCAATCCCAGAGCTTTGAGCACCAATGTCTTTTGCTACAAACCTTTATCAATCACAGCTTGTGGGTTCAGCATAAAACTGGCAAATCACTTCAGCTTAACTTAAAATCTTCCACTACAACTATTTAATTCTGAGTATTACTACTGTATTGTTTCAGAGTTCTCAAACACTGCACAAATATGTTCAACTGGGGCCTAAATAAATAAACAAACAAATAACATAGAAGGCAGAAAATAATTTGTCCTTGATTTGGCTAAATAATTTCTGATCTTTACAAAATTATCATTGTTATGGAAATTACTCCTTGACAAAGTGTTACTGCTGGGATTATGTTTTCACATTTTGCTTTTGCTTATTACCAGACACAGATCTTTGGCAGCACTATCTCCAGGGCTGGAGGAAAAGTGTGTGAAATTGTCAGCACTGCAAATGAACTTACACGCAAATCTTTGAGAACATTTTTTTGTACCTTCTGCCTTACTGCCTACAATCTAGTGACAATATTCTGGACTGCTCAGGAGATGTGTGCAGTGGTTCTCACACAAACTGTGTACAACCAGAGACTGAGTTTTCAGCTGAAAGACACTGTCCTCCATTCCTGTGGCTGGGAGTTGGAGCTGATGGCCCACACTGTTTTCCATTTAATCTTGCCAGTCCTGAGTCATGCTGTAGACAACCAGTGAATATAGAAGAGTATTAGCAAAATTAGTTTATACTGAAGACAATATTTACATCCCACAACACAGTGACATTGCTGATGTTTTTGAAACATCACAATACAATTGTGCAATTACAAACATCTAGGTCACCAAAGTACTCTCTCTATCACTTCGGTAGTAAACAGGAATTTGCCTCATAAAATCTGTCTTTCTATAAAATTCCTGCCTTTAAAGTTTTATTTAGGCCTAGAAGAGGTTGGGGCATTTCATTACGAGACAAAACATCTCTGTTTAGCTTTTTGTTCCTTCATGAATTCAGTTTGCTGAAAAAGCTCTGAGTTGTACAGAGTGTTACTTGTTTAAATTAGGGCTTTCCTATTCAAATAACCTTATTTTATTTCTCTGAAAAGTTGCTTCAGGCAAGCCAAAAGTGAGATCTTTATTTCACAGATGAGATGTAGCCTGGAGGAGGATGGGTCCCATGTAGCTTTTCTGAGACAAACACTGCAAATGAGATTGCAAACATTTTCATTCTTGTAGACAGAAGTCACTCTAAGCCCCAGTTTCCAGCCCTACAGTCTTTCACCCTTAGATCTGGATTGCCCATAAGAAGTGTCTCCATTGTTTCTGGGGATTTTTTGTGGCCCTCATAGCTGCTGCTGACACATGACTTTGAGATGGAAAATAAATAATGAATGCACTATTAAACTGCAGGATCCAAGTGAAATATTGCAACAAACTCAGGCTTTCCTTGGGAGTGCAAACATTAATCACACTTTATGTTTACATGGCACTGGCAGCTGTAAGACTTGGGAGGGATTAATTTTAAAAGATTGTGCTTTTCATATATTTCTAACCATTTGCAGTTGTGGATCTTCATGGGAAGTCTGTGTTTAATCACAAGAGTGCTCCAGAAAACTTATTATTGCTAGTGGATCATTCAGGACCATACATTTCCATCTCCTTCAGCCACAATGACTCTTGCTCCAGCTAATGAGATGAAAATCCAGCTTCATGTGGAGGATTACTGGATGTCTCTCCCACAAAGACAATGGGTCATGGACTTCTAACTCAGTGAGCCACAATATTTTTGAAAAAAGGGAAAATTTAAAAACTTTCCAAGCTATGATTTTTCCAAGGTGTTTTGTTTCATGCCTAAATTTATTTAACTGTTTTGCAGCTCTTTTAAAAATTAAACCAACTATAAAATTGACCTGACACTTTAAAATAGAAAGTCAAAACACTTAACTTTAAAATATCACCATTAAACATTTAGTGTTTCTGATTCTCCTCCTTCTTTTCCAGTTGAAGCAATTAAGAAAATTAAACTGACATTCCCAAATACTGTTGTCCCCTTGAATACAACTTGTTTAATGACTTACTATGTAAAATAAAATCCTTGTAACTACAAAGTACTGCAAAACAATCCTTTCTCTAAATCCAAGCAGTTCTGCAGCAAAAGGACTCCCAGTGGGAGCTCTGCTCTCATGCTCTCCCATACAAGCAATCAAAGTTTGTGCACACTGAAGCAGCTAAAGCTCTAGTTGTAGATGTTTGCAAGTAAAGACCTTGCTTTCATACAAGGCTTTCAAAAAAGGCTAATGTATGTTAAGACTTTGTGAGTGAACTGCTTAAAGTACTGGTATTTTTAGTTACATCATTTCTTATAAATTGAATATTCCCTTGAAGTGTTGGGAACCGAAGTGCAACCCTTGCAGAACACCAACTCTGTGGAAACAGAAGTTGGAAGAAATGAACAGGTAAGCTCAGTTACACAAGTGCAAGGACTTAAAACAAGGAACCTGCAGGGTTTTTTCCACGTGGAGAAGTCCTGCATGTGAATGGACCCACATGGATTTTGCTCCATCCCTTTGTTGCCTGTGCCATTACAGAAAGCCACCACAGACTCCAAACTCTGTAATGCCACAATTACACAGCTCCCCGAGGCTGGAAGGCTGAGGAATTGTGAGGAATTGCTTTTAGGTCCCTTGCATATTTCAAAGCCATTAACATCAGAGATTATCATCTCCATTGTGCCACAGGCACATGTCAGATAAATAAATGACTGCAGTGTGTCTGTGCAGAGGACACACAGCTTTGTGCAGTCACTGGGTGCCCCTGAGTGCTGTCCAGCTCCTTTTAAGCACTATGGACCATGAATATTTGATGCCAGTAACTCTCTAAGTTTTGGTGAACAGCAAAATGCAATTGCTAATGGTGATGTTCCTCGTCATTATGGAATTACTATTTTTGTTCCTCTTGCATGTTAATTGTTTTACATTTTATTATCTGCTATAAGACTGCTGGATGGTACTAGAAGTCCAAGATGAGGAATGACAGTCAAAATCCCATATATTATTCTAGTAGCACTAGAATTTGTATTTTTGTAACTGTGATCTCCATGTGAGGACTGTTACACCAAATAACGTGAAGAAAACTCCATGACAGACAGGCCCACTGCCTTTTCTGAAATCCGTATGTCAGTGCCAGCCACTTTCTGAAGGACTTGTACAGAGGTTTTCAGCTTTTTCTTGATGCTTTTCAGATGCTGCCAGTAGCTGAAAGCTTCATTCAGCATGACCCTGTGCTCCAACACTCTACTGAGTTCAGTGGTTTGGGTACATCCTCAAACTAAAACAGTCTTGCTGAATTTTATGACTGACTCCAAGCAAAAATCAGTTTTTTCCAGGTAACTGTCTCATTGTGGGGAGACATGCAAACAAGTAAATAAAAAGTCAATTTATTTGTATCAAAGAAATACTCTGTAGAATTCTATGAGCATGAGAAGAACAGAAAATCACCACAAGCCTGGCATGTCCAAATAGCAGAGGTGCAGTGCATAAATTATACAGTTAATCTGACTTTGCTCAGTAAGAGGGTTTAGTATGGGTTGTGCTGTTCAGCTGGGCAACATATGCTCAGAAGGTTTAACACTGGAAGTACTGCAGACTTTGTAGAGTTGATCTGCAATGCACATGAATGTGTCTAGGATTTCCAGATATCCAGCAGCTCAGGCAGAGTTGCTATTCTGGTGAGACTGTTCCAGACAATTGTCAGCATTCTCAAATTCATCCCCAACAAAATTGCCAAGAACGTAAAAAAACATGTCTGGTAAAAGGCAGATACAAGGTAGGTAAGAAAAAAAATTCTATCATATAAATCAAACTTTTATTATTGTCCTTATTCCAGTGCCTCAGACTAAGTCACCTCCTCAAGACCTATGAGAAGTAACTCAATAACCTAATGTGTTGAAGAGATGCCAAATAAAGAAATTAAATAAAAAGCCAAAATTCAATCAACCAAACCAAAATCAACCAACTAACCAACCAACCCCAATTCTACCTATAGTTCCTAAGCAGAAATACATGGCACCATTGTCAGAGCAGGGAGAACAGGATAAACCACATCAGGGCATGGGATCCATGCTAACCTGAAAAAGTGTACGCGCACTTGGTATCTGAGAACTGCATTTGTTCCAAACACACTGGGACCCTTTTCCAATGTTCCTTCTCCTTCAGAACTAAGCCACTCACTCCAGCTGTGAGCAGATGCTCCTGAGGAGTGAGGTGAGCACAGCAAAGCAGGTCACTTGAAGGCAGCATGTTCTGGGCCAGTAACCCCATTCATTCACCCAGGATTCCTTTTCCCTCAGACACTGTCTCGTGTTACTGGCCTTGGTATTGATTGCCAGGGAACTTTGACATTTGCTTGCTGTTGTTTGATGAAAGCAGCTAATTGGAGTGCTTCCTCTGAGGAAAACCTTTCACATATGTGGAGTCCTTTGTACCTGCACATATGTAGGTGATACATTCTGAAATCTACATAAAGAAAAGCTGTTTGCATGTAGCATAAATGTAACTAACTGCTCTTGCTTTGCTAAACATTCACTCATAACTTGCAATTCAATTCCATCACCTGTAACAAAATACTCGAGACAACTGTAAACTAAATGTCAGCCCTCTTTCTTCTCAGAGAAGCTGCCTTTTTAATTCAGTAGAATTAACCAACTTACCTTACTTTAAAAATACTCTTTTTTTTTTGGAAAATAACCAGAGAGTTGGGTTTTTAAAGCAGTCTTACAGAACCTCAATTGAAAGTGATATAAAGTGATTAAAATAGAAAGGACTGAAAAGGGGAATATAAATGCTGATATAAGACTTCAGATGTTTTTACATACAAAGATTTTTTTTTAACCCTGGTACTCATCCATGTTATACAGTGAAATGAACAAGCAGAATCAGAGACCAACAGTAAAGCACAAAAAATGTATTTATATACTGTGCATGAAATTTAAAACAAATCATATGCTCCAGCACAGTTTCTTCAAACATCTTTTTCCAAACTCAACACTTCTTGGTGAGATGATTTAGGTGATGAGCATGCTTGTATAAATGCCATGTGGGCCACAAAATATGTACTCCACCTGTAGAAACTGCTGTCCTAACTTATCCCAACTTCCTTTGCACCCCCTATTTTAATTTTTTTCCATCGCAATAGCACAGACATAAGGCAGGACTTACTCCAACATTCTCCACAGCTCCTTTTAGAAAATACATAGAAGTTTGTACTGAAAGTATCTCCTGACAAACAGGAGATTTTTTGGGGATTATGTTGGCACCCCCTCTCCCCACCTGCCCTTTCTCTTCTCTTTATTTTTTGTTGCTTATGAGATGAATGGTTATTATCAGTTTATTATTGCTGTTTTTCCACAGACTTTCTCAAATGTCAAGTGAATCTGATCTGGAGTTCAGGTCCATAATTACACTGGACCAGCTCCAGGAACTCGTAAATAAATCGGGGGTGGCTGCTATGGTTGCCAGAGCTCTGTCGTTTTGCTCTTCTGAGGGTGGACAGAGGCTTTGGCTCTTTTCTAAAATTCTACACTTGCTACAGAGTTTTTCACACCTTATTTTAAAAGACCCTAGGCTTTCTTACTGTAGCTTGGCATAGCTTTACCACAGGCACAGAAAGCTACTAGACTGCAACATTGTTGAATATGTTCATTTAGAGAAGCAGCTGAAATGTGGATTGTTACTTTTTAATTTTATTTTCTGCTTTCTCCATATGTGAGAACCTCACAGGAGCAGACCTTAGTTCAGTGTCTCCGCTCTGGCCTCTTTGTTGACACTGGGAGTTTACACTGGGCTCTACAGGGAGGCGCATCTTTGTCACAGCGTGTCGATTGTGCTCAGCCACAGAGGGCAGCTCCAAGGCTCGGCAGGAAAGGCCCTCAAGTGCAGAGATGTCTGGATTCAAGATCATGGTTTAAAAGGAGAGGGCACAGCATTCATTCCCAGACCTGGCTTCCTGAGGTCTGAGAAGTTTACTAGTGACTTTAAATGTTACTTTCAAGCCTGTTTCTAATCATGTCGATGCACACAGAGCACAGCATCTGGTTACAGAACTGAATCTCCGGCCACTGCAGGCTTGAACTGAAAACGGTACAGATATTGATCTTCTGATATTTTTGATACTTGTTTTTTTCCTGAAAAACTTCAAATAAACTACTGAAGCACATCATGAGAGCTGATCCAGAATATGTAACTATTCAGAACATGGTTCCTCTCCTTCAGCCTCATCTGCAATTAGAACTAATCCCCACATCAGCCATTCGTTGATGCAGATGGCAGCACAGATCACAATTTGCACAACTTGATCTACAGTTGGTTTTTACCAGAAGCTAAAATAATTCCTGAAATCAGAACTAATCCTCAGTACAGACAAGGCCTCAGACTGCCAACTAGTTCCAAATGTTTTTAAGATGTGAATGCTTGTATGCTGCCAATGGGACCGAGATGACCAATTCTTTTCACGTGGGTCACCCCGAGGGCAGCAAATGGTATCAGCATTTCCCCAGTGCTATCCTGGCTCACAGACTCACAGTCACATAAAGGTGAAAGTTTCTGGACTCCTTTATAATGGATTGAGTCATTGTGTCTTCTGCAGAGCACTTTTCAAAACAAAGCAAAATACTTTATGGAGTGGAAAACACTGAATTATTTGCAAAAAAATGTCATTTCTTTTCTATATCCCTCCCCAGGGAGCCCATTGTTCAAATAAGTATTTGCTTGTGCCCCAAAGTACAGATGTTTTTGACTCTTGTAATAAATCAAACATGCTTATGTCTAACCCATTAAAAAAGAGTAGAAAATAGCAGACATGGATTAAGATGGTTGGTCTGACCCAAATTATAGTTCTTCCATACTGTTAATTTTTGTTGATTCTTCTGGGAACAAAAGATTCGACAACATCATTGTGCGTCCCTCTTCTCCCTTGGAATTAAAATCAATCTTTTACTCCTTTTGAAATCTAAATTTGAAATAATCATGTATCTGGATCATGGATTAGGTTTGCAGGAGAAAAGTCTCTGGCAGAAGATGGCAGGGACCGTGCCTAAAGCTAAATCCAGACACACAAATCAGCTCTGAGCTCGGGTGAAAACAGAGTTCTGGTTAAATGGGTTGCAGGTTTTCAGTTACAGAAGTTCCATCAAGAAACCATTCTGATATTTGAAAACAAGTAAGAACAGCCTCATGTCATCTACAAGAAAAGCAAATTTAGCATTCCAATTACTTTTTTGTTGCCTCAGATAATTCTCTTGGGCCTGTGTTAAAGGGCATTTTTTTCAGAATTAGCATTCCATCTCTAAACCTTGACAATTCTAGTGAGATGGTGCTGCCTCTTTTTTTTTCATAAGGAAAGGTAAGCCTTTGATAGTTTCAAACAGGGGTGTTGAACAACAGGACAAATTTTCTTGAAAGGCAGCAGGATAAACCGTATTTTCAAGGTCAGTTTTTTAATCCATGGCTTTTAACCTTGCTATGATTTATGTTTGACCTCCTTTACACAGTAGTTTTCTTCCTTCTCTCCTTCAGACTGGAAGGACATGTCTGTGCTTTCTATTTGATGTGGGTTTTGTGTATCTGCACAAAGTAATTCATAACCACTTGGCAAAAGGCATGTGCCCACACCACATCATTATCCGGCAATTAAGAAAATTCTCCCTGCCACAAAGCTATAAAGCCCAGTTATGTTTCAAGCTAAGCCCTCAATATCCATTCTGAATTCATCTAGGGCACAAAGCTGCTGTGGCGCTGCAGAGAGATTTTGTAGTGTGCCTTGTAAAGTACTTGTTGAGCATTGATTGGAATTTTTTTGGGTTTGCCTCATCTCAGCACGTTTCCACACCTTAAGATTTTCTCCTGCTTCTCTGCACAGACTTCACACAGATATAGAGAAGATAGCTCTTCTCTGCAACTGAATGGAACAGAAGCATGTTACTGTGTTTGGTTCTGGACGTCGTCTACCTAAATGGTCGGGTTTAACACATTCTTCAAATGATTTTTAGATTTTTGATTATTCTCTCTGTGTTGTTGATCAGGTTACAGGTTGCTTTGTAAGACCTGATCAAGCAGGTCTTGAATTATCCATAAAATTCACTTACAAAATATTTGATTAAAGACTGAAATGAAAGGAAGATAAAAAGATTCTGCCCTCTGGGATGTTTAATATCGGTCAGTTTCAATGATATGTTTCCCTTTCACTGTGTGGACAAACATTGTCGCTGCATCAGAGGTGAAGTCTGTAACATGTCATTTCCTCAACCTTCCTAATGATGCCTTGATTTTAAATAAATACATCCAAGGGAAAAAAGTTTCACTGTTTAAATAAAATGTGGTGATGACTTCCCAACTTCTACCTCATGTGGCCCCAGTAGTAGGGAAGGAGCAGGACATTTATCGAACTGCTCCTTTAGACACCTTCTCCCCAAGGTCTTCCAGGATCTGCTGCATCCCAGCAGGAGCAAACTCTTCCATCAGGCTGAGACAGCCTGGAGAGGTGGTGCAAGTTAATAAAGAGAACAGTGGTGTGTCTCTGAATGTACACTACAGAGAAAGAAACGCTGCCCAGAAACGCTGCTAATGCAGGAGCTACCCATAACCGTGAGTGACGGCGCCGAGCCCTCCCAGCCCTCTGCCGCACCGGAGCTCATCGCTGGGCCTGCTCTCCTTTGAACAATTAAGGATTCTATTGGCCACGCTCGGTGAAAGGGACCCGAAAACGCCGGGCGCGGCTCCTTTAAGGCGTGGAGCGGCGGGAGCGGGAACGGGAGCGCGTTCGGTTCGGTCCCGTCCGGTCCGTGCGGAGCGGGGCCGGGAGCTCGGCGCGGGGCCGGGAGCACCGCACACCCCCGGGAGCACCGCACGGCCCCGGGAGCTCCGCACACCCCCGGGAGCTCCGCACGGCCCCGGGAGCTCCGCACGGCCCCGGGAGCTCCGCACGGCCCCCCGCACGGCCCCGCCGCTCCCCGGCGGCTGCGGGGGGCGCCGAGCCCCGGGGCCGCCCCCGCCCGGCCCGGCCCCGCCCGCCGGCCGGAGGTGCCGCCCCCGCCCCCCGCGGCCGCGCCGCTCCCCCCGCCCGCTCCGCCCCGCCGACCGGCCGGAGGCACGGACGGACGGTCGGACGGACGGACTACGGACGGACGGACGAGGCCGCCGGAGGCAGCGGCTGCCCCCGAGCCGCCGGGTGCGAGGTGAGTGGCGGCGGCCGCTCTCTCGTTCCGCTCCCCGCGGGTGGGGAGCCCGCACGGCCGCTGCCCCCGGGCACAGGCGCTGCCCCGGGCACGGCCGCTGCCGCCGTGGCGGAGGCGCCTTGGGCTCCCCGCGCTCCCGGGCAGCGCCTTTGGCAACGGAGGTGCCTCGCGAAACTCGCCCGCTGCTCCCGCCGGCGCCGCGCTGTCACTCCGGCGCGGGGCTCTCCCGGCGCGGCAGCCCGTGGGGATGCGGGGCTCGCCCCGCGCCCTCCGCACCTGCTCCTGGGCCGGGCTGCAGCCGGGGCCGCCGGCGGCGCGGGGCTCTGCGGGCACGGCTCGGTGCCCATGGGGGCAGCGAGCGGGGGGCGCGGCGCTGGGGCCGCTCCCGGGACCGCCCGAGGCGCGGGGGCCGCAAGGCAGCGGGGCTCAGAAATGTTTGGAGGAGTTTTGTCTCTTCTTTCAGCTGGAAAAGGAAAGGCATCGGCGGCGGCGGCAGCGCGCACGTGTGATGTAGAGAAAGAGGGACTCACGATGCTGGCTGGTTGCAGCTCAGCAGGATACCGGGAAAGGCGCACGGAATCAACAGGGCGCTTGTGGAGTGCTGCACGGGGCCGCTTCGGCCCAGAGCCTCCGAACTGCTTCGGAGAGACTGAGCACTCACCTTAAATGGCTCAGCAGTGGGGTTCTGGCTTGTCCCGACTTGTCCAAACTCCAGAAAACAATATGACGTTTAGAAAGGGGGGAAACAATGCGGTGTTGTGATTAATAGGAGAAGAATGAGTAGGGTATACTGATGGTTATCAGTGCAGTGCTTGTAGGGTTTTACATAGAGCATGGATACCAGTGCTGCAGAGCTGACTACTTAATTACACTTTTGCATCCACTCTACTAATAACACTTCTTGCAGTCTGATGGATCATGATCGTGGATTATGACTCTTTTAAGAGAGACTTAAATGGTCTTTTGAAGAGTGAGTGTACTCAAGTTTATTACTTGGCAGGGGGCAGCAGCATGAAGCCTGGGAATGAAAATAGGAAGTGAACATTACTCATTTAGTTTTGATATTGTGTCTTTGACGGTTATAAGTGTCATCATAGACTGATCTTAGCTCAGATAGCATCTCATGTACTGAAAGACATTACTCCTGTCCTGGTTGGTGCCTACTTCTTCTAGCTGTGCAAGCAGTCCCTCTGATATGGAATATGTTCTGAACAAGTCTGGTTATTTTTATAATGGACAAATGTGTTTCTGGAAGAGTAAACCAGACTGTATCATTCTGAAGAATGTTCTCAGCCTGTAATATCTTAATCTCATCTGTTCAAAATGAAAACAACAGCCACCGGAAAACTGAAACCACTCTTCACTGATGCACGTGGTAATGAGGTTTATGACAACAGAACTGTGTGCAGTGTTACTACACTGAGGTGTTGCTGCCTCACACCTGGAAGTGCAGCTCGAGCTGAGGATGGGCTGTCTGCTTGCTCTGTGTAACCAGCAGTGGCAGAGGTCCAGCCTGAGTTTTCAGAGAAACAGTTCTGGTTGCTTTATGGTCCTTTTGGAGCCTTCATGAGATAGAAGTGCTTGTTCTGGAGACTGGGAAGGAATAGTGGTGATGTGCCTTGCTCCTCAAGAACAGGCTTGACAGCTGTTCCTGCCAAGAGATGTTCTTCCCTGGTGGGACATTGAGAGGCTTGAGATGTCACCCTGTTCTCCTCTGCCTCCTGAGGCCACAATAAAAGGGTTTTGGTCCTGTCCTTAAATGCATCTGGCCGTGGGTAATGGCATGGTGAGATGCTTTAAAGTAGTTTGCTCAGTTTCAGTTCTGCTTTGTTTATCTGTGTGGAGGCTTTGTTACATGTTACTGTGTTAAGCAAGAGGCTATTAAAATTTTGATTTGCTATCCTGATAGGAAATATGCTTCAGCTTTCACTTTTAAGTAGTTAATTGTAATTAAAGAGTTGTATACTAGCATAGGTGTGCATGCCTGTGAGTTTATCTGGCCATGGCATCGTTACAAACCTCTCTGATACAGGCAGGACCAAAGTGTCTGTCCTGTGTAGAAACTTCTGCAGTCACCAGAGGAAAGTCATAGGTTTTTTCCCAGTAAAGCTCTGAACAAAATTCCTGTCTTCAGGTGAGTGTTAGCTCTTGCTAGGTGCGGCCTGACTGTATTCCCCTGGGGGAATCATTTCACACCCTTTGTTTCACTAGAAAATTTATGGTTCCCAACTGCACTGCTCAGTTCTGAGTGGATGCAAACCATGCTGACTCATATGCTGAACTGCAGCCTTGCTCCATGTAAACACAGGCACACTTCTAAAATATTTAATTTGTAATGTCCTCTGTGGAGAGCTATCCCACAGCTCCTGGCATAATTCCCAGAAGCAGCAGAATCCGGGGTTCTGGGAGTTTCAAAGGCCATTGGTGCCCAGCGGGATAATCATCTGAACTAGTTCAGAGTAGTTTATCCTGGCACTGGGACAGTTCAAACTGAACAGGTATTTAATCTTGCTTAAAGCAAGTCTGCTTTGAACAATACGTGGTATGTGCATGAATGATCTGGAGCCTGTTGGGACATGGCTGTCAGGAGATCTACATGGAGGGAAATCTTTGTTATGGCAAGTACACTTTGGTGTAGATGTACCTGCCAACAATTTCTAAAACAACCTCTGAGGGCAGTTATAGTAAAACCAGGAATAAGCTATTAGAATATTTGTTTTTTCAGTTCCTCTCTGGCCAATACCAGTGGTAATTAATTGTCTTGTGAAATACCCAAGTTTATATCCACGGGTGAAATGCATGTTAAAAAAAGATCCGCATTCTCAGAAATACAGCAACTCACACCATTCATGCACACAAAAATTCTCTTAATTGAAAATAAGTTACAGTATATGATTTGGCTACAAAGGAAGAGAGTGGAATCAAAGAATGATTTCGAAGTACATTTATTTTGTCTGTACCTGCTAAGCACAGTATTGGAGTTTTAAGATAAATATCTTCTCCTTTAAAGCAGTAATTCATTCAGTGGAGACTAGTTGATAAGAAACTAGAGTTCTTTGGTTCTTTTGTGGGTTTTAAAATTTGGTTTTGTTTTTTTTTTTGTTATTATTGTGAGCTTGATTGAAAGAGTGATCCAATACAATAAGTATGGAGAGTAATTTGTGAGAGGTTCAGTGATCTCATGGATGGTCTAGATCAATCCCATATCACATGCTGTCAGTGCATTACCTGTAACAGGTAAACATCATCTGTTTGCTGAACTGTGCCCAGCTTTGGTGATGTCATAACTCATCCCAACATCCTGCAAAGTTCTAAGCATCCACTCTTAATTTTTTATTTTGAGAACAAGATTCTAGAGACACTAGAGTAGTGGGATGTGCTCAAAACTGGGAACATCAGGGTTGCAGAAGAAGTTCTAAACCCTGAAGAAAAGGCCCCTGGTGCAAATGGGGCTCTGGAGGTCGCTGAGGTCCCCGGGGGATACAAACCATTGCTCCCAGTGCTTGTATCCATGCACTGTCAGCGCAGCAGGAAAAGCACATCTGTGCTCTTACCTTTACAGATGGTAGGATTTGAAGGTAGTGTGCCTGTCATTTCTTTGACTGCAGGAGGGGTACCTGGCATAGTACTGTTTTGGTACAGGATGCATCTTTACTGTGATTATGATTCAGGGCTCAACCTATTTTCCTTCTTTATTAATATGGGGAATTTCCTTACAAATGTGGCTTAATTCACAAATTAATTTCACTAGAAAGACTTCTTTATCTGAAGTCTGAAATTGAAGTGTACAGACATGGCATTTTGTTGCTTAAGTGTGCTGAGAGATACGTTTGCCATTAGCAGAGTCCCATTAGTTATGAGGTAGTCTTACAGCCCATATTTCAAAATCCTGCTTTCTATGATGGCTGCTAGTAGCATTTTTCTTTGTAAAAGCAGAGGAAGTTAAAAATTGTATGTGCATCTGTTATTGTTGCCATCACAGCTGTCTTTGTCCAGTTTTAACCATCCTATTCTGAGTAGCTCCTAACTGGGGTTGTAACTTCAATGGCCATGTGCAGAAGTAGAAGTGGAGGTCTTTAAATGCTATCTCCTTCTCTCAGTCAAAAAATATTTCGAGTTACAATAGTTTTAATCAAGTTGCAGTGAGTCGAAGCATTCGATTACTAACTCTGTTTTGGTGCCTGGTATAATTAGGACTGATATGGTTACAATATAAATTAATTACATTAATTAATTATATTTATTAATTAGTTATATTAATTAAGTCAGTTCCTTAGCACTAATTAATAATGGTTTGTCTTCAGCAAGACAGATGGTACCACTGATACTGTGCTTCTGAGACTTGAAAACTGGGAAGATCACTTGAAATGAGGTGATGCAATTTTTGTACGAGGTCACGTACAAAATAATTTCATCTTCAGATGGCAATTGTGAAACAAGTGAGTGCTCCTTGCAACATGCTATCAGTTCTTGCATAAGTAGGCAGGAAACAAGGGCCACCCCTCTGTCTAGGTGGGCAGTGGGATGTGCTCTCTTCAGGTGCCAATTCACTTTTACACCAATGTGCACCACCAGTGTAAAAAAAGATATAAATAGATGTAAACTTGTGTTTATTCAAACTCTCCTTTCTAGCATACTCAGCGTCCTCCTCTGAAGTGGAAGAAGGGTAACTTCTAATACAGAATCCTGTACCGTTTGGTCCAGTTGGAGGGTCAGCTGTCTGTTTTGGGGCTCAAACTGCTGCCTTTTAAGATGAAAGCCATATTTTGTGAAGATGAACTCCTTTTTATCTGCTTGCTGTGCTCAACTGAGGCAAGGAGCAGCTGAAGTCCATTCGCCAGACCTGCATTTGGCTGTTGCTGCCATTGTGTTGTGTGTAAACATGTACCATTATTTTGGATCATATAGCAGCCTGTTCAAAAGGGTCTCGCATTCCCCAGCTGTTCTGCAACTTTTCCATCTCTGAGCTTGCCAGCTGCTTAATACAGGCAACTGTAGCTGCATTTGTCTCTCTGGTGTTAAGTATTAGTGGAGATAAAATTGACTTGTTAAATGTTAGATGCTGGAGCCCCTCTCCTGCTTCAAATGGACTTAAAACAAAAGCAGGCTGTTCTTGCTACATCGAAGTTAGAAGTTTTCTTTGTCACTAGTTGAATAAAAATCTTTGCTTTGTAGATTTGAAACAAATACGAAACCAAATTGTGTTTACAAATACAGCCACAGATTGTAGCAGTAACTAATCAGAACGAACTGGGTTACAAAAAGGTGTGCCTTAAAGCCATGTCAGCAGCTCATTTGTTTAACCACTTCTCTGAACAATGTTCAGTTTGACAGGGCATCCTGTGCTCTCTTGTCAGCCAACCCTTTTGTTTACTGGATCTGGGAACTTTTGTTTCAGTGGCAGCACTGCTCAGGCTGGATGTCAAGGAAGGAGCAGGGACTCTGCAATATCTTGTATTTGAACTCAGTGAGCGCTGAGTCCAGGTGAGGAGCCACAGGCTGAGACCTGCCTTTTCCAGCCTGCTCTCCCTGCCATGAAAGTGATAGCAAATGTCTGGAAAATGTTTTGTGTGACTGAACTCCTCTTTACTGCAGCTTTGAATCTGTAGCTATCTGCCTGGAGATACAGAAGTTGAAAGTCAGAGTAAATTCTAGCTCCTTTGGAAAAAGGAGATAATTCTGTTAATGGCTAAAGTTACCATTCTAACCACTTAACCTGTTCTGTCAGTTTGAAACTTGGGGTGAGGAGGAGTGTATCCTTCATTGCTGCAAGAGACTGCTAAAGATAGTGATAAAGCAAAGTTTTCAGATGCTGGGGCCATTGATTAGTGTACCTTACTCCCATACAAGGGGATAAATCAGGTATTCACCCGAAATAATTATTAATGCAGTTTGTATTTGAAAAATATAAATTTACTTTTTCATGGTTTTGCTATTTGTTTCATAGTGAAGGAAACTGGAAGGGAATGACTTGTGCATTCTTGCTCCTGTTGCAGAAAAGATTGCAAGACTACCTCTGCCCCAGGGTCCAAGTTACCCATTGTAACTGGCCTGAATACCCTATTATTCAGAGAGGAAATTTCCAGGTGACTGTAAATACATTTCTTTTTTCTACCTCTTTGTTTCTCCACCCTTTCACCAGGCCTGCTCTATCCTTGCTGGTTGTAGCTTTCATGTTCATGTTAAACATCAACATTACCTAAATTATCTTAGGATGACTCTGGCTTCATAAGGGAGCCTTGACCTGCAAAAACAAAAGCAAAACCATAAAAAAAGTCTCTTGATTTAAGGTGGCATGTTTCAGGATCTGTTTTTCGTATCTCCAAATAGCTCAGAGTTTGAACTTTTCCATTCTAATGGAATTGTCTTAAAAGAAGTTGGAACACTATTTGGCTAGATGCTTCACTTGTCTTCTGGAAAGTTAATTTTTCAAAGTCAGTGTTGGAGCACTAAATCATTATTTGTCTGAAGTCACAGCAGAAATACAGGCTTACAGTTTGAAGTGATCATACCAGATACATAGTTATGTTAGCTGAGCAGAGTGATAGATACTAGATTAAAATGTCTAGCTAACACGGAAAATGTAGAAATGAACATGAGTTCTGGATTTAATAATTGCATGTATGAACGGTTCTTTAGAAAACAGATAGAAGGGTTTCTCTTTCAGAACATCAGATTTAAAAAAACACTTCAAAAATAGAGGAAGACAACTGAGTGTGATACTGAGGGCAGGGAGAGAGGGGTAGGAGATGGAGAAGGAGCTTCTGTCACACAGAAAGTTAGGGAGAGCATCTTAACATTTTAATTTTTTTAAGTGCTGCTGATTAATTCTCTAAACTCCTTTGGAATGAGTTTAGAGAATGGACATAGAGGAGGCTGGGAGAAGTGGATTTTGAGAAGTAAGAAAGTAAGGAAGTGTTGGTTTGTCCTCAGTTGAACAGAGGAGGAAGACAGTATTTGATTAGTGATTAGGGTTCAATTATTGAAGGCTTTAGGAGAAATAAATATTTCTTTCAGAATGTGGTGGGAAGTGAAGGGAAAAGTTTTTAAATGGGCTTAAATTGGCTAAACATGTTTAAAATAATAGAGGGGGAAAAGGAAGGGATTACAGTCTCATCCACCTCCTGAGACTGTTTTTAATGAAGTTGGTGAATGTTTTGGGAAGGCATAAAGCATTTGAGGAAACTTTTTGTTAGGTGTTTTTCTTTCTTTCTTTAAATGAAAGGTTCTGCCAGTGTTTTTAACTTGGCTAAAATTTGCTCCATCCTCTACAGGGGAAAATATTTATTTTAAAGTTTCCTCTAAACTTAAATTGGCTTCCTAGGCAATTTAAAGACATGTCTGTCTGTGTAATACCTTCTAACTCCAGGAAAGCTGAAAACTCTAAGGCTTAATGAAGGAGGAGACCTTGTTGATGGCATAGGAGAGCAGCATTTCTAGCAGCAGAAAAATTGCTTTTCTGAAAACGTAGCTTGAATTAATCCCTTCCACCTTTGTTTTCCTTTTGCTGTTGTTAATAATTTCCTTTGCTCAGTGCTAAGTGCTGTTGTGCCTGCCTCACTCCACTGATTCTTCCACTGCTCTCTGGGACTAAAAATTATAGTATGTGTCAATTTAAAGACAGAAATAGAGCAGTGGCTCTAATAGAGCTTCTTCACTAAGCTGCAAGCTTTGAGAGTTATGATCTTTAATTTTGGCACTTAAAGTTATTTCTCTCCAGGGTGGTCATTGCAGCTCTTAGTGTGGGTTGTCCTGCCCGCTGATGAGTTTGGGTGCCTGTTATCTCACAGGTTGTGTGGCTCAAGTCTCAGCCATATGCTCAGCTCCCTAGAGACCACACAAGATTGTCTCTATCACTGAAAAGATTCAAGGCTTTAAAGAAGATTGCTTAGGCAAGAGTTGCAATAATGAACAAAATTACGAAAAGAAAACAATATATTTACTCAGGTAAAGTGTGTCAGTAAGGATCTGGCTTAGGCTCTGTTGGTAGGGTTGCCTGTTACAGCTACTGGAGTTCTGGATGCTTTGCCTCGTTTGTGAGCTGCACATGAGGCTGTGCTCTCATCTGTGATCAGCATTTAGCTGTAAACTGCTGAAAAGTTCCAGTACTGCTGCTTCTTCTCCCACCTCACTCCACAAAACTTAGCTGAGGTATTCCTGTTTAGATCACGCTGTTGGCTTTAGGCTGAAACTACTTTAGTCAGAGTCTTCTGTCATTTGTGGTTTGAAGGATATGCTGTGACAAATATTACTTCAAAGGAGTTTGTACAAAACTTGACCCTTGCAAAGCTCAGAGAGTAAAGACTCTCAGAACTTATAAACACCCTGACCATGGGATTGCACCAAACCTCTTCTGGATGCTCCCCCTGGGCCCGTCCTCTTCCTTCCTGCTGTACTGCAGAAATGCCAATGGTTGACAGGCAAAGAATTTGTTTTTCCTGAAATACACTTGTTTGTCTTCTCTCCATAATATTTGTTGCATGCCTGACTCGACAACTTGCATGCAAATGCCTATTTTTGTACTGTTTCTGTGGGTTGGCAACAAAGTGATTGTGGCTTCCTACTGCAAGCAAAAGCCTGGTGTATGGAAGTGAGTTGTTTATATGGATTCCTGGATTGGAATGCAAGCTTAATTCTTTTAGCTTGAAACTAAATTGTGTTGAGTAAAATTAACTTTGAATTTAAGCGGCACTGAACCCAGTTAAACAATTTTCTAGGGCTTACATTAATAAAAGCAAACTACAGCATAGCTAACTACTGCTAGGGATGCATTTCAGGTTCTTAAAATTCGTGGTTTAAGAGGGGAATGCTCAGCTTATACTTCTGTAATAAACGTCATGTCTGAAGTGCACTGTGTGGTGTACCCTGCTGGGATAGTACAGCCACAGATAACTTGAAGGGATTTGTGTGGGCAGGGAGAAGGCAGATGAAACATTCCAGGTGAGATATAAATTTTTAGGTTTGGGAACCTAACCTGCCTTACAGTTAGAGATAGAGAGCTGTGAAAAAGAAGTTACCAGTGATTTTGTTTCATCTGACCTACTGTTAGAGGACCTAGTAGCCTTTAAAAGAAATTCTTAAAGCAATATTTGGTTGAACGTGCTTTTTCTGGACTCCCAGGAGGTGTTTGCCAGCAAGGAGCTGCTGACATCAAAAGCAAAACCCCAAAGGACCCATATGTATGTGTGAAGGAAGGAAACTGGGAATGAGAGTAGTTTTGTACTGAACTTCAGCTGAAAGATCTTTCCTAATGCAGTAAAGAAATGGGGCACCCTTATTACTGCCTTTAAAAGTTATGATGACTTGTGAGACTCCTAGAGTAACATACAAATGAGGACAGTGCCCTTCCAATAAAACAAATGTTACTTCATTAAATGTTTCTTATGCAAGACCAATATGAGAACTTATAATCATGCCAATCACCTCTGAAACAAAGCAAGTAATCTTGGTGTTACAGAGGTTTGTTTCTTAAGGAAGCCCTGAAAAAGCTTTTTCCATGAACATGTTGGTATGAATTGGCATTCTTCCTTGCACAGGAAACCACAAATTCTTACTGCGGAAAACTTGTAACTCTTGTAAAACAGTCATTAGTTTTGTGTCTTAAATGTGCAGAATGTTCTAGGTTTTTGGGGTATTTTTGTGTGGCCTCTGGAGAGGTGCTCTAAGAAATGCTTCTCTTTTGATAAACAGAAGATCCCTTGCTCAGATGTTTCCAGTCACTTGCAGTCCCTGTGCATGCTGCTGGGGCTGGGATGCTTCTCAAATGCCTACAAGCCTGAGACCATCTTTATTGCTCAATTATTTTTACCCCCTCAAGTCTGACAGTTGCAGCAAGTGAACATGATCCCTGTATTAAATACAGCAATGTGTTTGATGAGTTGCTTTGTTAGGGTTTCTGAAACTGGTGCAGTTGAAATTGCCTTTGGTGGTGGGGCAGCTCCTGGGGCAGAGTCACTCAGTGCACGCCCACAGACACACCCTGTGCTTGTGTGCACTCCTTGGGACACTTGTGTGCAATGTCAGCCTGGCTTGTACACCTCTGGTATGTGATGTGTGCTACAGGCTGGGAGCTTCAGTTTCAGGTGACTGGAAAAATTACTTCTATGACTTCACTGAGCATCCCTCTTTTTCTTTGTGCTAGTCTTTTTCAGTCTACTCCTCTTTATATTTTTTTTTCAAGTCCCTATTCTGGATTTGGTATGCAAGCTATAATCAAACTGCACATAAAACCCTTTCTTAACTAAGTTTTACTTAATTTTTATTCCTTTCAAATACACTATCAAGAGTAGAACTCAAATTACACAGGCACATTCTTTTTATTTGTTTTAATGACAGAAGAAAGGACTATGGGTAGGGATATAGCAAATCACATAAGCTAGCAGTGATAAAAATGTTTATTTGTTTTTATTTTTTTACAGTGCAGACTACTTGTTTGAAACAGCTTTATCATATCTTCATCAATGTTTTATAGTTTCTACTATTTTGGAGTGTTAGCTGGGTTCTCAAGTACTGGAACGTTACTGCTGCTATTTAAGGCAGGACATCTGTCATGATGTGTCTAGAGTCTGATTTCCCCAAGCCTGAACAATTCTTGCCTTTATGCTCTACCTATGTAGCCCTTGCTCTTTCTGCAACCTAAAAATAACACAGAAGTTAAACAACTCCTTGGAAGTCTGTAATTTCTGAGAGCAGCAGCTTGCCAGTAGCTATTTCTTGTGTCTTCTGGACAATGCTTTGGCAGAGTTTCAATAATTTGCTAAACTAGGCCAAATTAACTTTTCTTTCTGGTCAGGTGTAACTTTCTGTACACAAGGATGTGCACAAAATACATGCATGTTTCTCACAAACAGTGTTAACACTGCCTCATGCTCACACCGAGGTTTCTGGGACCCAGCCTGAGCAGCATCCTCCCACCCTCAGCTTCCTCCCTTGCTTCTGGGAGTCATGGCTTGCACATTGACTTCCTTGGGATTTGGGACTTTTCCCTTCCAGCAGCCTCAGTGTTAGCTGCTCTCTCAACTCTGGTTTATGTCCCAACAGTTGTTCAGTTTGCAGGCTTTTATTGTAAATAGTTTGTACAATATTATTACAGTGTTATCAAGTATTCTGTGCACAGGATAATGAGGCAACTCTGTGGAGCCTCAGAACTCTTCTGTAGAATGGCAGACTCTTTTAATCTAGAGAAGTTATTTCCCTTCTCCCACTGTAACCCTACTCTGAAAACTTTGTTCTAGGGACAGTTTTAATGAGCTTTGAAACCTGTGTCACAATTTTCAAAGCAACCCCTTTATGTCTGTGGCCTTTCAATTATGCCATTTTTGGGGCTGAAATTTTATTACTCTTAACAGCTCTCCTCCCATTTCCCTCTTTCCTTCCTGCTCCCAGCTGTATGCATGTGCTGATTATTCTGGGGTGATTCTAGTCCACTCCTTCAGCTTTGTAAGCTGCTTTCTCTCAGGTTTTGGTTGCTGGATCAGTAGATCAGTGTCTGCTGTTAGTGAACCAAGAAAGGTCTCAGACCTCCAAGGTATGTGGGACCTGGTGCAGCGGGGACAGTGTCAGACTGGACAAAAAAGATGTTCTCTGCATAGTTCAGTTTGCCTAGCATGGGTCTGTAGATGAACATGAGTTTTCTGATGGCACCTCTCAGTTCTGATTTGACAAACTAAAAGCTTTCAAATGGAACCCCAAAATAGTGTTTATTTGAAGCTTAAAATGCTGGAATTGTATTTTTTCCCTTTGTGTTTGTAGCTCCTATGCCACACTGTTTTCACATGTTGTTTGTTTAAAGGAAGCTTTATACTTCCCAGGGAAAATTGCAGCTGGGAAAGGCCTGAAATGATTGCAGTTGCTTTGCTCTGTTGGATTGCTTTGCTCTGTTGGATTGTAACTGTGTATGACTCTTACTAACCTAAAATTGTAAATGCTTTACTGTTTGTCAGATTGTGAAAATGCTATGAGACTGTGAAAAATGCCACATCCAGCATCTTTTAAAATTACACTGAGTTATGGCATTTTGGAGTTAGAATGGTCATGGTGACAGCATGTCTCTTTGTACTGGTGGAGAAAATTAAACAGAGTGGGGAATAAATAGTAAGGAGATTTGAAATAACTGTACATGGGTCTATGCAAACATAGGAAGTTTTGGGAAGCTTTGTTAAACTCGGGCTGAGTACTTAAAGGTTTACTGGATAGTAATACATGCTATTGAACCTGATGGCTTTGGCTTGTGATCACCAGTGAAGGGCTGCTTTTCCACCCAGTTTTGCAACTGGGAATTTACTTTGGCACAAGGAAGATAAGTTTCTTATTTGAGTTAGCAGAATACAAGTGTCTGGTTGAAAACATTCCCAGCAATGAGGTGATCCCTAGCCTTTTCTGTAAATGCTCAGTAGTGCCACCAATGCATATTTGGCCACAAAATATTATGACAACTTGCATAAACTCCAGGATTTTTTAATGTCTCAAAACCACTTTAATATAGGGTACAAGCTGGTCATGTATAAACACTGGCTTGAAACAAAGTAGTCAGATTTAACAGAACAGCTTGGTGGATGGTCAGTTCCAGGTGCCCTGGCTTCCCGGGAAGTGCCAGCTGAGTTTATCAGAGCTATTGCTGCTGCCTGCATGGCATCCCAGGTGCAGCCTGGTAAACTCACTGCCAGCCCCTGGCCCTGCACACCTTACTCACAGTACAAGAGTCTTGTGACTGAAGACAGCATCTCGCAGACCAAGATCTCTAGATTATTGCTGGGCTTCCTTTAGAAAGGACACCTGAGCTGGCTCTGCTGCCTGCTGCAGGTGTTGAATTGCTCCAGTGTTTTAGAGGACCTGTGCTGTACTACCAGTGTATTCTCCAGGCTAATTCATATATACATTTTTGCCCTGTCTTTTTACATCATAAGAAACCTTTTCCTCATTATAGAGTATTGGATTGAAGTATTTGAGGTAAAGAAAAAAACCAAAAACCCAAACAACAAACCACCAAACCAAAACAATTTGATTTCTCAAAATCTTCATTCTGGCAAGAGATGCACATCCAGTGTGTGAAGGGAAGACTCATGACTCTGTTAAGCTCCTGATGTGAGAGTGTGTTCTGCATTACAGGTAGATGAAATAAAAAAAACAAAATCAGAGCCATCTGGCAGTGAGCAGAGTGCAACTGCTTGACTGCTTTGAACTTCACTTGTACAAACAAACCTCTTCACAGGTTGCGGAGTGTTCTGAAAAGATTCTCATTAGATTTTTTAATTTTTGTTTTTACATTGTTGTCTGGTGAGCTTATCATCCAAAACACTGCAGAATTTGGATCTGAGACTTAGATTCAAAGTTAATATATCTCCATAGCAAAGTCCATGTTGTTCAGAGATGTTGCTGTGTTAATTGTTAACAAAGGTGCTCTCGCTGCTCAGCAGGGCTGCAGGGTTTGTTAGCTGAGCACTGCTTGCAGCACTCTGTTGTTTAAGTGCTTTTTTTGATGTCTCACAGCACCAACATATGTAACTTGATTGATGTGACATGGAGGAGCCTTATTCTGAAATGTGCTTCTGGAACTTAGTTGGGATTGTTCAGATCATGCTCAAAAATACTACTTTATATTTTCTCCAGGGCTAATTGCACCATCGATTAGATTCATTCTATTTAATTAATATACTTATGTTGATCTTTGAGCACAAGAGCTGATTTTATTTGGTTGTTCATGGCAACCTGAGTATTGTCTTTTATGTTTGGTTTATGGTTTGGGTTTTGGTTTTTTTAAATCCTCTTAATATTTTCTGTATTCAGTGCTGTTGTTTAGAACAAGGGTTTATTTGTGTGTGCACCTGCTTGACAAGATTCACTGCTATGTTTCAGGTGTCTTCAGAGTCTTGCTTCATCTTGTCTACTGCCTTTGCTCAATTTCTGTTTCTTTCTTGTGTGGTACTACCCATTTGCAAGACCTTGGAACTACAGCTCTCTCTCTCATGTATAGGCAAGTCTTCTGCCTTGTTCCATAATTGCTCAGTGAAGAAATCTCAGTTGTTGCCAAGGAAGCTTGAGATGCTTTGAGGTGTTGCAGATCAGAAGACCATTGCAGTTCTGTAAGAGTTCCTCTGTTTTCCAGTGTGGTCACTAACAGAGCATTTTTGAAAATTCACATAGGTGAACAGAAGTGCATGAATCCAACATGTCCCTCATTTTGTTATTTTGCTTGAAAAACAGATTTTTTTTTAACTTTAGGAATTCTTAATAAATTTATTTTTAATGAAATTAGTTCCATTAATAAGGGAGTTGTTTTCAGTCATGCTTTCACAAGATGCTTAAGTCCAGGAGGTAAATCTAAACATGGGGGAATGTCCTGTCTTGAGTCCATTGTAAAGAGGTGATCTGAATGGACTAGTGCAGGACCTGCTGGTTAAAGATCATGCATTATTAGTCATGTCTTTGACTTGTCTGGGGAAACCAAATGTTTCATGTTCCTTCCATTTCTGAATCTTCCTAGAAACTGTGGTTAGCAGTGACTGTTGCCTTTGGTAGGAAATTCAACTGTTTCTATTTTGGATTTTATGCTCTTTTTTCTATCATTGGTTGATTCTTGGGTATTTGGGAAGTTTCTTTGGTGGGTGTTCCTCCTTAACTTGCTCCAAAGACTTCACTGCCAGACACCAGCCACATCCAGTTGATCCAAGTTGTCCCAATAGCTGAGGTAACTTATTTTCTGTTGGGGTTGGAGGATGTGCTTGTGCATTTTAGGATGATGCATAATAACCTGACTAGGAGAGAAGCCTGTGGAAAAAAGAGGAAAACAGGATTCCTAATTATGTGACCTCTTACTAGCTTTAGGGAAAGGGCTACTGGAAGGCAGGTAAATTTTAAGGGACTACTTTTTTATTATGAGTCTGCACAGTTTACATTCTCATGTAGCACTTCAACCTTTGCCTGACCTCACCAAATCTTCTCCTTTAGCCATATTGGCAGTATCTTTCTTTTCTGGCCAAAAAAAGGAGAGGCATGCACATTGTAATATGCCTTTTTTTTTTTTTTTTTGGCGCCAATCAATCATTTTGCCAGAGTGGAGAAATAGTGTGTGTTTGGAAGGAGGGCATGAGTTATGTGAATGATATTGTCTCAACAAATATTGTCTTTGTAGGTAAAGACCCAATGAGCGTTAAAAAAACTCCAGCAAAACTCTTTTTGAGAGTTTTGAAAGCAGCCAAATTTGTTTTTGAGAGCACACTAATCTGAAGTACTTGATGTTCAAAACTGTACAATTATTATATGTAGAACTGTCTTTTAAAAATACTTTTTTCCCCTTAATTCTTGAACTGCAGAAATGGACATCTGTCTCTGGATTAATGCTGGCAGGTTCAAAACTGTAAATGGTTTTTGTGATGAACTGGAACTTCAGAGGTGACTCTGCTCTCAGCTCTTGTCTCTGTCCTTGAATGCAGCAACTCTGTTCCTCTGTGGTCCTGTAAAAAACAGTTGTGATCACTCCACTTCTTGGCATGCAAAAGTTGAGCATCTTTAAAGCAATGAATACTTCATGCTGCTAATGGCTTTGGAGTAACTAATTTAAGTGGAAACTGAGCAGTTCCTTACTTAAAATGTGCTCCAGACTATGTTTGTAAACATTCTAAAAATTCATTGTCAGTATTTCTCATGTATTTCAGGGAGACAGTAAAGTGTCAAAATTGATGTGAAATTGATTTGTTTTGGAGAAAGAGAACAGACTGGCTTGAAGGAATGACTCTAGATCTCAGTGCTTGGTATTAACACTGAAGCTTATGTACTAGGAATGCCATAGACTTAAATTACAATAAGGAGATAACATGGCAGAAAAATGAGTCTAAGAAAATCAAATAATATTTACCTTGTAATAATGAATTATTGAATGTATGGGTTGTTTTTTTTTTTTTAAGAGATGGTTAAGAACTGTAATCTGCATAATGGAATGTGTATTCTAAAGGAAAAAACTGCTACTGTTATGAAGTCAGAGCATGCAAATATCTCTGAGTCTGAAGAAATGTTTCAAAAATTCATTTTGAGGACTCGGAAGACAACCTAATAAGTGTGTGTGTGGAAATCTGCTCCATAGTACTATTAGGTTGGCAGGAGACATTGGTTTACATGATAATAAAATATTGCTTTCATGAGTATTGCTGCTCATCAAGACTGAGAACATTATAATTTGGTTTTGCAGCCCTTTCAGATGTCCTACATAATTGATGCCCTTGCCAAAGGAGCTAAGAGAGGCATTGTAATGGAACCATCTCCGATGTCACATTTTAGTTGTTAAGGAGCTATTAAATACTGAAACCTTTAAACCTAAGATCATATTTCATGTTGGCTAAAATTGGCATTTATTTAATTACAGTTGTGCTCCATTTCTAGGGGGTTTATGGGAAAATTTTGCAAGTTGCATTTGTTCTTGCTCAGATAAACAGCTGAGCAGGCAACTGACTGCAAGTCTCATTAGACATTCACCTGTGTTAGGATGGATGACTGTGACTTGAATTAGTGGCAGCTGCTTTACAGGTATAAAAGGAATCTTCTCTTTGCCAGGTGAATCTTTGTCAACTTTGCTGAGGTTATTTCAATGTACAGTCAGGTGTGTACAGGGATCTGGGTGAAACCTGGTCTGTTTATCACTGGGATACCACTCTCAAACTGCCTAGAACATGTAGGAATTGCAGAGCTTTTTAAAAACTGGATTTGTGGGATGAGCTAGTTCATGCAGCTAGTGCTTGGCTTTTATTCTGGTCTATCTAATTGATATGTAGAAGGAATTCAAGCTGCAGATTAAGGAGTGAGTGTGCCTGTGAGGGCTCAAGCAATGCAATTTGCCCTCTGACCCCATGACTGAAGCTCTAACTATAGTCTGTGTTTCTGGCCACTGTTTCTGTCCCAGGGCACAATGTCAGGGAGGTTCCCATGCTGTTGTTGCACACTGGCCCATGTCAGAGGTTGCTCTCTCAGAAGGAGTGCAAATAGCACAGCCCCAGTTTCTGACCAAGGCCTGGCTGAGCAGAGCTGTGCAAGTGCAGCTTAGGAGTCGCTGAGATAACATAAACACAGCCCACTTGGGGCTGCCAGCTGCCTGACACATGAAGTGGGTGTTTCACAGCACATACTCTAAACTGCAAGGAAGATACTGGAGACAAGAGTTGATTCCTAGATGTGCTGTAAACCCTGAAATTTTAATCTGTTTGTTTGTATTGTGCTGTGAGGGTTGGTTTTTTTAGGGATTTTTTTTTCCTGCTCTTTTTTCACTTCTAAGTAGGGAAATTAATTTGAATTTAGATGCATTTCAGCAGTGATGCAAATAGTTAATTTTTGCATTAGCCCAGCAGCTTACCTGTCTGACAGCCTTTTTAACACTGTGTTTAGCTTTTCAGTGGCTCGTTACTAGCCTTAAAAAACACCTCACTCTTCATTTAAAGTGCAACATGGTTGTCTAAACCTCAATTAAAAAAAAAAAAAAAGAAATGTATCAGCTGTGTATGCTTCAGAGGAAGCATTTGCCCACTGTTGGCTGTCAGACTGAAGACCTGCCCTAGACAGACAGGTTAGGAATTTCCACGGGGGAAAAGCGAGAGAGAGGACACCCCTGTGCAGGGCAGGATGTCCCTGCTGTGATGTCCCTGCGCTGGTGTCCCTGCTCTGCAGTTTCTCAGGGTGTGGAGCAGGGAGGGCTGTGCTTGCTGGGATGCCTTCCCAGCTGTGTGGTGGAGGAGAGGAGTGCTGGCTGAGCCTGCCAGCAGTGATAAGGCTCCAGCAGGGGATCACAGCAAACGTGCTGTGAGAATCAGCTTTCCCAGGAGTTACATGAGGCAAAGATGTTCTTCTGTCACTTGTTCTGCTGGAAGCTTCTTGCTGCTAACAGCTAAATATGCAAATCAAGCTGTGGCTCTTCCAGCCTTCCCGGTGTTCTGACTTATGGTACTTATGGTTCTGTTTTCAAAACCGAATTTGTCAGCACAGACTATTTCACTCTGAAAATGCGAAACCTTACCATAAGTGCTTCTTGTGATGTAATAAACATACATAACTTTCATTTCCAAGATCTCCATATCATGCTTGCTTTTTCTCCCCATTGTTTATTCACTACCCTGCCAACAGCACAGGTATCTTCTGAGCAGGTTTATGCAAAACTGGCAAGTTGAATGGTAATGCCATTGCTTCCAGTGAATTCCAACTATTGTATTCTGCATAAAGCATTCACAGCTCTATTACTGACTAACCAGACTGCTCTTGGCTACAATGAAGTGCACCACAGAACTGCTCTGATCTAAGGCTTTGGTTAGAATTTGAGACAGTTATCTTAAACCAAAAGAACCTAAGTCCATAAATAAACTGTTAAGCAATGTAAACTTTTTAACAGCAGAGACAGTTAGCAAGGAACTATGCAAACCCCCAGGCCAAGATAATCTCTACCATAATTATGTAGACTACTAAGTGAGAAAAATTCCAGAGCTTTGCTCATGAATAAGACTGGATTATTTGTGATGTGATTTCATAAAATAAACAAGGAGACTAAGGGCTCCAGAGGCTGCTTAAGGTTTTGCAGAGGGGTAAATGTTAATGCTTAATTGTTTAAAGTATGTGTGAGGTGATACATGGCAAAGTTGTACAAAGTATGCCTTAAGAAGTAAACTTATTGTTAGATATGTGCTGAATTTCTTTACCCATATAGCTGTGTTTCCATCAGGTCACTTTAGTAATCCATTCAAAATAGCCTTTAAATGTTCAGTGAGCTTTTTGCTACTTGTTCTGCTAGATAACATATATTGCTAAATACTTTTTCTCTGCTGTATTCTAATTATGGTAATAAAGTGAGCATTGCTGTGACCTTTTTTTGTCCTGCTTTGGTACTATTAACACATTTCTGTTCTGATCCCGTTTATCCCATCTAATTCTTCCCCTAAGCCAGCTGTGCCAACAGAAGCAGTAGGAAGAATACAACTAGAAAAAAATGCTCCCCAGAACATGGGTGTTGGAGGAGAGAGATAGCTGAGGTGCTCAGCCATGGAGTTGATGGACTTCATCCTAATGGCTTGTCCTGCCTGGTCTTTGAGACAGCCAGCCCTAAAGAGCCATAGAGATACAGCCAGCACTCTGGAGATCACTGGAAACTGTAGCTTCCTTCTGGGGTGCTTTAAGAGTGGATTGTGTCTCCTCCATTTTTGAGAGAGGAGAAACAAGTTCCATCTTTTGGGGACACCTTATCTAGGGAACATCCTCAAGACTCTATTTTGTTTGTTTGTTTGTGCTAGGTTTTTGTCCAGTTGAGATAAAGCACTATGCATACTTCTGATACAGCAATTTGTTCTTGTTCAGATAAGTCTGTGTAATGCTCCACACCCAGATACAGAAGGAATCACAGAAAGAAACAGCAACAAAAGGTGATCTTGTATGGGAAGGCTCCTTCTGTGCCTTTTCCCTTTTACATCCCTTGTACTGGAGCTTCCTGCAAAACAGACCTGTCCTGGAGTCTCTGCATCAGCATGGATCCCTCTGTAAGCTTTATTTTACTTCACTAATTCTCTGACTCAAAGTCCCTACAGAGCTTAGAAATTTGAGTGATGGAAGCCAAAGACTTACACCAAAATGGGTGTTCTGTAGAAAAAAAAAATCCTTTCCTTAGACAAATAATCTAAAAAATTGCTCCAGTGAGTTAATATGAATCTCAGTGCTTTTTTAACCTTTTGTTATTTATGCTCACCAGACCCCTGTGAAATTGAAGAGCTCCCTTTATCCTGAGTGATGGACTGGGAGCTGGGTTCTGGGGCTGGCTGCCACGTTGTCACCCCCATGTGCCAGCTCCCCCTTGGCCTGCTCTGCTCTCCTGACCTTGCACTGACTCATCTGTGTTTGATACCTACGAGAGCAGTTGAATTATTTTTATGGTTGCTGGTCTGAAATGAGTCAGTGCAGGGTCAAATGTTGTGGAGCAGGGAAGGGAGAGGAGTGGGAATCTGGCAGGCAGCAGCTGGCTGAGATTGCCATGGAGCCACAGACCAGCCCTGGTGACTTTGCCAAGGTCACACAAGCTTCTGTCAGCAGGAAATTGAAACCTCTCTGTGTTATACGGGGTGCTGACCACAGGTCTGTCAAATGCAGTAACTGGCAGGAAGTGGCTTTGGATTTATTCTACTTGAATTTATTGTTTGTTTGCAAATACTGATGTATGAATTAATAGATGCTTTCTAGTGTATGCCAAAATCCAAACATACTGAGCTGGTCATAACTGTAGATTTTCAGGTGTAAACTGGGTGCATTCCAAGAAGAATTCATAATTAACTTGAGCTAGCGTTCCTGTAGAAATGTGATTTTTGTACAAGTAGTGATCTGTCAACTACAGCACATTTTTGTATAAGGACTATTGTCCTTTAGTAAAGATAGATCAGGAGTTAGTGCCTGAAACAAATCATTGCATGGTATTATATTGCCAGTTTTGTAAAAAAATCAGTTGGTCACAGTTGTTTGATAACTCACACAATCTGCAGCTGATACTTTATCAGTGGCCTAATCTTTATTTAGAATTTAGAATGGAACATTTCACCAATCCTGGGCACACAAACTGCTGGATGCCCACAAATTGCTGGATGTACAGCATTTTGAGCGATGTACATTATGAAAGCAGTGCTGAAAGTAGGGGTATGAGGACTTAGGTCATGTATTCTGGCATCAATTTCTATCCTCTATTTTTCTGTTAGAATTCATTTGGGAGGAAAGAAACAAAGACATTTTCTGAGTGAAGATTTTGGAGCTCTGTGCTGGTTATAAATCTGTCTGTGTCGCTTCTGTCTTTTTAAAGTTTCTTTAGAAAGAGGACTAGCCAAAAAATATTCTGGATGTGTTTGTGTGTAACATGTGCATTTTCTTTGCACAATACACTACAGTTAATTCAATTTGAGGGGCTTTCTTCTAGCTATGACAAATCTTGTCAACCTACCACTTGACTTAATTTCTCTGTCTGGTTATGGTTTTTTTGTTTTATTTATTTGAGGGGTTTTTTTAACTTCTTGAAATCAAAGAAAGCTTGTTGCAGGTGGGCTTTTTGGTTTGGTTTTGTTTTGTTTTTTAAGAAGGATAATACTGGAGAAACCTATCTCCAGCAATCTAATATATTATCTGGTGTTCTTCTAGGAACAAATATATCATATGGATTTTTATGTAGGAGGCTTTTTAGACTTTTAAAGGTTGGGTGTTAGCCACAAGGTTCATGTGACATGACAAATGTGGAACATCTGTGTACTGCTGCACGTCGCTGTTCTGAAAGTCATTCCCCTCACCACATGCATTGAATTAAACACAAGAATTTAGAGAAAAAAATAGTTGGAAGGACACATTCTGTCAAATACAATGGGAAGGATCTGTTTTGAAGCTGTTGGAGCTCGCTCACAGTGTTCTCCAGTCACTAATTCAGGAGTCGGTGTGCTCTGTGCCTCAGCTCTCCCTTCCTTGGAGCTGGGAGAGTGGAATTGTGCTTTCCTAGCTGGTGGTAAACTGTTTCCTGGATAGAAATTAGAGTTGGACATAAGGCTAAACTCTAAAGGGATTTCTAATAAACAAAAGGGATTTCTCAATGTAGTTTCTTGTTTGAGTGATGTTTGGGCTGCATGTGAGATAAGTAGGTGGCTGAGCTGGCTTCCTTGTATTGCAAACAAAGTGTGGCCAAGTGGCTCAAAGCAGGAGCTCTCATATTAAAACATGAATCTGATCCATAACTCTGCCTGAAGTGATCTAACTTGGTGACCAGTATCCCTGTGAATCCTGAGTGCTTCTGTTTGTCTCCATGCTATAGCTGCAGTGAGAGTTCTTGCTTATAAAATAATTGTGATAAAGAAAACAAAATGAATTCTTGTGGGTAAGGTTTGACCTGGAGCATTGTGGGCCAGAAGCTAGAAGTCCTTGTTCCCCTAGAGTGATTACCAAGGTGCATGAAGAGTGCTGTGCTTCATTAAAGCCTGTGCACTTTGGGGGTATCACCTTGCTCTGACAGAGGGGCTGCCACTTTTAGAGTGCAACTTACAGTATTTCCAAAAATCCCAGTCAGGACCCAGGTGACAGCTGAAGTTGAGGTGGAACTCAAGTGTTGGTCTGGTAAAAAGCTCACTGCTGTGCAGAAAAGTAGCGGCAGATATTAATAGTTGTCTTCCTAGTGACTTGCTGGTATCTCAGAAGTGGTCTGAAACTGTGTAGGTTTGAACACATCATTAAGTAGTGGGGTTTTTAAGTCATTTAAAGCTATCTTTTAGTCATTTAAAGCTATCTTTTTACTGTTATTACATATAAGGGTTTATTGAGTTCTGATACTCACAGCTAGAAACCAATATTAACAATGTGATCCTCACTTCCTAGTTTGTCTTCACAGACTCAAGTCTGGAACTGCAAATGTAAAGGGCCTCCTCTGGCTGATCTGAATTTAGTTTCAAACATTTGTCTCTGAGATTACTTCTGAATATTTCATTTATACATTATGATGGCTGCTATCATGCTGTGCTTAACTCTTTCTGGATTTAATATTTCTGAGGCTTTTAACATCTTGTTCAAGAGATGGTTTATAAGAGCTCCTTCTCTGGAGTGCAGGTGAAAGCTCTTGCTCCAGCAGAGCCACATATGCCAGGCTTGGGAAAGCTTGCTCATGTTGAAAATATCACTTCACTATCACAAACAGCCTCTGGATGATTCCTTGTTTTTTGAGGAGGTTTGCGAAATGATCTGAAGTAAAGGAAGCGTCTCTGGGATTTGTTGTCCAGAGGCAGGTGCATAGGGAGTGGGCAGAAGTGGCATACATGCCTGAATAGTTTGGGTATCCATTTCAATTGGTCTGTTCTCTTAGAATTGGCTACGGTCTAAGTAAGTAATTCTTGTCATAAAACTAGTTAGCTCATAAAAATTGCAGATTCTTTAATCTTAAAAGTTGTGGGGAAAACATTTTTGTTTGAAACAGTTTTTGAAACTAACTTAATTTTTTTGTTTGTGCTTTTTGTTTGGTGTTGGTAGGTTGTGTTTTTACCTTCTTAAAAAGCTGCTAACCCAAACCAAGCATCTCCTCTCTCACCCCAGTCTGCCTGGGCTCAGGGCCATGTCCACATACCTCTGTGAGCCCTGTGTCTTCAGGGAGTGAGGACTCATGCAGATTTCTATATTGCATTTCCAGCAACCTCTGTGTCTTCAGTGCTGGCTGCAGGAAGCACATCTGAGTCAGCCACCCTCTCCAGAGGCACTTGGAGAGTTGTGCAGAATCTGGGGTGGTCTAATTGTGATCTGGCTGATACAGGACTTGCCCAAGCTGAGTGTTTCACCTTTAAATGTTTTTTAATTTAGCTTTGTAAAACTGTAGTTAGGAAACAATTCTGCACATTCAGAATGCGTAGGTGTTAAATTCAGCTGGGTTCAAAGAAGTTAAATGCAGCTTTGATGTAAATTACTTTATGTAAACACAGCAGGAACTTCACATCCGTTGAACAATTTAAGTTCTGTAGCTTCTTTAACCCATGCTCCAGTTTTCTTAAACAATTGAGAGTATTCCAGGGAGGCCCTTCTGACTTCAGTCTGTTTTATTGCATGAAAATATTCTTCTGAGTGCTGGGGAAAGAAAGATAATTTTTCTAAGTCTTCAAAGAGACTTGTGATGTTTTGAGTCTTTATTACACTAGAGGTCAGTGTATGATGGGAGCTTCTGTGCTGTGGTATAGAGTTTCTTGCAGAATCCTATTTCATCAACTTTGAAACCAGATTCTAAGAGAAACTGTAGCCTGTTACTATGGAAAAAACTTCACATTGAAGTGTCTTGTGACTTTCTTGGCTAAAGGACTTTTTTGAGCTTCCTACTTTTAACTTTCCTTGCCTAGCAAATACAAGGCAAATATCAGTAAGAGTACTTTGATGTGGTATCAGCAGGAATGTGCACAGTCAGTTGCTCCAGTGTGCACCTCAAACATTCATCTTTCACTGCAATGCCATGGCTTTTTGGTTCATAATTCTGTATGCCAAGGTATTTACAGGAGTCATCCTTAGCTTGTGCACTGGGAGAATTGCAAATGCATCTAATATTGTCAGAGTAGGTGTCAGCTTCCTGAACACTGAGCTGGTCACTTCCAGGTGGGTGGCTTCACTTTTGGGGCTTGAGGGAAGCACAGTCAAGTGTGATTCTGTCATGGTGCTTGCAGAGATTCTTTCCTCAGCACCTCTTCTTCAGTTCTTTCCTTAAACGCCTGGAATGTGCAAAAGCAATTTGTTCCTGCAGACAGCATTGGGCAGGGGCACCAGAGCAGAACTCCAGCAGTGTTATGTGATGTGAAATGGGAGGGAAATGCACTGAAGGAGAGCCCTGCTGCCTGGAACAGGCTGCATCACAAATGACAGTTGAAGTAAGATGGTGGAAATACCCCGCTAGGGTGGATTTGGATTTGGATATTTTCTGTGAGAAATTACTACAAACAGAAGTACCTGTATCCTGTTGCTCTTGTGCAGAGTTCTTCTGAAATGCCTCAGAAAAATAAAAGAACATGGGCTGTTAAGAGTTTACAGGCTTGCATTAATGAAGGGTGTAAGTGCAGGCACAGAGTGGAATTTTGTTGGCTTTAAGTGATATTCTGAGTGTTCAAGAGACTTGGACTGATGAACATCTTTGTGGCCTTTCTTTTTGGTGAGGTGGGACTGGAAGGAGACACAGTAAAAGTCTGAAAATCTCCTTTGCACCTGGCTGCTGCCCAGTATGTTGTGTTACCTGCCTCTGGAGCATGAAGAAGGATAACATCTGAAGGAGCTGCTGGACTCTGGTTTAATTGAACTCTCTGTGAGGATTCCTGGCTTCAAAGGAAAGATATTGCACTCTTCTAGCTCTGTCCCAAGTTTTTCCAGGCTGCATTTCTTCTTCCTGTCAGAAATGAAAATGTACCAAGGTTTTGCAGAATGGTGCTTTATCAAAACATCTCTGTGGTGTTAGGTTTCATTTGGCTGGGCAAGAGCCTGAAAAGGTGGTGGCTTTGCAAAACTGATGTGATATAAGTCATCAAGCAACAAATAAAGCATCTGAAAAATTGCTTTCCTTTTCCTATCCTTTTCTGATTGGAGGCATGCAGCCTTAATTTGTTTCAGTGGAACTGGAACTCACCAGAGTCTGTTCTGCATGTAGGAGCTCAGGAACTAGGAGGCTTATTTTGAAGAAAAGAAGGTGGTGTAGGTGTCCTGTAGCCAACCCAGTGAAGAACCTGATGGATCACTGAGATTCTTGCAGAGCAGCTATTTGTCTGTTGCACATGGTGACATTCTTTCTTGGCTCAGCTGTCAAGTGTTAAATCAGTCCAAGTGTTGATGCTCTCTGCACCTAGAAGAATATTTGTCTAGAAGAAATGTGAGTTTGATTATTCTCTTGGATCAAAAATGATGGATCTCTGTGGCTAAACAGAGATGATCACCCACTAGCCCATCTTTCTAGTTGATAATATGAAGTATCCTGATGATATTTTCATTTCTCTTTCCTTCACGATGTACTGACTAACTCGGGAATCTGTCTGTAGTGTAATAAAGAGCCCATGAAAGTGGCAAGAATTAGTATTTGGAGTGTCTTTTCCTGCTTTTGTTCTAAACTCTCAAACTGCAGGGGTTATCAGATGTGCAGTTCAAGTGGCTTGCCAGGAATCTCTCAGATGAACTGCAGAGAGAGCACAAAAAGTTGCAGCCAAGGTCAGTCTTGAAAAGATTAGAATTCAATTGCCAGCCCTCACATTTTGATTTCGATCTCAAATGTTTCCTGATAGGTGCTCTGTATTTGTTAGGTCTTCTGTTTGTATTGTGTTCCTGCCAAAACTTCTCATGAGACTCCTGACACTATCAAAGATCTGTAGCACATAGTGACACAGGCAAATATATGTATGTTTAAAAAACCCCAAACCACTCTGTCAAGATATTTCAACTCCCACCAGTTATTCAAGGTTCCTTTAAAAGGGTAGACTTCAAAGCTGCAGGCCTTCAAAACTGCAGTACCCTGGTCTTCTCTCTTGTTCCAATATACAAATGTAGCATTTGCCAAAAAAATGAGGAATTTGCCAAAAAAAAAAGAAGGAATTAATAAAATGTAGTGGTGGGACAGTGGCAGTGTGCACCAGGTTTAATGTGTTCTGTGTATTATAAATGTCCCCTCTTCCCACCTCACAATTACTTCCAGGAAGTCTCTGAAGTAGTTGACCAAAATGATAGCTGGATTTCAAATCCTTTATTTTCTGTTTCTTTTTTTTTTTCTTTTCTTTTTTTTTTTTTTTTTTTTTTTTAATACTGATACTTAAAGAGGAAGCAGCAGAAGGAACAGCAGAAGTAATCAGGCAACCCTATGGTTAAGTAGCAAGAAGGAATTTGGAACCAAGAATTATGTGATGGTGGAAAAACTTTAGTTTATCTTTCTTCCAGCTATCCATTGTTAACCATCATTTTCTTCACCTTTCCTACCACACTGAAGTGCCCACTCATTTACCCTTCTGAAATGCAGGAGTAGCTTATTTGAGGGGATTGGAGGCTGGAAATGCAAAAACAATAGCATGTGGTTTACCATATTCTTGAAATTTTAAGTGAGTTTCCTCCTGAAATACAGAGATAAATGTGGCTAGATCTTAAAAACTACCTTGTTCACTTGTTGTGAGCAGTTATATAGCATTAGGGACAGGTTAGCTGCCTGATTTGCTGCCCTACCTGTCCCTATGCATTCAAAGGTAGTCTATGTTTGGGGGTCTGCTTGTCTTCCAAAATCAGTTTTTTTCCCAACTCAGGCAAAATTTCTGTCTTATCTGTCTTTTCAATGAATTATTTTTGTTCTGACCTCTTCTCTAGATGCTGTTATTAGAGTCTGACATGTTCAGCAGCTGCAGGAAGCAGAGCAGTGACCTTGCTGCACTTGAAAGTTGTTGCTCTAGTCACATAGGATAGCATGACTTCATTTTGTACCTCCTAATAGATTATGAAAAAAAAAAAAGTTGAATAAAGCAGTTGAAAGTTGAAAGTGAAAACAGTATATTTGGCACCTAAACATATGCAGGTGAGCTGAGCCTGAGCTGAGCAAGAGTAAAAATGTTATTTTACTTAGCTGCTGAAAGAGGAGGAAGACAATTTGTGCAATAGCACAGACTGCTTCAGGTCTGCATCGGAGAACTCTTCACTCTCTGTGGAAAGAAGCAACTGCATATGGTACAGAATAGAGTAAGAAGCCCAGAGCAGCTGGTTACTTTAGGTTTTTATATGTTTGGGGGATTGGCATCTTTAAGGACGGTGTGGTTCTGGGAAAATTCAGCTAGTTTGAAATAATCTAGCTTGAACACTTAACATGAGTATCCACATGGGCTGAATCATCCTGCAAACAATGGTACAGGCACAGCCAGAGGTGTTTTGTATTTGCCAAAGAATAAAATAAAACCAGTTGTAGTTCAAGGTGTGGGGATCAGAAATCAGGCCTTGTGGCAGTGTTGTTTGCAGAACTGCTTGATAGGTCCAGTGCTCTACACTAGGGGAAGTCTGGGTCTGTCTCCTGGTTGCTGTGGTTCTAGAAAGAGAATTGGCTCTTTCAGTTGCATCCAATGATGTTTAAAATATAGGATTTTGAGGGTAATAGTATTTTGGCAGATGTTTCTAGTTTTTTTATTATCTCTGGTGCTGCTTGACCTTATAGAAAGACTGAATATATAACAATAAAGGCTTCCTGTGGGGTGGCTAAGGGGAAGTTCAGTTCTTGTCTATATGAATGGGCAAGGTAGGAGAATGCTCCAAGCTACCTCAGCCCTTGCAGTCAATCAGTTCATCCCCTTTGTGCATCTGCCTGCTGGTTCTGAAATGTTTGCCATAGCCTGGGGTGCATTGTGGCTCTAACCCATGCTTTGTTTTGTTTGTTTCTTGTAGGAGGGCTGACTTTGGACTGTGAGCACCTGGACAAGGTGATGCACTTGTACCTACAGGGTTAGGCCTGGATGGCTGGGATTTAAGGTAAACCTTTTGCTGAAAAATACATAAAATACATACAGATCTGAACCAAGAACTATGGGTTGTTGTTTCGTTGGTTTTTGGGTTTTTTTCCTTTTTTTTTTTTTGGAGGTGTTAGTATCAAACATTTAAAGAAGGATCTGTGTGTGCCTTCTAGTGCATATGTACCATAACAAAATGCAGTGATATTATAGTTAAGATTCCAGAGTAGCCCATAGGACCTTCAGAAAAGCTGATTGGTATTTTATAACCTAGGGGATGCTAATGCTGCCATGGGAAGAAATGTTATTGAATGGGGAAGTAGCAATATGTGTTCCTGAAACTCCTTCTGAAAATTCACTGGGAGGCAGCAGGCAGCTAATGTGAACCTCCTGTTCCAGCCTTTCTATTATTCCTTCTTCCAAATATTGTATAACAGAGTAGCTTCAGCCATTCTAGATCATGTACAATTCCTTCAAATGTAATATTTTAATTAATTACAGATCTGCACTTTCGTGTTGCCCACTCTCCATGTTGCAGACTTTTGATTACATATTTGCAGTTTAGATTTGATTCAGGACTTTTTCCAGCTCTTAGCTATGGAAAAGCATTTCCCTATTTGAACACAAACCAAGAACAAAAGGGACTTTTTGTGTGTGGAAGTGCATAGCAAGTTCTGTTGGTCCCACTAAGGCAGAGCTTGCAAAATTTCTTTAAAGTTCAGGATTAATCTTGCTTTTGGGGAATTGTGTAATTTTGGTTACTGGAGAGATGTGATTTCTTGGATGTGATCAGGAAGGTCTCAGTGGTTTTGAGTCAGCAAAATTAGGATGTAGATGATCTATCTTATAACATTCCTTAAAGAGAATTGGTGCCTAATTCTGGTCATACTGCCAGACAAGAGCTGTCATGCTGTTATATTCTTTTGCCACATGTAGCCTAAGTTTTCTCTCAGGGGTATGGAAGGCACCATTTCAGCTGTTGCTCCAGAATTATGTAAAAGCTGTTTTCCTTGCAACTTGTCATAGCTTCTGAAGTCTGGGAAAACACTGTGTAAAGAGTGGAAACTTGAATGAAATCATCCTCTGCTGGATTTAACATTATATTTAAAAAGAAGGAAAGTGAGGGACTGGGAACAGTGTTTACTCTTGCATGTGCTAGAAAGCCTGAAAAGTTGTAAAGGCCTTGCAGTAGAAAAGCAAAACCTAACCTTGATTGCTGAAGATTTGAGCTTGGAGCATGATCATGGAAAACATGAACTGAATCTTGACAATTCAGGATTAAGGCATATTAATAAAGTTTCCTCCAAAAATGTTAGAGCAAGCAAATCACAGTTACTAGCTGCATAATTTCTATGCAGAGAATAATTTAATGAAGGTGAGCAGAAGTAGGGTGCTCTTGCAAGACTAATGCAGGTACTTAAAATTATGTGAACAATCATGGGTATTTAGTTTTTTAAGGGTAATATGGACTTCTTTCAACAAAGACTCAAGTCAAGCTTTCAGAGAATTTCTTGCTGAACTTGTTTCTTAGTATATAGTATCATAAAATGGTTGTAGGCTTCAGAAGATCATGCTGTTAGACCATGTGAATGAGTATTCTGCTGTATTTTTAAAAAATCAGCAACAAAAAAGAGGTTTATTTTAGTACAGAGTTTACAAAACTAGTGTTTGTTAACAGTATGCAATTGACACACTTGGTGTGACATAGCTGGACCATGTCAGATAACTAAGCCATGGGCTACTTGGATATAGTCTTCAGATGGATGTGTTCATGTTTTTCCACAGCATCTTGGAATTCTGTGCAGTATTTACTGTACCTGTTACTGCCTTATAACATATATTCATTAAGCAATTACATGGACTTCAGATTATCTGACTGAAAAATGATGGGGAAAAAATGGTGATTTCTGGAGGTCATGACCAGCTTTCTACTTCATTGCTGGAGTTGCATCTAGGACTGGCCAGTTGACTTTAGAAGCTGGGAAGTGTGCACAGTCAGATGAGTCACTTATGCCCTCTTTTCATAACATTACAACAGAAACAATTTATGGACAGGTATTTGTTTTTTTAATTTATAGTGTGCTATCTTTGCTAGCAGCATGCCATTTATCATGTGCTGTCTGTATTTCATAGCTTCCACAATGTCAACAAAGCCAAGGCTTCATGTGCAAGTTCATGTTCTGTCTTGCTGGACACTTTAACAGCCTTGCTTATGTGTGAAGAAACATACAGTGTTCCTTCTAATACTGGTGTATTTTTAATTACATAAATTACAGCCAACCCTTGCTGGCTAATATAGCTTGAAAAACAGTGAGTGGGTTTATTTCTGCCTTCTAGAATAGAATTGGAACATTGGAGATGCCCAGCTTTTGTAAATCCTGTGTCGTGCAGCAGTCCCCTTCAGGTTAATGTTCTTGCTGGCCTGACTGAAAACTTCATCCTCTCCCTTATGAAAATAAAAGCAAATAGATGTGTTTCCCTTTTTTCTAGGAAATCAGTAAGATTGTTCCTCTCTACTATGGTTTCAGTTTTCATGGTTTTCATTTTCCAAATGCTTTGTAAGCTGAATTATTAATGCTTGCACCACTTTTAAAAATAGTGCATGCAGTACCTCACAATCCATTGCTTTGCTGACCCAGCAGTTGGAGTTTTTTTTTTGTTTTGTTTTTTTTTTTTTTTTGTTTGTTTTTTTTTTTTTTTTGGAAACAGTTTGCTTGAACTTCTGCATTTTACTGTTCCAGGACAATGGTGCTGGACTTCTTGCTAAAGCCAAGCTTACAGGAAATGTCATGCTGTCAAAAGTGGTTTGTTCTTACACAGCTATGATAATGCTTTTCTTAAAATGTATTTGTTTGGCATAAGACCTGTAGTGCCTGGTATTCTCTGGCAGTGTTACTCACTCTCAGTTTACCTGAGGATGGATTTTCCTGGTGTCTTGTGCAGAGAGTTGAGGTCTATAATTGTCCTTAAAGCTCTTTCCTCTACCAGCTCTTCCCCTTCTACCTTGTTGGTAAGGATAACTCTTTTCTCCATAAGTTCCTCCCAGTCCTTGGGATTGCATTTCTTGAAGGCATCCTCAAAACTGATTTTTGTTGTCACAAATTTTATTTAGACCACTGGAAATTTTTAATGAAGATGTCAGGTGAAAAAGAGTGGAATAGGAAGAGTGCAAAAGCATCTTCCTTACTGCTGCATTTTTCTTCAGACATAATTATTGGTAAGAAAGAAGCTATGCCTGGTATCAGTCCCAAAAGTTAACATGTATCTCTGCACATGACCTCTGCATGGCTGTTGCTAAATGTCCTTAGCTATTTTTTATGGACAAAACAGTGTCCTGACTATTTGAGAGTTGTAAACTTTGGATGAAGCCAATCAGTTCAGTTCTGCCACTGCACTTCTTTCTGTGGTATGGCTTTTGAGGAGCAACCTGTCCACCTGGGTCATTTGTCCCTAATTTCCATTCACTGAAAGATTTCTTATTTGTTTCTGGGATTTGGATTACTCATACATCTTCCCAAAGCTTTTATTGCAGAAATTTTCAGCCTTAGGCATGTGTTTCCCCCCCAAAGTGTTATGACTCAGGTGTGTTGCTGTAAAGCCACACTGCAAGGCAAGAGAGAGTCAAGAAATCTGAGAAGGGATGATACAATTGTGCTGCTTTTGCTGATTTCTTTGAATTGTGGATTCTGACTTCATCAGTAGCGTCTACAAACCTCGGTGTTTGTGACTTGCAACTGATACCTTTTCTAAAAACAGAAGGAGGCAGGAGAGAGAGTACTCTGTTTATTTCAACAACCACAAGCAACACTTCCAAAATACACTTGTGGTTGTATCTCAGAGTTATGAATCTTAGGTTATCTGGTGGTGAGTAATGTGGTGAGACAGGAGCCCAATATGTCCATGCTTTATTTAGAAAAGGTGGCTCTTATCAGAGGCAAGGAGCACCGGTGTTCCCCTCTCTGTGCTTGCTGAACCCCTGAGGACAAATATCAAATCTGCTGACAGTTTATGGTGCCAAGACACAGCACCTCCCTCTCGGGGTCTGACTGCAAGTTCTTAAGGATTTTGCAATATAAAAAGAAACAAATTCCTTTCCCCCTCCAGCTGCTCACCCAAATGCACTTTTTAAGCTGTCCTGTGGTTTGATCAAAGTTAACAACAGAGTTAACAATAACAGAGTTAACAATATCATGGGTTGTGATATCTCTTGATCAGATAGATTTTTCTTATTTAAACACTATTATCTCACTAGGGAGGATGCTCACAAACAGATTGTAACAGCTTTCCAAATTCTTCAGGCAGAGACTAGATTGTGCCAATTATTGCACCCAGAGAATCCTGGAGATTAAGACAATATCACTTAATTTTCCTCACTGCAGAGTTAAATCTGTAGAGTCTGGAAGTCTGGGTGTGTGTCTTCAGTAAGACAACAATCTTTTACTGTTCTACCTCCTTAAAAATAAAATGGAAGAGCAAATCCTCCCTGGCAAACCAGGAGAAACTCAATTTTGGGATTATATACAGTTTGCATTGAAGATAAGCTGGGTTAGAGGGCACAGGCTTTGACACAAAATGTGTGGCTTTATTCCATGGACAGACAATGCAGCAGAACTGTGGGACTGTCCTCCCTGACGTGCCACCTTCTCAATTCAGAGTACAGGGAATTGTTCCTCCCCATGGCAATAACATCACTGTAATTTGTGTCTGATAGTGAAAGAATGAAGGATTTATTCTCCCAGAAAGAAAGTGTTTGTGTTGGGTTTGGTTTTGTTTTTTTTTTAACGTTGTTGGTGTTTGGTGGTTTTTTTTAAGATAAATAAAAAATCCTCTGTGAGTCATTTTAGGCTCTCACAGAAACTTGAATGTGCTAAATGGGTAGGTTCCCCTCGCTGAGCCAATGGGTGGCCAGGCACAGGCAACACTTTTATCCCACGAAAGGGAGGAGGGGTGAATGAGCCAGAAGATATAAGCTGAAACAAAGCCATGCTGTCCTTCTGAGTCATTCTCATACACTGGATGGGTAAGGCTTCCTGCTTCCTGGGACACACAAGTGGGGTCATGATTCTAACAATGGATGCTGGTAAGTCGCTTTTTATTAAATTTGTCTGGTTTTTTTCCCTGGGAAGTCTCTCCTTCGCCTCCCCTGCTCCCCTCCACCAGCTGAAAAGAAGCAATCTGTAAACTGGGAAGCTGAATTGTTAAATCAGGGAATGCTGAACCCAGACTTTGCACGCTGTGTGCACTTCACTGTGTGTTACCCTGGTGTTATTTCTTGGCTGTTACTCACTGAAGCACATAGCCTCTCCTGCAAAGCCTGACCTCAGAATCAAAAGTGTGTCTGTTAATTTGTACTTCTGTCTTCACTGGGACAGAACCTGTGGCCTGAGAAGTGCTTGATGTCTCCCTCTCTTTGATGATAGAGCTGATAGTGTCTGGAAGATGCATTCTAGATGTTAGGCTTTTGTAAAGGAATATTGGTTAACTAATGTATTGTCTGTGGCTTCCTCTGCTCTGTGTTTACAGAAATTTTGTATTGGGGAGGAAGAGACAGAAACTGATGTATTTCTGTGGTAGGCAGCTCTGTTTTATGTGCTTGTAGTCAAGGAAGCCTATGTTCTATGAAAAAGCACATGCAGGATTTTTATTTTTTATTTTTTTTAATTAGGTACAAACATGAAATCTTCAACATAGTTTCTTGTGTGATATGGAGAATGAATGTAGAGTGGTTTCTATAAAAGAAACAAGCAATCCCTGTCTTGCTTCTAGAGAGGGGGGTGTGTTTCCATGTCATAACTCGCATCCTTCAAATTCCACAGTAATAAAAGACCTTGGATTTTAATGGTTATGGATAGGGCACAAAGCAGCAGTGATTGTGCTGTGGCAGCATGCTCTCGGCTGCTCTTTCTCCATACCAGCTGCAAGCATGCCTGCTGCATTTTTAAGAGCTCTGTTGAACTTTTGTCAGCAGTTGGTTCAGCTACTTTTTTTTCACCACAATGCAGAAGTATAATGTGACTACTGTAATGTTCTACGAGCTCTATTCAAAATTATAAACTTAGGCAGATCTTGCTGGTCTGTTTTATCTACGTGTAACATGCTGAGTTTACTCCATGCTAATGAAATGCTCCTGTATCTGAATTGATTCAGTTGGGCATTTTCTAGGTCCTAAAGAGAAAAATGTCTGTGCCTTTGTATAGCTCTTTGACTTTACTGAGACTTCCAGAAGGTAACCCAGCTGGGTTATTCATGCACAATTTAAAGGAGAGAGCAAACCAGTTCATTTCACCCACCCACACTTAATTGAAGTTATTTTGTTATTTTCTTTGTAGGCAGCTAGTGACTCTTTTTGTGTTCAAGGTACGTTATATGCTTTGCAAATCAGTTAAAACCCAGGCCCTTTAACAGAGATGATAAAATTTAACACAAGCGTGAAGATGAATAAGATGGTGCATGGCTGACAATTTTCCATTAAGTAGAAGCTGATGATTTTTATATTTTAGCCCCTGCATTAGAGTAGCTTCTAGAGGCCCTTAAAGCAGTTAGCAAAGCAGGAATTGGCAATCCTCTTCTACCCTTGCTTGAATAAGAAGGGTGGATGCCTAGATGTAGATGTCCTGCCCAGTATTTTGGGAGGATGCCCTGGCAATGTTCAGAATTTACGTGCTTGTGGGAGGTAGAGATACAGACTTTGCCCACAAGACACTTCTTCCCCTTTGAAGTACCAGAGTTCCTGTACTGCAGTGGAGTAATTGATGTTTTGGGATGTGATGTTTTGGAAAGACTGGTGGGATGTTAATAATAGATGTTTGAAAAAATACCTTTTATTTGCATATACCTACATGCTTGCATTGTGCACTGTGTTTCTTTGCACCGTGAGGTGAACCATGAGGATTATACTGCTCACCTATGTTTTGTTGGATCCAAACCTGCTTTTTTTTTTCTCAGAACAATGTCACTGCACTGGTTTCTCTGTAATTACTATGCTCCTGTAGTTCTGGTGGTAATTTTCAGTTATACCAATTTATATGGTTAGTAAACATATATTTTGGAAGCTTTTAATGCTGCGAGAATTCTTAAATTATAGTTCTCAACTTCTTTGTGGGAAAATGGTGCTAACTACCTGAAAGGAAACATTGTAATTCAAGGATTTATAACAGGGTATCCTAGTACTTCTCAAGTATATTTAGGTTACAGAAAAAATACACAAGCAATTTAGTGCCTTATGCCTTAATCTGGGACGTGGATAGTGCTCCATGAAGTTTATCTGCTTAGTTTCATCCACCTTTTAAAGCTGTGCTTGCTGCTCTTGGAACTGTTTGCTTATTTCAAATTATGTGTTTGCTTTATAAGCCAGGGCTGATAACTTCTTTTTTATGAGCATCAAATACTTAAGCTGTTTTTTTAAGAGAGCAGAACTTGTCTTCCTTAAGGTAGTTGTAAGAATACTTGTGCATCTGTTTCAGAATTTGTTTAATGGGTTTGATTCTTCTGTGTTTGCCTTAGCAGCTTCTAATTTCTGCCAGGAGGAGGACTGAAAATGTTTTGGACGGGGGGAATAAAAGGGAGAGCTGCAAGACAGGGTTGACAGTATAATTGGATTTGAAGCAGCTACAGGCTGGGACTGTTGCAACAGCTGATTTGATCCTTCTGAGTTTCAAGAGCTATTTATGGTAGATTAGCTGTATCAAAGCTCTACTGTTCCAACCATAAAAGGCTGGTCCTATGTGAAGTTGCCACACTGCATTTGGCTTAGTCCTCAGAGGTTGGAGAGCCTATAGCTTTTTATGTGGATAAACCCAGTGATGGATGGAAATACTAAAGGCAGATCAAGGAATAACACTGTTGAGGACTTCAGATGGCAGCGAACTCTTAAAAGGAGACTTTCACTAATAAATTTTTTGCTCTGATGTTTGGAATCAGCACTTGGATATAGCTCCTGCATATTTACTGCATTTGGTGAACGCATGCTTTTAGGAAAGCGCTGTTCTAAATTTATCTGACTTATCTGAATCATCTTGACTGCACATGTACTTGCCAGCCATGCATGTTGATATTTGGTAACTTTTGTGAAGTCACTTTTCTGTTTTCTAAGTGGGTGAGTGTTAGGTTCTTGGGAAAAGAATCTTAGCTGACGCGAGAAACTTCTTTATAACAAGAATAATGAAGTTCTTGGCCAAAGAGACCTACAGGCGTTATCAGTAACTATTTTGAGAAGACTTTGACCCCTTTTGCTGCATCTGTACCTTCTTTCTGTCCTCTTTGTGTAAAGACAGACAAGTGGATTTTTTACAGGATTCTGAAGTAAGTAGCACCTCACTCGGGCAGCTTGCACACCGTTGCTCCAGCCAGTTGTTTGTGAATATTCACAGCATTGTCAGGTTCAAATGCAAGTGGGTTTATGCCTGTGCATGCCAGTCCTTCACCCTTCCTTAAGGCATTTTGTCTTTTTATTCTCGTGGTTTTGCTTAGAAGATGAGTTCATTCTGCTATGAATGGAAAGTCCTGTTGCTGGTTGGTTTGTGTGATGTGTTTCGCTTTTCTTTTTAGGTTTTATTGTGTTAACCTTAGCCATAGTACTGCAAATGGCTATAAGAACACTTCTATAATAACAAAACTTTCAGTGGTATTTTTCTCTTGTGTTTAAGAAGTTCTATAAATACATGGGAGTACTGTTGCATTGGATAACTGTGCTCTATTTTGAGACTTGGAGCATTCTGAGGAAGACTTGCTCCAACTTTCCATTCTCTTAATTTTAAACATTACCAGGACACTGCAGGTAGAAGAGGTAGAAGTTACTGGCACTGTTTTACCTTCTTCTCCTGCAGGAATATCTTTGCTCACAGTTCCTTCAGCCATTTGTTTCAGAAAATATGCAGCATTGTCAGGTTGAAATGTGAGTGGGTTTATTCCAGCCTGCTTTAAGTGGGGGAGCATAAAGGACAGGGGAATTGGGAGGTGAGTTTCCTTGCTTCAGGGATATTCCAGGTGTTGTATTTTAATCACCAAAACCACAAGAATAATGTCCTTGACAAAAAAAAAAAAAAAATTCTGCTTCTCAATTTCCTTTTCAGGAACTAGCAGTTTAAGGCCTCCTTCCATTTTATTAGGATTATAAATCTGTATTTCTCTCAAATGGATCTAGAATTTTTTATTCTGAATTACATAAACCTTTGTTTTAGCCTGGAGAATACCAGAAGACAGAACATGTCTGGAGCATTACTATTTTAAAACCACTTTATGAGTTCAATGATAGGAATATTGTACTGGAATAAACTCCCCCATATAGTGAATCTTTCTCCCACAGACTTTGTTAGATATATATCTAAATAATCACCTGTATCTGCATATTTTATAGCAGATTGAATCCTTCTACCTGCAGAAGCAATGAGGGTTAGGAAGAAACTGCCTGATAAAAATACTCCTTCAGACATCTTCTTAATTTTTGTACTGTATAACAGATGTGTGCTTCAGTCTGGTACTGAGTTGTAAATGTTTTTTCATTGCTTCCACTAAAATGAGTATTTTTAATAAGCATCCTTTTTTATATGATCTGATTTTCTTTTCCTTTCCTAGTTATCTTTTAAAAAGCAAGTTGCTGTAAATGGCTCCACCATTTTAAAATGCCTGTTGTGTTCCTGTAACCTGCTAGAAGGTGTCCATGCCTTAAAGTCTTAAAACAGACCACAGATACTTCAGATATGGAAGTTAGACACCACAGAGTGTGCAGTAGCTCTTAACTTGAGTTTAAGACTTAAGTGCACTAAGGGTGAAATGAAGGAAAGAGTTTGATTGATGGAAAGTAACAATATCTGCTTCTCTTTGTGCGACAAAGGTTTAAACTTGTTAGAGCAGGAAAATTTTCTTCCCTATCTCAATTTAAAAGTTAATTCTGCCTCTCCCATGTTGTTTTGTCTTGATTGCATTGCTAAATGACATTTTTGGCAAAAAATTTCGAGTAGGAAGGAGGATTTCAGATTTTCTCTGAGCTTTATTCAGCAGGACTGACATTTCTTCACTAAATTCTTTGTATTTGATACTTTTTATGGGATAAAGGTAGGGGGGACATAAAGCAGTTTTAATCTGTCTCTAACTATGCCATGTTTACTTTTTTATGCAGAGAAGAAAGATTACACTGTAACTGTACATGGAACTCCCCAGAACTGTCTAGTAGAGGAAAATGAAAAAGGTAGTGCACATTGCTCCTTCACAGTGAGTCCAGGTGGGCTCAGAGATGGTGGCGGTGGGCCATTTGTGACCAAGGCATTTAGGCAGGTCACTGGAATCTTTTGCCAGTTTTCTGTTTGGAAAGTGTCTGTCTTACACATCATAACACAGTATGAGCTGAGGTTTCTCTTGTCTCTATGTTGATGAAGTGGTTTGAAAGCTGTATGTAGTTTAGTACATTTGTTTATGCAAAAGGTGACTAAGAATGTGTGGAATTTGTGGTCTGTGGTTTTGGGGTTTTTAAATGCAATATTGTAATTCTGTTTTCCTAGAACATGTTCACAAGATCAGGTGTCTGTGAAACCTCTAACATAATGAACAGAGGAGAAAATTGCACAAGCTTATTTAGTTCAAATTGCCATTGTTTGAGTTCGTGTTTGCTCCCCAATGTGTTGGCTGTTGTGGATGGAAATTTCACAGTAATTTTCAGGAGGCAAAAGCTGTGGAATAGTCTGCAGGAACAGGATGGCTGAGATTATTGACTATGCAGAGGCCTTGCAGTCTGCAGAGTGTTTTTCTTGCTGAATGCAAAAGCTTCTCTCTTCTGTTTCTGCATGGAGAAGCCTCCATTTGGCTTCTGCAGGGGAACAGTGAGCTTGCAAAGGAATTAGTGTGCACCATGGTCTCACCTTGTTAATGCCCTGCTTTTGCTATATTCCCAACTGTACACTTGAGAGTTAATGGACACATTGGAAGGTCGTGATTTTTAATGAGCAAAACATGTCCTACTTGGAGTCTGCCTTCAGCAGATAAGAATGCATTGGGTAACTGGTGGTAAAAATGCTTCTGATGTCACTGATTCACGTGGTGGTCTGTTGAAGGGAGTCTTTCAGTACAGAGGGTACAGCAATTATGCATTAACTCTTTGGTGATTTATTTGGATTTAGTTGTTGGAATGGTCTCTCTTTGCTCTAATGATGCCAGGTTTCAGAGTTAAAAAAAAAAAAAGTGAAGTCAGTTTTCAAAGACACAGATAAAAATTATTTGGCTTCCCATGTCTCTCTTCATATGCACAAAAAAATCATCACAAGGAACTTGGACATCTAGCATCATGTGTCATAATATTTAAGGCCATATGCATTTCTAAAGCAACTTGAGCCTCCATCAGACCATTATGAAGGAAGTGTGCAATTTCCTGACAGAACTGAGCTGTTTGACACCAAAAAATGCCATGCTGTTACCAGTGTCTGTTACAAAGGGGCTTCATTCAGGTGTTAGTCCAGAGATTGTGTGCCAAAGTACTGTGAGCAGTAAATGATATTTCTGTGGAGTTAATGACTGCCAAATGTGCTCCTGGTGGCTTATACCTGTAAAACTCTTGGCAGGCAGCAAAGATGTGCAGGATTTCATTCCTGTTCTGTTCTATCAGCCTTAGATTTAGACAAAATTACTGTCTATTCCCTAAAATGAAACAAAGGTAGCACTGTCTCCCATCAGCTCTCTGTGGAAGGATGAAGGACTGTGGATCACTGTTTCAAAACAGTTGCACCAAATGATCTAGAGAATATGCAAGTCATATGTGCTTCACATGTGACTTTTTCAATCTTGCCCTTTCTAACAAGAAGCCCAGTTAAGCCTCAGAGACAGCTAGAATAACTCTTTACTCTTAGAAAATAATTGCCCCCACTGTTTATATTAGGACAGTGAAAAATGGACAGTGTGTCAATGTCATTTTCCATTAAGTGGCAACTGGCCCTGAAACCGAGGGGAAATCCTACTGAAAGCAGCATTTCAGGCAGCTGTTGGCATTCCAGTGGTGTCTAGGGTTGGGTAAGGCTCACCCTGCAGCCACAAGTTAGGTCTGGGAGTTGAGACCTGGGTTCACTTGGCTTTGGTGTCAATAATTGTAGCACCTGCCTGCCTTCAGTTCCAATAAAAAAACCTGCCAGATGTTTTAGCACAGGCAACTGGAGCTGAACAACCCGCGCAGCTGTTGCTCCAGCAGCACTGGGGTTCACTTTTTTACCTCTTCATTGTGAAGAGAAGCAGCTATTTTTTGTGGCGAGTAAAGCTAACCTTGAATGATGTATTTCTTATTGTAGTCAAATATCCAGAGCATATAATTCATTTGAAAAGCAGGCTCAAGGCTTTAGTGTTGGCAATTCTAAGCAACATGAAGCTGAGACAAATAAAGCTTACTGCATGCCCTAGAGTTAGTTTTTCTAACCTGTTTCAAACAAAAGAGATGTGCTAGCTCCCTGAGTTGCACTCAGCAAAAGCTGTGTGAGTTGTACACAGCTGTACCCTGAAAACACAACTCAGCCCCCATCCTTTCATTCTGATTGGATTGTAAGGACTGGCTTGGCAAGTAAGGAAACATCACATTCATAGATGAAGGTTGGGTTTTAGAATGGGAAACTTCATTTCATACCTGTAAAACTAACTCAGGTCTTTAAAGTCTGCATTTCAGATTTAAAAACCAAATTCTCAGCTTGAAGTTTCCCATATTTCTTTAAATTCCATTCCTTAAACTAAACTTTAAAACATAGTACAGGATATGTTTTTGTTATAGAGCTCTGCATACTAAAATACTGTTTATCAGTACACAGATATCTAAAGGTATGCTGCAAATGTAATTGTGACAGTTCTGACATTGTCAAAATGCATTGTGAGTTTATGTGTGGACTTATTGGAAACTGTAGCTCTGCAAAAAAATCAACATTGCATTTTCAGTCAACCAACTGTTCTGAGAATGAACAAAACCATTAGAAGTTTTCTTGTGGTCAATTCTGCTTATGTAGCAATCATCTAGAACTGTGTTTCAACTGGCTACAGTGGTTTTGCACCCAAACACTTGTGGAAGAAACATCTGTTTGCAAAAATTGTTTCTATTTGATGTGTGGACAACTTTTATTTTTTCTTTCCCCTCTTGTTGACATGTCTAGAAAGGATAAGGGTCTTTTGGCTTATTTGGGGCAATAAGGACTAACTGAACTGACCACATATGCTTACAAAGGTGAATTTTATGAAATAACATGTAAATCTACCCTTGACATCTGCCAGGGATTTTGGAGGAGTGGGGATCAGGCAGGTAGATAGGTGTGTGTACACATCTGTGAAGGGCAAACAGACACAAACACGTTGCTGCCCTGAGCAGCGGAGTGGCGCAGTGGAGGGCCAGGCAGGCTCAGAGCTGGTGCCAGCAGGGTTTTGGAGTGTAGGAATCTATACCAAGCCTTCATCAGGGCTCCAGATTGTTGTGCATCTGAAGAGTGACCTGTCCAGATGGAGATCTTGCAGTGGTGAGAATGGCATGTTTAAGATGTAGAAAACCTGGCTAGGTTAAGTTGCTTTAAAAAGTAGCCAAGAAGTTGTTGTCTTGAAGTACATCACAGCTCAAAAGCACAGGTTTGATGATTGCATGCTCATTTACAGCATAGTGTGCCAGATAAGAGATAAGTGTTCAGATCAGAGAACTCTGAAAGGAACTGAAAGAACTGTGAAGTTAAAAAAAAAAGCTCCTGTATATGCAAATGTTTGGTATTTCTCTTCCGATCAGAGGCTGGCAGCCTTTGCTGTTCAGTCATTAGATGAAGTCACAACCCTTTATATGTAAGAGCTATGTTTAGGTGGGCAAAGGAAAATGATCCATCCTGGCACTTACTCAGATTGAGTCATAGAGGCCTAGATTTTCTGGTGTTAATCGTGTTTCTGGCTATTTGGACTATGTATATTTGCTGGCTATAAGGATTTGTAAGTGTTAAGTCAAAGGAGAAAACACAGCATCGACACTTCTGTCCAACATTTTGTTCTCTGAGTAAGTAATGTGTTCCAGACATATTAGTTAGGGCTCTTAGCAATTACTAATTGCAGGAAAGAAAACATAAAATCATCCATGAGACTCTGTGTTCTTTGTAGCTGCCCTTCTTTAAACCAGGAATGGCCTTGCTATTTATTTGCTTGTAGACTGGTGCTTAGGGCTATGTTGAAGTGGAGTGAAGCTTCAGGTGGGTAAGTTTCAAAATGAGATCTGTTCAATTTTTGTTTAAGACCAGAGTTACCAATTTTGTTCTTCTGATTACTTTAGGCAGCTGATGGTTTGGATTGGCAGGTAGGAATAGTGGAAGTGGCAACCTTGCTTTAAAATACCAATTTAGGAATCCTTCCCTCTTGCCTTTCCATTCCAATTTGCTCTGGAACCACTCTCTCCAATAGCATCAGTTGAGTACATGGCCACACAGATCAGGAAACTGCTCTGTCAGAAGTTTTTTCTGCTTCTCTCAGGTCCTCTGGGTTGCTCAGACCTGCTCACCATGGCAGTGTCAGGTGGGTGCTGAATTAGCAGCAGAGGAAGATCAGGCTTTGGAAAGAGCTGCTCAGTGTGGGAGTGAGCGTGTAGGACAGGTGAGGAGGGAGCTGTGTTGGCTCGGGTTAGATGGCAAGAGAAGAGATAAAAACTGGAGTCCCTATGAGCTCTGTGAGGTTCCTCAGTGCTTTGCTTTCACCTCATCAGGTGGGATGTCAACATGTCAGTGTTTGTGATGTGAGGTTTGCCATACTCTGCTCCTGACAGCCTGTTTGCTTGATTTAGAGACTTAAGCAAGTGTTGGTAAGACGTAGCAAAACGCCTTGTGCCAGTGTTGGGCTAATATTCTTATGCAAAAGAGAACTTCTGCTTTATTTTAAGGCACTGTATTGGTTCTTGTACCAAGTCTACTGCTGTGTCTTCTAGCCCAATATTAAAACTGCCCACGATCTACTTGCCTCTGTGTAATGCTTCTGGAAGAGTGTCATGAGGACTTAAGTTTGAACACTTTTCTACTTGAAATTACTTAATTCTGCACCTTTGATTTGAGATATATGTAAACTCTTTTCTTGAATGACCAAAGCTCATATACTGCCTGTGCTGGCTTGTTTGGACTTAAATAAAAATAGGTATAAGTAAAATTGGGGCATAGTTTTGCATTGCAACTATGAAAGAATTATATTTGATATTACAAGTACTTTAAATCTTAATTGAAGCCAGCACAGAAGAGGCACATTTGTATTGAAATATTGAATGTACAAATGTTTTTGATGGAAACCTAGGGCCCAGTAATTGAGTAGAATTTTATAAGTGATTTCAAGTACCTGTGAAGAATTGAATGTAGACAATGAAATGTCATGACAGCACAACTCCATGGAAGTCAATTGTCAGGAAAGAAGTGACTCCACACATAATCCTCTCAGCAAACGCTTCAGATAAATCAATAATTGCCTGGCTCACTCTCTTGTACTTCCTGGTGTCATGAGTGCCCTTCCACAGCAGGCCACTTGCTCCCTGTGCAGGACTTCAGCAAGGCAGAGAGGAGAGAAGCAGGAGTTGAGATCAAGGATTAGGGACCAGGCATTGAGATGGAAAGGTAGAGGTGTCTTCAAGGGAAGCACTTAAAGAATCAGAATAAGCTGAGTTAGAAGGGTCCTACAAGGATCATCGAGTCCAACTCCTGTCCCGGCACAGCACCATCCCCAAGAGTCACAGGAGGAGCTCTCCCATGTTTTTGTTTCTCCTGTCTTGATTGGATAAATGATCTAGTTTAAACAGGATCTTCAGACACCTCTGCTGGGAGCTGACAGGGTTGATATGCTGGGTTAATAGTCTAAGATTTAATCTAAATATTGCATCATGGGATTACACCCCAGGAGGTGCAAATGACTCGTTCTCAACATGGCTTCACTTACATGACCTGTGCCCTGGCAACGCCTCATCAGGTACCTGGGGGTGTTTTACTCCTTATTCATATCTTTGACTCAGTCTGTGAAACACAGCCTGCTGCTCAACTGCAGAGTCTAAAGAATGGTTTGAGTTCAAACCAGCTTTAGGCTGATTAACACTTCTGAATTGCTTCTTTCTTGTGACATGTACCAATTAGCTGAATTACCATGATGTTTTCTGGTGTCTATGTTGCTTCCATGAGCACAGATTTTTGTGTTAAGCACTTTCACTGTTACCTGGGGAGCAAAGCACAAGTGTGTCCCTTGCATGTGGCTAAGCTGTTGGGCAAAACCTAGCCATGAAAGCCTATGGAGCTGAGATGAGCCCTTCTGCCTGCAAAAGGATGCCTCACTGCATCTCCTGCTGTGCAGACATGTGTGGATCTTCCTCCACAGAGGAGTGATTTTGTCAGCTCACTGGAGGTTAAGTGTATTCAGTAGAGTTCAGTAAAAACCAATGTAGTTGGTGGTACTGTTCCCACGGCTATCAAGCTGTACTCCCTGTGGGTGGTCCAGCAAGGCAGACAGGCTCAAAATGTTTGGAAATATGTACACAATTCAGGACCCTGAAGCTGGCCAACATGGCTGTCTGTCCTACAAGAGTATTGGGTGCCAAAAAAAATTGGGTATTCAGCTTTATCCAGCCCATCATGTTTTTCTTCATAGCTAAAAGTCTTTCTTAAAACCTCCTGCAAGGTGTTGTAGCTGTTCAGCTTTAAGGGTTGACAGCTACCCAAACCCGATTTGATTGCAAGCTAGAGATTTAACTGGCAATCCACTAAAAGTAAATAAATAGAGGAGGTTGATGGTGCTGTAAGAGTTTTGCAGGCCAGACTCAGTTTGGATTTTTTTCACCTACTTTTGGAGCTCTTAGCAAAGCAACAATCAAGCTTTTGGGTCAGATTCTTGAAGTAAATTATTTTAAACTTCTGTTGCTTTTTAAAAAAAATCCCCATTCTGCTTCTAAGGGAGATCCCATAAAAGTGAAAGGTTCCCCTTCCCCCTGCACCACAAAGGATCTCTCCTGGTTAGGGCAAGCAGGCATCTTGTGACTTGGACAATAGGTCTTTGTGTTCTGAAGTCATAGCATAAATTATTGCCTCCCCAAAGAAGGCTAGGAAGCTGAAAAACAAGTCTAAATAAGCTGGTTTCCCTCCAGAAGCCAAGCAGAAATGGTGTAATTCAGCCACAGTGATGTGTGCTTGCTGTGCCTGCCCAGTGGCCAGGACTGCCTGCAGTGCAGAGCCTTCCCCCGGGGGCTGGTGAGAATTCCCAGTAGCCTTCCCAAACACCAAAGGCCAAAGCTGTGACCTGGGAGCTACAGGAAGCATCAAGTGATGATGTTCTACAAAGCCATTTTATTTATGGGACTTCAGACTTTCTGGATTGGCCCCTAGGCCATTGTATCAGTCACAATTTTAGCCTTTCCCTTTTTAAAATAGGATCATGATTACATCCTTCAGGACTTCTGACCTTTTTTTTTTCCACTGTTTCAGTCGCTGATCTCTAATTTCTCCTCCCTTTCCCTGCAGAGATTATATCCTTTTTATTACTTGTTATTCTTTATTTGTATTTCTCTTCTCTTTTTTTCTACTGAATAGTCTAGAGGTTCTCTTTGGAGATGCCTTTAAATATTGCATTTGCCAAATGCTGCTGTTGGAAGTTACTCTTCCAAATTTAGAGCTTTTCATTGTTCTGTAAATATTTCAAGCAGAAACAAAAACCAAAAGCTTGGAATATTCATTTACAACAGATCAAACCTCTTACCTTGTTTGTTCTGAAGCAGTGGTGCTGAGGGGAAAATCACATAATTGCATAAATTGTTGTAAAGTAAGGCTTGACAATAACTTCAGAAAGTTCTAACTAAATTTGTTTTGTCAGGAAATGACAAAAGTAGTTCTGAGCTTTGCTGAGCTGCCTCTTTGCTGACAAAGGAGAAATATAGCTAAGGAATATGTAGGAGAAATGCCACTATTTGGCTTTCTAGTTGTGTTTTACAATTTGCATAACTATTAGGAGGAAGCTTCTGGCTTAATAATACATCTGGTTTAATGCATTAAATGTAGCTTTGAATTTCACATTCCTTACAAGTTGTGCTCTAAATATTTGTTGTGCTATTCAGATTCATAAGAGCTTTTGATCAAGCTGCATTGTGAACTTTTATTGAGCTCTCCTCTTAGAACTGGAGATGCTTCACATCTGGGGATGGTTGGTTCACATGTCTGTGACATACAGTAATCTCCAAGCCAGTGGCCTAAAACTTCAGCACTGTCACAATTTGGAAAACACAAAAAACTGTCAAACAAATGACAGCCTGTGACACAGAAGAAATGTTTATGCCTCTTGGTAATGGACCAAAGTGTCACAAACTTTATTTAGCTGTTGCAGTGTGCCAGTTCCATCTGTGCTGTAGCACTTGCTGAAACAAGCTGACTATGGGGAATAATTCCCTGTACACATCTGATAAACTCTGTGGTTTGGGCAACTGTTCTCTTACATAGGAGCAGCCTTTCAAGGGCTGGCTGTTGTGTGCTTGGCTTGTAATTGCAGTGGCATGTGGGAGGAGAGAAACAGGAGGAGATAAGGCAGAAACAGTTTTTATAGCCTAGAACTGATGAGGCCTGTGAAGAAGCATCATGTCCACTGGAGGGATTAATGGGCACCCTGAGCAGCAGCACTAGGTGTCTGCTGTGCCACTTAATGTCTATGAATTGACCCAGATGGTTGGATCAACTGCAGCCTTGATGCACTTTCTGACTTGTAATAAATGTGCTAAGGAAGAAGCAGAAGTAATAGAACCTCTTTGAGCACTGGCATGCCATTGGGTTTTCATAAATCCCTGGAAGTGTAATGCTGGCAAATGAATATTCATAAACCAGGCTATTAAAATTTTAAGAGAACCTTGAGGGATGATGATGTCAAATTCCAGAGTTAATTATAGAGGGGGTAAAGTTCTTGGCTAACTAGGCTGAACATACTCTCACAATAGTTTTAACACAATACAACAACAATCAGAGGGAGCCACAGTGTTGGATGTAGGTTCTCAATCTCTTAATATATTCCTTGAACTGGAAGTCTAGCAGTGCAGGGAAGAGGAAGTATTTCCATCCAGCTACTGTGGAAATAAATCAGCTTCAATGGTTGAGTTGCTGTTTGTCTTTTGAACTTATTTTTGTCACTGAATTGATTTTAGTTTGTGGCGCATTCACTTGTCATAAATTGCCCTGCAGGACTGGGCTGCTCTGCTGTGGTGGCTCTCTTGAAAATTGCCAATTGTTATATGCAATCTGTGTTCATGAGCCTTATTACAGGGAATACCAATACTTCACTACCTTTAGTTACTCAAGGCAGCAATCAGTTGCTACTGCATTTTTTGACAGCATCGATTAAAACTCTAGGAGAAATGCCAATGCCAATCCCTCATATTTATTTTCTCACTTGGTTAGAGCATGGTGCTAATGGCCATGGTTGTGGCTTCATACCCCATGTGGGCCATTCATTGTTGTACTCAATGATCCTTGTGCGATGTTTGCAACTCAGAATATTCTGTGATTCTTCCTATGGTATTGTAGTAGTGCAATGAGCAAAACTACTGAACACAATTATAGCTACCCCAGAATCAGGAGGTTAAAGCTCTAAATTGTGGGATCTTACTGAAATTAATGTTACTGTTCCGCTTCTAATAATATTTCCTTTCTTAAATAGAAAAGGTGAAAAGGAAGAACACATTACTGTGTTTCTCAACTCAAAATTTATACCACAGGACACTTTTAATAGCACAATCCATAGAAGGAAGAGGAAGAAAATAGTTCTTGGAATTTTTTTTTTAGGTGTTGTATAAAATTAAGATCTAAACCAACTAGTTAATTTGGTTTGGTCAAGAAACACCTGAAAAAAACATTGTAAACATCGCTGAAGCAGTTCTTAAATCCAAGCAAAATGCCTGAAAGCAACTGTGAATCTCAAAACAGGTGAAATTGATTCTGAAAGTGTAGGATAATTTAGAAAATCATTCCAACTTGCTTTGAAATTGAAATCTTCTTAAGAGGCAGCTCTTCAGCAGTCAGTAAGTCTAATAGAGACGCAGCTTTGTGACCACGAATATGAAAAAGGTCTTACATTTTGAAATGCATCTTATCAGAAATAATAGTTCTAAGAACTCTCATCAGTTCTGGCAGTGCAACAGGAAATTGGTAATGTCTAGTGAGATGTGATGCAATCTTGAGAGGAGGTAAATAATTTCTCAACCTCAGCTTTCAGCAGCCCTTGTTGTAGGGTGACTAAAGAGGCAGCGTCTGCTTTTGGGTGTAAAACACAGGCTGCCTTTTTTGACAGAGGCCTTCAGAGTGCTCTGAGAGGAAAGGATATTTATCACTTGCCTGATCCTGCACTTCACAGCATGAAGTCTTCCACACTGCTCAGTCTTGAGTCCTTTTCCTTCAAGAAGGATTTGTGCCACAGAAACTGGGTCCTGCCCATCTTCTTCCTGCTTACTAAAGATGTTTTAACAATGTGGCCTCTACACATGAGACCAGGTGGAAAAAAAAAAAATATACATCTGCAAGATGTATTTCATGATGGAAAACAAAGTGCAAGACTGTTGTGCATGAAAGGCTTTTGGGTGTCACATGCTGGCAGCCAAAGCTGGGCTGATTGCATCCATGCAGGAGACAGGAACATTTCTTGTCACAGAGGAAGAAGGGAACAGATGCCAAACCTTCATCACAAATCTGTCCACTGGAAAGAAAAGCCATGTTAGTTGGAAAGCTAGGCTTTTCCTTAGCAAAATAATATTTCAGTAAGTATTTCCCCTTCTTTCTCATGTCAACCATCCATCAGAGGATGGATCTGAGTGGTTCCTATCATAGAAGCCAGATGTCTCTGTGAACACTGGTCTAGAGAGGCTGGGAGTGAGAGGCTGGCTTAGAGTGGTGGTCCACCCAGCTCCAGTGCTGGGATCAGCAGTGAAGTGGATATTTTTTCCTCAGTTCAACACACTGAGCCAATGCTTCAGGAGTGTAGGGAAAACTGCAAGCTAAAGATTGTGTAGAGTGTGAACTTTAACTTCTGGAAGAATAAGGTTTTTCCTGAAGAGGATGAAAGTACCTTTAAATAGATCCTCCTCTTTCTGTTTGCTTTCATGCCTTTTTGTATGGCTCCTGTATCTGACCTTGGCAATACTAGGGAGGAGGAAAGTAGGGAAGAAAACCTGAATGGAGCTTGGTGGAGTCCCTTTTTCCAAAAGGAAAAAAGAAAAATTTCTGAAGATATGTCAGCTTTTCTAGCTGAGAGTTCTTCTTGGCGTGAGAGAAAGCAGGGTGGAGAAAGAAAATGCAGATCATGATCTTTCACTTGAGGTTAGGTTATTTCTTCAAATTCTTGGGGTCTGCTCTTCTCCTTTGGTCTCCTCTGCCTCTAATGTTCCTGAGATCCCTGGGAGAGAGGAGTATCAGGAAGATGACTGGCCTCAAGTTATCCTTCCATTTATTTTTGTCTAAGTGGTCAGCAGCTGTGTAAAAATAGTCTCTCTCCCTGTCTGTGGGAAGAAGGGGGATGTGATCTCAGGGAGCCATCTTGCAGGTATTCCTGGGAGCAGCCAAGTGCCAACACCAGTGTGGGAGCTGCCCTGAATTCCTGCATTTTGGTACACTGGTGGTGTTTTACAGTTGGAGTTTTACATCGAGTCCTTTGTCAACACTTCAGGCAGCTCCTGTTCATGGCCAGCTCTGCCTGTGCCTGCAGGGCTGTGGCCTCTGCTGTGGAGCTGCTGCTGGTGCTCCAGAGCAGGTACACTGCACTGCGCTCCAGAGTCCCAGGAGTGCAGCTGGGTGAGCCTCATCCCTGTGGGATTTGTATGGAGCTCTGGCATGGCCTCTCTCCTTTAATGATTAATAAGCAATTACAAAGGGGTTTTTTGTTTGTTTGCTTTTTCAAACCGTAAACTCCTCCACGCTTGTGTTTTTTTTTTTTTTTTTTTTTTTTCTTTTGTTCAAGGAGCACATGGCTGTATTGATTGTGCAGAGCTGCCTGTCATTTTGCCAAGTTGTTGTTAGCTTGCCTGTGGCCAGGCAGCATCTCTGAAAAAGCCCTGCCTTGCCTGCTCCTGCATTGTTTCCAAATAAAGGCATGTCTGAAACGGGAGTTAAGCCTCCAACTGCCCGACCTTAATAAAGGACTTTTTACCCATGGATTGAAAAGAGGTGATTTTTCTACAACAAAATGCTCCTTCCCCACCCCCTTCCCTTTCTCAAATTAGGCAAAAAAGTTGCTTTAAAATTTACATCGTGCAAACTGCATGTTTTAAACTCATTCTCTCTGGCACACACTTAGGGAACCTAACCATCAGGCCTGGAGTCACCTCAAACTTATTAAAATGCCCAGTCTATATATTCTATTATACATTTAGAGCAGCTTAAACAGCAAATGCTCATGTTCCTGGCAACCATTTAAAAGTGATCCTTTCCTCATCTCTGTGAGGAGTGGGCAAGGTGAATGACTACCTGTAATGCAAGGTAGTAGTTTGAATAACGTTGGTTTTTTTATTATTTCTTAAGCCAGCAGTACTCTTTATCGTGGTTTAACACAAGTTTGAAGTGGCATAATAGTGTTTAGCTGTGTATGATCTAAGGACATAGCCAACATGAGGTTGTTAGGAAGAGGTAATTTATTAGACCAGCTGGTATAGGGGGAAAAAATGAGCCAAGCTTGCAGGCACACGAGCACTTCATCAGGTCTGAAATAGAAGCAGCAGATTTCAAGGTTAAACAGAAGTTATGAAAAACTACCCTGTTTAATCAGACATGCATTGAACTGCCAAAGAGGAGCTGGCTGGTATGATATTCCTTCAGGGAAGGAGGGAGGGTGGGAAGATGATTGTTATACTGTAGAAAGAGATAAGGACTTCACAGCCTGTTAAACAGGGGGAAGCTATAAAACCAGTGCCTGATGAGCTCATGACTGTTCCTAGTATCTTGGGGATAGGAAATTTTAGTTCTTTGTCCTCTCTTGGTAAGGTTTTGGTTTTGTGGGATTTTTGAGAATCATGATTGCCACATCAGTCATTTGTAGACAAATAGTTGGTTTTACCTAAAGGAACTTTATCAGACAAATTTAGTTTCAGGCATTCTTTGTCAATTGGTTGCCACCCTTAGCCTACACTGCTGACTTAAGTTACTTAACACCAAGCTCATATTTGTAGAGATAATGGCTGAAAGAAAAAAACCAACAACTAAACCTCTATTGTTTATTGGTTTTTTAAAGCACAAAGTATTTACTTCTTAAATCTGATCGTATCTATTCTACCAAAAAGTCCTGAATGCTAGTGGACTCAGGGCTTTTTAAAAATCTATTCTTTTATTCAAGCAGAAGCTAAATTCAGAGTTGAAATGTTTAAAAAAATAGGTTTCAAGGCTTTGTAGAATAACAGATGCTTTACTTGTGCTGCTATCAGAGTTGGCAATGTGCTGTTTCTAAGATTTGCATTAGGTTGTGTTATCAATGTGGTTTCAGTACAGATCTGATGATGCACTCACTGTCTGTATGTTTTGGACTGTACACTGTGGAGAGCAGAGGAGAACTACTTGGTACTCTTTTAAAAAAGCTTGTCAATATTTTTCTGTAGTGCTGTATCCTAAATTGATAATTATTATAGTTAAAGCAATGACAGATTAAATATGTTCAAGGAGAAGTCACAATCTTCTCTCTTGCTCATCTGACTTCTTAGTTATGTTTAATGGGCTGTCTGTACAAATGCTCTCTAAATTAACCTCTGTGTATATTTTAAAGTTACAGAATCTGCCTTTGTCATGCTAGACTGACTTTCAGTATCAGTTATGATGGTCAAAACGACTGATGGTGTTGTAGTGGTGTCAGGAGCCCCAGGAACCAGGCTGTTCATTTTTCTGGGTCCCACTGCTGTCTGTTAGCAGGGCAGAGCTGTTTACTCAGCTGTGTCCCGTTTGTACAGCAGGGCTGGATAGGTAACCCTGGAATTTAACCCAAGCCCTGGGTAGCTGGAGGAGGTCAGAAAAGCTTAATCTAATTCAGATAAATTACTTGCCAGGAAAGGGTATAGGTGTACTAGCATTTGTCTTTCTCTGCCAGAAGACAGCTTCCTCCAACCTGCTGAACCAACAATTTGAAAAATGTTGTCAGGTACTGGGAGCAGTTACACAGCAAGTGGGAGAGACTGCAGCGCCTTCCAGGATCCTTGATGTTGTAGGATGTGGCATAGCTCTGCCTTAGCTTATTGAAGGTGGTTTATGGAAACTTTTAAAGATTAAAGTATGTTAAAATATCCCTTCCATGGGGTACTGGGGTCACAGAACTCTTTGATCACGTGGCTAGCATTGGAACTAAGGTTTTTGTGGTTTGCTCTCAAATTTGTCAAGAGTTTACCTGTAATTAGCTGTGAATGCCCTCCACCACTACCACTTTAGCAGTATTGCCAGTGCTTTAGTAACCTGTCTTATGAGTCTCAGGGAATGTCCTGAACACCTGCACTGGACATCAGATCACCCTTAGACTTGAGGGATTGGTGGTACTGAGTATGGCCTCTCTGTAGCAAGTTCATAGGGAGGGAAATATTAGAAGCTAAAACTAATATACTGTTTTAATACTTGACCAAAAAGGAGTAGCAGTATTAGGCTGATATGTGGTGTGGGACAAGTTACAGAAAAGCTGTTATCTGACTGGAGCTTAATGGAGTGTGATGGCTCAGTTCTAACAGCTGCTCTTTGTATATTGGCTGCATGTTGTGTAAGTAGCTTTTATTTATGGCAGAGGTAGCCAGAATGCTCTATGAAGTTGAAATATGAGTATTTATAGGACTCCATCCTGATTAATCAATAATACTTGTGCTTGGAAAGAGAGAGAATTAGCTGGCATAACACTTGATGGGATTAAAAATGGGAAGGGGAAAAAAGTTAATTGAAGCAATTTCAGTCTACAGAAATGGGTTAACTGTAGATTCTTCCAACTCAATTGGAGCCCAAATCTGTTCTGAGATATTTTTTCCCACTCCTGTCTCTTTATGAGGGTAACTGAAAGGAAGCAAAAGGCCTGCTGCAGTCTGCAAATTTAAAAACTGAAAAATTCTGTACGGAGCCCACGTTTGTTTGTTTTTCCTACTATAGAGGATATTAAAGAGGAAAAAAGAGTCAATGAGCAGAAGCACTTAAGCCCTGTAGATAAGAAAATAAAAATACCACGTTAGTTTTGCATTTGTGTAGTGAGGGATAAATTTGTTACAATATTTAACAAAGTTTGCTATTGGATGTTCCCATTAAAGTATTTTCCAGAAAGTAGTGATTGTGGGACACACTCAGTCATTTGCTTCACTGATTTGAAAAAGAAACATAACTAACAGTATGATTTCCAGAGAGAAACAACTTTTGAAACAAAATTTGAGAGCAGTCCACACCAAATGTAGATTTCTGTCATTTCTAGAGCTCATTCACCTTGGCATCCCTCAGTTTACTCCTTTTTCTCCTCCCTGCCCTTCTGTTTTCAGAAGTAATTTTTTGAGATTATTTACCAAGTTACCTGACTTCTGCTGTTCTTTGCATTCTGATTGCAAGACAAAATGACAGGATAGGTGAGTTGTGTGTTTATTCTCACATAAAATGTTCTAATAGTCTGTAGATGAAAAAAAAAATTAAAAAACCCAACCAACGAAACATTTCTTCCTGTAAAACCCAGTTTCTATGCAGGTGTGTTTTGTGCACCCACAGACCCTTGAAATACTAGAAGCTGGATGCTCACACACTGTTCTTCATAATGACTTGCAAGTAATAATGATATTACTTCTTAGCCAAAAAAAAGCTCCCACAAAAGGAACCAGTTGAGAACTTGCATATGCCAAATTGTTTAATAGGATATTTTCACACATATGCACACATGCCCTTGAGGGCAGAAAGTGAGAATTTGACTATAAAAATGAAATTATGGTATCCCAGAGAAATCCCTATATAGTGCCCTCACTAGAGCAGTGCTCTAGTTTTGTTCAGCCTTCATTAAATAGCATTCTAGTGCCCTGGATCTCCTTGGATAGGATTTTGTTCTTTTCCTGTATATTATGAACTAATGCAACTCCTGGACTTAGTCCAGCCTCTTCTGACTTTACATCTAGACTTTGGGTATAAACTGCTGATTATGGCTTCTCAGGAAACAAAAATAAAGAGCTCAAGAAAATGTTGTAGCTTTTCACAGTGATCTCATGCATGGCCACATGCTGTCAGGAATTTAAAGTTTCTTGTGCTGGGTTTTAATGCAGGCATACTTTCCATGGCAGTCTGAAATACTGCTGCAGTTTGACTTACAGCCACTGGCAAACAGTATCTTTACAAGATAGTCTGAATGTCCTAAAATGTAGCCTTCACTGAACTTTTTTTCTTCTTTTTGTTTACTTGACTATTTATGAACATGATTTTTTTAAGTCAAAGCAGTCTATGTGTATGCTCAACTGCACTACAAATTGTTAAATTATTTAGAGAAGCTGCTGAGTTACTTAACTCTTCTACTGCTGTATTGTATTCAGTTTTTCCATTAGCACTTACAAGTCAGGCCAGGTACAGAAAGGCAGTGAGGAAAACGAGCATCTTGCTTGGACTTCAACATCCTTTGTGTGGAATGTAGATACAGAACTTCATAGTAAATATGCCAGTAGTGCTGGTGGGCTGAAGTGAGTTCCCACATGGCTCCCAGAGGCTCCCTGGTGTAGGAAGGAGGACTGTCTTCATGCCATAAGAATGCCTTTCTGTAGACTCTGTGGGCAGGAGTCTGTGCTGACAATAAACTCAGTGCAAGAATTTCACGTGTCTGTCCAGTACATGCTCTGTCAAGGTACTGAGGCTCATGGATGGCTGCCTTTCCTTGCTTGAATCACAAACTGTGGGCCCAGCCTTTATGGAGCATGTGAGGATGATGGGGCATTTAACAGTGGGGCTTCCTAGGGTCCCTGTATCCAGAATTCCCCCAGGCTTGCAATGTCTCATTTTCCCTGAGAACTGCAAGGTCCTGGCTTTGGAGACAGTGTGGTGTGGTGGCAGGGAGAAGTCTTACTGCAGAACATACCCCATTTCCCTGCTGGGGTTTGCAGCCCCTCCTGAGGTCCTAGGGACTGAGCATTCTGTAGCATCCCCTGACACAGGGCTGTGTCCCACTGTGCTAGGAGACATTGTACTCTGTGTGTCTCTGATTTTCACGATTATACACTGTTCCTCAGCAGGGATTTTGCCTCACTTTTAGACAAATACCTTGCAAGGCAAGGTATTTTTTCTTTGTCTTGCAAGGCTCTAGTCCAGCACCCTTTCTGTAACTGGTTGTTGGTGTATTACTGTAACAGCCAATGGCCATTAAGACATCAAGGGAGTCCTTTCTTTCCAGCTCTTAATTTGTTCAAGCTGCCTGTCTTTTCTCTTTTTTAAGGGATGTCTCTTTCCATTACACATGCTTAGTGCCTCTCTTGAAACAGTGCAGCATTCCTTTGATGCTATTCATGGGACAAACAAGTTGACTGATGAAGGGAATTTACCTGCAAGAAAAAAATGTCCAAGAGTATCAGCATGTTTACACTGTGACCTTCTGGTTATTGGCTGCCCCACAGTGTGCTGCTGAAGTTAAGCTTTGTGCACTGCACTTGGTTCACGTCTCACTAAAACAGCTCTTTAGTTTCCTGTGATCTGTTCTCTCCTAATAAAGTGTGCTAGGTTGGACAGACCTTTACTGAAATCTCCTGAAGAAGGAGAACAAAACCCTTCTCAAAAAAATGGCTGGGTTTGTGCAGGAGATGAAATGAAGTGGGTTAAGAAGGCCAGTGAGGAGACTGGGTCGAGCCAGGGGAGAAGTGGAAGTACATTTGGAAACACTGAAGAATGAAATGCAGGAGAATTACCCATAGAATGGGGAACAGGAAGAAGGTAGAAGTATACAGAAGGCAGCAGAAATAAAATCAGAAGTGAGGGATTGACAAAGATGAGAGCTGGGAAACTAAAAGGAGTCAAGCTGGGAATGGTGGTTCTAGTCTTGGGAGGAGGAAATTTGGAGCAAATGCAGCTGAGCTCCTCCATGTGTCAGTAAAAGCTGGGGTGTGACTGAGCACTTCTCTTCAGCCATCACACAGGCATCAATATTGCACCAGCCCTGGGGGCTGTTCCCTGTCTGCTCATGAGGTGGCTCTGGGAACCTGGGCTGTAACAAACCTCTTGGCTCCCCAAGGAACTGCCCTTGTTCTTTCATTTGTAGGCTGTTTTCTCTGCTCGTTTCATTTCAACAAAGCCATGATGTTTTACTTTCGAGCTTGACCTACCATCTGTAGACCAGGGGAAGAACACTGCCCCATTACCTCACTGAAACCCCATCTGTCTTCTCAGTGAATGTGTGCCTGCAGCACATAGCTGGTGATTACATGGTGGATGTGTTTCCTCTCCTGTGACAGAGCTGGGGTGGCAGCTGATTCTTGTAAGGTCACTGGAGGAGGTGGCCTTTTTGGGGGACTGAGTGTGGAAAGTATTCTTCAGCCTTGATTTAAGCAAAGATCTTATGTGAGCCATTATTCTGCTCTTTCAGCATCACCTTTGCTATGCATGTACAGGTTTTGCTGAAATTGCTTTTCTGGCCTGTTCTTGAAAAGTTCAGTGAGAATTTTACTCTCCAGCTCTACACCAATCAGGTTTAACTGACTGCAGTTACTGTGCTTTGTCCTGAGCAGTGAAAAAGCCAGGTTTCTTCATGAGGATGACTTCCCTACCACTTAGGTATCCTTTTGCGTTTAAAATATTCAGAATACAGATTTTTTAAAATGTTAATTCTACCTTTTCCCCCATCTTTAGCACAGGGGAGGAGATACTGCCGTATTTCCAGAATTCCTTCCTGAAGCCTGTCTTGGAAATCATATTGTCTGTGAGCAAAGATGAAAAATGGGAGTGTTAAAATGGAGAAAAGTCAGATGTAATATTATCTCCCATTTAAAATTAAAACAGTGAAAGCATAAAAGCATTGGAAAGCCTTTGCTCATGTGCAGTTACACAAACTAAATTAACTGGTGACAGATAAGCAATCACCTGTGAGGGTGTCAGAGTGTTCCCTTCCAGATGTGCCTAAGTTTATTGAGATTCTCCTTTTTAACCAAGAGCAGAAGAAGTGTTCCCCTGGTACTTTGGATTTGTCAGGATGTATTCAGAGAGACTTGAAATGAATAGATGAACCCATTTCCTCTAGCAAAGCAGTTTCCTCTAGATTTTCTCTCATCCCAGCCTGAAAGTCTGTGAAATGTGACTGAATTTATAGTTCAGAGCTATCTTGACTTCTTCCTAAAACTCCTAAAAGGTCTAATGCTCACACAGCAGTTCTTCTCATTCCTTGTGTGTTGTTTAGTCTCCTCCAGCATTCATTATTGATATTCATAAGAGCATATTGTGCTGCTGATCTAAGCAAATTGGACACAAAGTGAGTTGGCTTATTTTAGGACTTACCTTTGTGTAATCATGTCTGACTGGCCCTTTTTTGAATGTATGTGCCCCATTTCTTTGTATAAGTGAAACATATTTTGGGTGAGAACAGTCTGAGGTGAAAGTCAGCAACTCTGAGCCAAGATCTGTGTGTGCACCTGGGCACAGCTTCAGCCCAAAATGATAATGGCTAAGCTTACAAACTATCAGCAGTTTTTTAAAAAATTTACTGTTTTAAGAGTGAATGGGCCATATATTTTATCCCTTTTAATTATAATTGTGTGGACCCCAGGTTCACAGGAGGAGCAGGACATAACTGTGATAGTTTGGTTACTTCAGTAGGGTGATAATCATAGTTTAGTTTTTCATAGTTTAGTTTCAGTAGGGTGATAATCATAGTTAAGTTTTTAAAAACTAATCATAATTTTTAGTTTTTAGTTTAGTTTTACTCCCTATGCTCAAGACAATTTTCTAGCTGAACCATGTGATAAAAACATGATTCCATCTGATAGTACTAGGTAGGTATTTAAACTTTACAAGGTGGTTTTTGATGAAGGATGGAAATGCATTGTCTGTACTGAGCTGAAGGGAGAAGCCACTGTGTGTGTCCCCTCGCAGGGGTCTCGTGGCAGTGCCGTGGTAGGAGGTGACCTGTGCCGCTCTCCTCTGCCTGCCAGCTCTAACCACAGAGCTGTCTCCTGGCTTTCCTCACACTGTGCTGGGAAAATGGGTAGGACAGTATCCAAATGTGGCATCTTGAAGCTGCCTTAGGAGTGCTGTAAAGGGAAAAATAGACTGAAACACAAGGGAAGCAGCAGAAGAAGGGTTTTTTAATTTGGCCAGATAGCTATTTTTGTGGAGGGTAAATCATTACTTTTGAAGCCATCTGTCTGAATTGCAGTGAATCTCACCATAACTGATCAAGAGTAATACATAATTAAATAGTAGTGCTCAAATGAGTATTTCTGCCTTGCTTTCATCTAGTTCCCTTGGTTCTGGTGTTTGACAAGTACCTGTCTGCCGCCTTGGAGCTGTGAAGGTGGCTGTTCATACACCTACACCGCTGCCCTACTTTCGAGCAATTCATGCAGTGAGAAACCTGATTATTTTTTCAGTCTAGTGGTCCTGCAATGTGCTGTGGTGGAAACTGTGCCTGCACTCCCTGCAGTTTGATGCTGTGTGGTGAAACCACAGCGTGTCCCCCTCAGCTGTGAGCGGCAGTGCCGATGTGCCCCGGCTGCCGCGGCCGTGCCAGCGCGGGGATGGAGCGCAGGAGGGCTGGGAGGCTCCAGCTGCTGCTGGCTCGCAAGGTAAACACTGGCTGACCTCTAAGCCAGCCAGTCAACTCACGCCTGGCCTTATTAGGCAAGCAGCAGAGCCGTGTCTGGGGACGGAACATGCTGGATGAGCCGCGCAGCCCAGAACGGATCCGGCGCAGACCCCGGGAGATGCGACCCAGAACCGCGGTGCTGCCAGCGAGCTGCTGTGCCCGAGCCTGCCACCGCCACTGCACCCTGCCTGCAAATAGCGACAATCGTGCCTGAGGTGGCTTTAAAAAGTGAAACCCTTTTGTGTAAATGTTGGTGGCTGTAGTTCTGTTCATAGCTGACAGCGAGCTGCTGTGCCCGAGCCTGCCACCGCCACTGCACCCTGCCTGCAAATAGCGACAATCGTGCCTGAGGTGGCTTTGAAAAGTGAAATCCTTTTGTGTAAATGTTGGTGGCTGTAGTTCTGTTCCTGGCACGGTTTTATAGCCTTAGGAAGGCAGTTCATGCTGTCAGTCCATATACTGAAACACTCTGTGGGCCTTTGCTGGGAAGTATGTCTTCATTCCTTGCACTGCCTGTTTTCAGAGGAGTACCGGACTAAAAGGAACTTTTTTTTTTTTTTTTTTAATGACTTTGGGACTTTTTTCTCCTCTCTTATTATGCAGTTTTATGCCCTTTATTGGAAAACTGATTTTTACTGGCTAAAACAATTATCTCACTCCCAGAAGAAAGAGTATATTGGGACCCACGGTCTGTGTACAGACCGGGACTAAGCTAGGTTTCTTCATACCCACCTCATAAAATCTGACTTTCACGTGGAAGAAGCCTTTAAAAAAGTATTTACGTTTTTCCTTTAGTGTAATCTCCATAGATTTAGACAAGCAGATGCTGTGCAAACTTTCCCAGGCAGCTCTGGGAAGGCTCTTCAGTTCTGACTTGTGATTAACTTCCTGGTACCCCCCTGAGCACCAAGAATGTTGGTGATTTTTGCAGGGGCCTTGGGAGTGAATAAGGGCAATAAAGGGAAAAACACCATAGCTGCCATGAATTTAAACCTGCTCTCTAGAGAACAGACTCCAGAACTGCAGCATCACTGGGTTAGCTTTTTTTCTCTTTAATTTTTGCTTAGCCATGCTGGTTGCAAATTAAGCCTGGTACATGTGCCTTTTTCATAGTGCAATGACAGTACTGGCAGTCGAGCTGTCCTACTTGACCATCAGCTCTTGAATAAAGTATATATTTTGCTTTATTTCTTTTAATAAATATTTAATTTTCTGAGAAAGCATTGCAACATGCCATAAACAGGATGGGAGCTGGGGTATTGGGTTTCTTGTCTGCAAGGCTGCTGTCTGCCTGAGGCTTGAAAAATTATATTTCAGGGTAAGTATGCAGGGATAGGATGTGGCCTGTGAAATGTCACATTGCAGTGGTAAACAAAATTGGTGTTTTCCTTAGATGACTGTCATGAAGAGACAAAGAACTTTGTTATAAATTCTTCCTTGGGGTATGCGTGCCTCTCTCTGCTCCCTTATTGGGTTTTACACACATGCAGAGGTGTTCAAGAGCAGCCAGGAGAAAACTCAGTAGTGTGGCAGGGCTTTTTGTGTCACCTAACTGCATGGGGCCACTTGCTGCTCCAGGCAAGGAGACAGCCTTGTACTGGTTGCAGAGGCTAGAAGTGTCAGAGGATGGGGAAACCCATCCTGGAAACCTTGGCTGCTTGTTTTAGAGGGACACAAGTTTAACAGTCTCCCAACAAGAGTTTAAGCTAGGGCCAACTCAGCAGCAAAGCTCTCGTTCAATGCAACAGCAAAGAAGAAGCTGAGGCTTCACAACTCCAGTGAAGGATGTCCACAGAGCTGTGACCAACCCTGTGCCTTCACAGTCTGAGCTGCAGCTGCTCCACAGAGAGCTGTGCTGTGAAACACTCTCCAGTACTGTTTTACTGGGTAAAACACCATGTCTCCTCAAAGTCCTTGAGCTGTTTGATTGAGATTGTCTGTATTGCTGGGAGAGGAGTTCCTGCCTTATCCTCCTTTCCAGCCATTTGCTCACTGCAGAAATGGCTGTGTTCACACCTGACATCTTCTCTCTGGGCTTTGGGCCCAGAGACAGATAGGTGTGACTGAATTCAGATAATGTGCCCCACTGATATATCTGATTACCACATGAGAAAAGGGCATCTGGCCTTTGAACTTCCTTGAAGGAGCTCCTCTAGTCTGATCCTACTCCTAAAGAGGAAAACCTTGGACAGCTTTTAATTGTGCTACAGTCTTGTCGTGCAGTTTTGTGAACAGTGATATGAGAGGTAGGGATGTTCCTTATTCTGAAATGTGTTCCAAAACTGAAAGATACCAAAATCTCCTTTTAGGGGTAATTAATTGCTGATATTAATAGTGGAGTGAAATCTGAAATGGTAATCTGGAGATGGGAAGGGGATTTCTAGCGTGGGTACAAAAATACCTGTTGTTCTCCCTTTTCCCAGAGCACATTACTAAATAGTCAGTACAAAAAGACCATCCATGTTCTTTCAACACATTTTGTACTACAAACCTCAGTCCCCTTTATAAATCTTTCTAATCAGCTTTTTTCATCTCTTTGCATATGAGCTGTTTTAAAGAACACTACACAAGCAATGCAGTGCTGAAGTTAAACTGAAGACTTGTCCAAAACACAATCACTGGCCAAACATAAATCGTTTCACCAGGATGATTATTTGGAGAGGATTATATTTGCTTTCTGCTGGAGCGATGACACCATGTCAGGAAACTTTATCCTATTTTTAAAGTTCATAAAAATGGCCTCAATTTAAGAAATGAGAAAATACCACTTCCCCACATACATGGGATTTGGATGGAGAAGACAAACCTGACTGGCATTGCCAACCCAGAATATGTACTGTGATTGCAAGGTGGGCTGCTGGGACGTGACTTGAGCTTTTAAGTGATTGTACTACTGAAATTATCTTCTGGGAGATTCTTGACCTGTCTTTCAGCTTTGGGCTGACTTCTTGAGCAACTTGGCAGAGATTGCTGGAGGCTGGGAGGAAGGGGAAATAAGAAAAGGGAGTGCCTTGCCACTTTCCTTTGGAAAGATATATCTACATACCAAAAACTGACAGGGTGGCGTGGGGTAGGCAAGAAGCCTGCAGCCTGGGAGGGGAGGGCAGATGGACTGATGGAAAAGAGTGATCTGATTTAGCCCAGTGTTCTGACCTTCATTCCTGCAATCATCCACAGCATCTCAGATCTTGGCACAGCTCATTTTGACTAGCTAATCCAAGGATGCTCACTTTGGCCAGAAGAGCAGTTGAATAAAATTCACGAGCGCGTTTAGATCTCTACCCTTGAAGAGTGGATGAAAACATGACTTCATCATTACATTTATACAAGATCATCATTTATACATCTCAGTTTTCTGTGTGGCTCAGATTCCTGTTTACCTAACTAGCACATTTGCAGAAAGTTTCATGCACTCACTGTGGGTTTTCTTTCCTCTGCGTTGTTGATTTCTTTAAAATTTTATTTTATTTTTAGGTTTTCTTCAAACAGCTGTCATGGGCTTCTTTGATTTTTGCTTTTATGATAACTGCAAGTCACTACAAAGTATCTGCCTCTCTTTATCACTTCTAAACACTTCTAAATACAAATTCATAAGTGATCAAAATTCAAGAGGAAAAAAGGCCTGATCTTGGTGGGACCTGGTTCATAACTCCTCAGTGCTTTGGGGCTGGAAGTTGGGAAATGTTTTTCAAGTCGTTTAAACGCCAGCTTTGATTAGAGCTATTAGTTTTGCCAGACAAAAAGAAGATATTTTCCTTCTCTTCCTGTGGGAAGCTTCAGTACAATATTTAACTGCCAGCTGGTCTTTCATGAGCGGTCTCAGATTTGAAATGTATACATGCTTAACCTCAAGCTCTAAGCCCAGATGACTGCAAACTTAGCTTCCCACTGGGCTGCCCCCCTTTCTGAAGGCTGAACTGTTGTTCTGTCTGTGTTTGCTTATGTTGGAAGCTGCTAATGCTGAAGAATTAATGATGGCAGAGGGGGACAAGAACAGTACTACCGATCTGTAGCATGGCCTTGATAACACAGTTTGGCTGAGCACACTTGTAGGTCCTGGAGACTGGGTCATTTTTGAAGGACAAACTGCTCTTCCTCCTTTCTTCATCGAGTATTTGGAGATTAACTTCTTTTCCTCCGGGAGAGATTTGCTCTTAAACCTGCTGTTTTCAAACAAGCAGCAAAATGCTAAATCCAAGACTTCTTTTCTTGATACCCTTGGTTGACTCTGCTGACTTAATGATTTTGCACCCTGTTTTCCTCCACTTCCAAAGCTGGTTAAGGGCCAGCACAGAGACTCCTCTTGTGACAGGTGATACCTTTTTGGTGGAAAGGAGGGACAGAAGTGGTCACTTATCTACAGTTCAGTATTCCAAATGATCTGTGTGAAGTGCATAGCATTGCAGTAATACCCAAAGGCTCCAACATCTCAGAGTTTTAATATTGGAAGCAGTGTTGGCACATACCCCTCATCTTGAATCAACACTGAATGAACTCTGGGATTGCAGATTCTGCACAGCAGCACAGCTTCAGTATCAACAGCAGTGCCAGGAATGTTAAATTGTAGGTCCTGTGCACAGAGCAATGGCTGGTGATCACCTTCCAATCAAACATGAAGAGATCTTGAAACCAGACTCTAGGTACTTTTGTGAAGAGCTTAATAGAGATTCTTTTTTAAATGGAATATTTTACTTTCCCCTATAATACCTCTCTTTGGACCCATGAGGTAGCCCCATGATTCTTAACCTGCCAGCTGTATATAGTAGGAAAAGGAGTCCTATTTGCACCAAAGCCTATCACAGATATTTCTTCCCAGGTGGTAGCCAGACCAATTGGAGAGACTGGCTTCTTACTGTGTACTGTAGGCAGCATCTGAGCAGCACAAGCAAGAGCCTGTTTAAAAATTGCACAATTGTGAAAGGCATTCCAGAGTTTTCCTGTCTTTCTGCAGCTCTCTGTGCTTTCCCTTCTGCACCTCATTCACCAGGACAAAATGTTGAGGATGATGTATAGCAGAGCAATGGGGGAGCCTGACCCTGCCCTCCACAAAAACAACCATACCCCTCCTCTCTGTTGTAGGGGACATTGCCAGATGGGGTGACATTTGAGCTCACCTCCTCTGTTAACCAGAAGAGTTGATCTCTTTCCTGATCATAAGATCTTGGGCCTTTTTCTTTGTTCTGGCACCTCCTGAAAAACACCCAGCAAAAATGAAAGGGAATATTTTGCTACCACTGTAGCTGTCAGGCTGGGTCGCTAGGGGAGCAGGACCCAGCAGAGGTGCTGCAGCAGGAGGAATGATGGCTAGGACTGTCTTTATTGGCAGCCTTGAGCTATTGCATCAGCTCAGCTGTCAGGTCTAACTGCTCCTTCAACCTTGCTAAAGATTGTAGACACAATATTTATCAAACGAGTGGTGTTCACCTGAGCTTTATCAGAAATTTCCCTTACTGTGGACCAGATGAGTTACAGGTGGTTAAAAATGCTTCATGTGATAAAGCCTCTATTCACAAGATCAGGTAAACAGTCTTCAGACAGGCAGGGTTGAGAAAGAAGGTTTTTTCTGGGGGCAGAGTGTCTCTTGTTGCTATACCAACACATATCCTGGTCCAGAATTTCCCCATGAATTGTTACCAGCAGCTCCTTAGGAAGTTCTGCCTCATCTTATTTTTGTGTTTTAAGCACACCTGCACTTATGCCTAGGCCATAAAGCACCAGATTTTCATGTTAATTGCAGGTTTGGACTAGTGCCAGCAGATTACATTTTTTGTATATATTAGGCTCAAGTACAAGGAGCCCTTCACAGCTGGTCAGGAGTGCACAGCAGTGTTGGTTTGTGTTCTGTTGGTAGTGCTGGGAGTGGTTAAACATGAGAGGTGGTAAGGTTACAGGCAAAGAAAAAAAATGTGGTGTGTACCATCAAATATTTCTGAACAGAGAAGGTTACTTGATGAGTCAGAGGCTTCAAGGCCATATTCCTTGTGTTGGGTGACTCTTGTTCCAGGGAGCTCTGGACTGTTGAAAGATCAGCTAAGAAAAGGTGCTTTGATTAGGTTGACTCCAACATGATTTATGTTTTTAAAAGTAAATAGATTGAAACAAATATCAGGTGCATTAGACAAGATGGAATGCATGTTCTTCTATCCATTGCAATAACTTGTTGGCATGAAGAACAGTGTTTTGATGACCTAGATAGGCTAAATACAACTTCATGATGAGCCAACAGCCATTAATAGGTTTTTGATAGAGTATGTTTTTCACTTGTGGTTTTGCAGTCTTTTACAGCATCATTGTTCGTATCTTGTCTGTACATTAAAGTTCCCAGCATAGATCAGGGTTCTGTTGTACCAGGCATCACAAAAACAGGTAAGAATAGTCAAGAACTTCAGTCTTGTGTTTCTAGTCTGCCTTTTCATGGTCCTGACAACCCCAGTTCTGTGGAGAGTTTTCTACACATAGAATCATAGAATGGTTTGGAATGGAAGGGATCTTAAAGATCATCTCTTTCCAACCTCCCTGCCAGGGACAATTTTCACCAGCCCAGGTTGCTCAAAGCCCCATCCAGCATGGCCCTCAACACTTCCAGGGATGGGGCAATTCACAGCTTCTCTGGACAACCTGTTCCAGGGGCCTCACCACCCCCACAATAAAGAATTTCTTCCTAATATCCAAACTTACCCCTCTTCAGTTTAAAGCCATTATCCCTTGTCCTATCCACAAGTCCTTGTGAAGTCCCTCTCCTGCTCTCTTGTAGCCACCTTTAGGCACTGCACGGTGCCCTAAGGTCTCCCTGGAACCTCTTCCATGCTGAACCACCCCAGCTCTCTCAGCCTGATACTGATAGCAGCTAAAATCTTTTGGGAGGGAAGAGGTCTGTTGGAGGGAAGCTGATAGACTTCCCTATTTGTTTGGATGGGGTTAAGTGCATGGACCTGTTTCAATCACACATTTAATGCTTCTTTGTGTCTGTGTTAGACCATCAGGTAGTTCAGTGTGAGCTACTAAGCCAGGGTTATTGCACCATTGCAAACAAATATTTCCAGACTTTCAAAATTAGCTAAAAGGGTTCCAACTCTTCAATCCAAAATCCACCAAATCTGTTTAATAAAAAAAAAAGGTAGCTAGACAGTACTTTAGTGAAATTTTTCACCTTCTGTCTCAAATTAAAATATTTGGAGCTGTGGTGTCTGTTCTTAAATCCCTACCCCCACCAGTAATTTTGCTCATATGTTATCCATAAATCTTGTCTGTTTTAAATGTTCCAACTAATAGTTAGGCAAAACATTTAAGCATAATGCTATGATTATCAGAGTCCATTTTTTGGCAGCCTGGGTGCTGTTTTTCTTAAATAAGCACTGCAGTTTATCCTGATTAGAGATATGAAGGAATTATTCCTCTTTTTGACATTTTTTCTGTTGTTGTTGGGGTTTTTTTGTTTGGTTGGTTTCTTAATATGAGGATTCAGGGGTTCTGCATTCGTTCTGCAGGAATATAATGTGCAATTTGGCTGGATCTTTGAAGAGGTAATATTATAAATCTCCCAATCACCACTGCCCAATCTGTTTTAGCATTCATGTGCCTAATTTCTGTTCGTAATCTGATTACTGGCTTGAGCTGCTCCGGCTTGCAGCCTATTGCTATGCATTTACTGTACTCCCTGGGACGCAGAGCCTGACAGCTCCAGTCCTGTGCTATGAAAAATCTCTACACGATATTGCTAAGACAGGCCTAAGGGCTGTGCCTGCTTCAGAATTAGCTGCTATTGTAGTTTCTCTTTGCCGAATCCTTTGTTTGTGCAACCATGTTCAGAAATCCTTGGATCTCCAGCTATTTGGGAAATGTTAAATACTCTGAGGAGCAAGGTAAGAGTTCCAAGCAGATAAAAGAAAATGCAGTTTGTGTGTGTGTTTAATCTCTCATATGTATGTCTGCATGTGTAAATGTTGTTTGACTGGCTCTCCTGCAGCTGCATTAGGTACTTTAGCAATCAGTATGCAGTTAGTCACCCAGGCTATTTTGTTATTTCCTAAAGGACACTTTTGAAAGATCCGATTAGATGGATCTTTTAATTAGCTTAGCATGCCACCGACTTAGGGCCTTTAAATATACTGAGTAGTGCTGGAAGGTTATAGCTACTTTTTCTTTTTAGATTGTTCATTTTAAATTTCCTACATAGTAAATTATGGATAGTGGTTTTATCGGGTAGGTTGTGCCTAAGAGAGAGGGAACTCGACTGAACAAATGGTTAAACTTGTGAGCAAGTCTGATTTACACTTCAGTAAAAATACTCTTATTTTTGAATGAAAATATTTTAAATTGCTATAGTATGATTATGAACATGTTTAGAATTCTTCAGTAAAAAGCAGAACAAAATGCTGTTGTAAATATTTTTCTTCTGTCTATAGAGTACAGTGAGGGTGGTTTTTTTATCTTTAAATTAACCATTGAATAAGACTCTGCTAAACTGATGTTTCTTTTGTGGGCATATTTATTGTCTTTTGATGCAGAGTTGTTTACTTTTCCTCCTGTGTTTGTATTTAAGACTTCCATATTGTGGTAAGTAAGTTTTATTGGACTTTAATCCCCCCCACATGGTGTTTAATTTGAACAGGAGGAAATACATAAAATATCAAAACTCTGTAATGGAATTTTATTGTCTGCTAAGTTTTTCTGTGTTTGGGCTGTGGGGGAAGATCAGGACTCACCCCTGTGAAATGCAGCAGAGTTTTAAGATGATTTTGAGGCATTAAAGATGTGGTGTGTATGAATGTTGCTGAATGTCTTTAAGGGGTGCAAGAGCCAAACTGGCTGATGTGCCCCTCCTAGCAGCCCTTCTCCCTCTCTGCTCCCAAGAAAGCAATGCAGGCTCCTTTCTTCCCTTCTCATATTCCCTCCCCAGTTTTGGCTGGGCTAGGCAGAATTTCTCTGTGGTCTGCTTGTGGTTTTCATGGTGGACAGCTGTTCCAGTGCCAATAATTCTAGGATGGGTTGCATCCTGTTAGAACAGCTATAAATTTGAGATATGCCTGGTTCTGATTAGCTAAGCTGATACTGAGCTGGGCTTTGGAAGTTAGTGCATAGTCCTCTCAAAGTAATGTAAATCTTGCCTTTTTAGAGGATCCATATGGCTCAGAGTATTCTTTTTAATGCTGTAGTGTGAAATATAATGATTTATACACCATTCACACTGTTTTTCTTACAATATTCTGTTTTGATCTAACAAGATGTTTTTGTGTAATCTATGTGCTTTATTCTTCACTTAATGGAAAGAGAAAATGAATGTTAACAAAAACAGGAAAAGTTGCCTATTACAGTTGAAGACTGCTATTATCAAAGCTGCTTGAAATCTGCACTGACTTGCAGCAGATGCCTAGAAAATGCCTTTTTGCACATTTTAAGCTTCTCTTTCAAGTCGTTAAAATCATCTTTTCTTCTGTTACTTTTTAAAAGTTTTTTCAATCTTTATACCTGTAGGGGTGGCAGAAGGAAATGGAAGAGGATAAGAAGTTTTGAAATGCTTAGACAAAATGTACCTTCTCTAAATTAAGACCCATATTGTCACCTATAATAAGTTTCATTAAACCCTTTCTGCAAAAATAAGAGACATTCTACCCAGACTTAAAATACTGTGCATAAGCAAAAAAAAAAAATTTTGCAGTTAGGTCTTCCTTGAAATAGTTAAATCTCAGCTCTGAAGTAGAATAATAGGAGTGTAGCTGCAACTGAATTGTTCTAAAGTCTGGACTGTGTTCTAAAGTCTGGGTCTGGTTTTGAAAAATAAAATGATTGCTGTGTCAGTGACCAACTGTTTATAATGTAGGGTCTTGGGTAGTAGATTTAAGACAGATGGGGATGGAAGGCAATTTTTCATTGGGAGTAAGTTGTCAGTAGCTCCATGTGGTTTTGCACAGCAGTCCCAGACCAGGAGCTGCTCCCTGGCTGGCAGAGCTCTGGGGTGTCTTGGTTGCATCCTCACTGAATGGAGGGAGAGGGTGCTTGGAACGCTGTTCCTTCTTGCCACTGGTCATCGTTTAGACCTTCTGGTGATGCACTTAATTGCAGAAATGAAAAGGTTGAATCTAGGAGAGGGTGGGGAGATTGCCCATTGTTTGTTATGGTTCATACAGTTTTGGGAACCCAGAGGCTTTGTATTACATGCTTTTTTAGCATAAGGCTGCAATTTTGCTCCCAGTGTAAACATGAGTTCTTCTGTGAAATGCATGTTGTAAGGCTATTCAGAAAAAAAAAGGGAGCTTCCAAACAGTAGACAATCTTCAGAAACATTTCTGTCATGGATGGTGTAATACTGTTGCAACAGATCCTCATCTGGACATCTCTTGGCTTCTGCAGTGAATATGCAGTTTTTATGGTATTGCCAGGCTGCAGCCAAAAAGGCTCTTGCTGCTTGCTGCATTTCTCATTTGCAGAGTGCTTCATAAACATGTCCATTGCCCATTTTGTAAGCTGGGAAACAGTGAGTTTAAATGACCACCTCAGGCTGTATTGCTACACCACAAATATTAGGAATAGAACATGGCAGTTCCATAAAATGTTGATGCTCTTGATGTGTCTACTATCTGTACTCATTTTTGCAAAGCTTTGGTTTTTCCCCATCTTGGACAGCTGGTGCTCCTTTGCTTAGAGAGAAGGCCTCTGCACAGTCTTTTGCAGGGGAAAAAGGTTATCCTTGGAAACTATAACCTAGTGTACCAAAAGTTCCCCATTCATTACAGGATCTTCAAACTGATGTGGTTTTTTTTTTCCATTTCACAGATTTTGCCAAAGGAAACTCAATCAGATTTAAGCCTTCACGACTGCTCCTAAGGAAGAGAGCATTAAGGTAAGGTTGAGTTTTTCTAGCCCAGTGAAGATGGCTAGTTGCAGTAACTTTCATGGCTTGAATCTACATTTATCCTTTCTCAGGAAAAGTGATTATTGGTCCTCTCACAGGACCAAGTTTTTGCATAGAGCAGATGCTCTGATCAAGCATTGAAAACACCAACTGCCTCTAAAGTAATGTTAAATTTGCTAGCTGACATTGCTAAAGGGAAAGTCACACTGTGCCCAGAGCTTCCTGCCATTGCAATGCCCATTTTAATGCCCATTTTTCCTTGCATGGCATGGACAGAGTACAGACATCCAGTGGGAACCAGCCTGGAACACTTACCTGTCTGTAAATCACGTGGCTGAAGTGGGTGGATTAATTATACATCCTTGGAGGAGCAGTCTGGAGCAGAGAGAAGAGGGGGACACTGCAGAGATGAGTGGACCGGTGGTGTTGCTTCCATGCAAGGCTGTGGCTGTGGTCTGTGTTCTTAGGGCACACTTGCACAAGGCTGAGTAAGGGGATACAATTAACAGTTAAGCAAGAAGGCAGGTCACATTCCCTCTCTCTTCCAATCTAAGCTGCCTTAGGTGTCCACATTTGTGCTTGCTGGACTGATCCACAATGGCACAGAGAGGAGGTCAGGAGCTGGGAATGGACCCTTGCCCCAGGAACCAGCTGTTTCATTGGCTCAGCTGCGCAGGAACCCACCTGCCACAGGTGCATAGGCACATCTTTGTGAGCTTCTTTTCAGTCAGTGCCCACACCTGGAGCACACCTGGCTCCCTGCCATGTTGTTTCTAAGGTCCTGCAGAGGGATGGAGGAAATGGTGTAGAAGACACACTGTGCTATGAAAGCAGGAGAGAAGGACATGGCTGTAAAATGGACCTTTTACATCAGAGTCCAGGGAAGGAAGCTCTCCTGGAAGTAGAGAAAGAGAAGAAAAGTGAACAGCAGCACCTAGCTGGCAGGTGTACAAGTAGGTTTTGTACTTCAATCATAAAATCTCAGTATATGCCATAGCTTTAATTGGGATGGCAGGTCAGTGTTACCAGTGGCATTTGGATCAAACTTCTGGTTGCTTTTGAGGATGTAACTAGGTTAGTGGGACAGCTATTTAGAAGCCATATGCTGCTGCTGCAACAGCAGATGAAGGTTTCAGCCTGGAATCCCTGATGTACAGCATGCAGCTCACACTTACTCTGGAAGGTGCCAGAGCAGTACAACTACTGAGACTGTCAAGTACTCTACTAATCCTGCATTACATTGTTTTTAAAGAAAAACTATTGAGATTGTGAAATATTGTGGCCTGTGTTTTAACAGGAATCATCTGAATTCCTGAACAATGGAGAGTGTAATGAGTTTGTTGGGGACCTGAGGCCAAGCCACACACAAATCCTGTGTGAAACAAACTGGTGGAACCTCATGCTGTTGATTGCATTTCCTGAATGCAGTCATGATCAAAAGCTATATTTTAAGCAAGGAAAGGACATAAAGTTCCTCTTTCAATATCCAGATTTATCAGGGACTTCAAGAAAGAATTGTTTCAAACGTCTGGTTATATCTTTTTTATTTAGAGAAACCCATGTATTTCCTAATTATTTTAATAATAACTGTGCACAGACTAGCTATTAAGTGCAGAAATTCATAGTGCTGCTGCTCAGAATCTGCACCTAAATTTACAGCATGACGAGATGTAGTTGTGGTATTTCTAGAAGAGGATTTTGGATGAGTTTGAAGGTACAGTATATTTGGCAATCCAAGTCTGACTACCTCACTCTGCTTAAGCAACTGAATTGATGCTGGGACTGCTCCTCCACTCCTCCAGCAGAGAAACTAATAAAGCAGGGAGAGGTCTGGAAATATCCCTTTGAGTAAAAAGGAAAGGGAAGTCTTTTTAAGGAGTTACTTATGAGTTTGTTTTTTTAAAATACTTATAAATGGCGATGAGTAGCCTCCTGTAATATTTTTTTTATTTGAAATTGCCTTAACATCATTCCAACTCAATTTAGATTCCTAATAAATGTTCTTATTGAACGCTGTGACATGTCCTAAATATGCCTACTTTAATTTTTAGAGCTAATTTGATGTATGTGTCTATAAATACTCAATTGTTTGGCTTGACTCTGTCATCTTCAGAGCAGTGCTGTCTCTGAATCCTCTGTGCATAGGAAAGCAATGTAATTATGCATTGGATTAAAACATTTGCGGTTTCTCGTGTGCAAACATTTAAAATAAGCAATTCCACCTGCAGCTTAGCAAGAGAGAGCAAAAAAAGTCTCTGAAGAGATAAAACTCTTAAATTGGGGATTAAATAGTATATGACAATTGTTAATCTTTAAAAAATAGACAGTCATGGTTGACAGTCTGTCCAGAGGGAAGTGGAAAATGAGAGCACAAGGGAAACTGTGAAGGGACTTTCACAAAGCAGATAACCTGTGATGCTGTCTAGTGCAGCGAGGGTTAAGCTTAGGAAGTTTGTGGTTATTTAAGGAATTTTAATGAAATCTGCCAGTGAGCAAAGGCTGCAAGCCACCCTCTGTATAAAGGAGGAGGGAGCTCCCATACAGGAAGAACTGGATGACCTTGAGGAGTAATAGAAAAAGGATGTAATGTAATAATACTAAGTGCACAGTTGTGCATTGGGGGCTGATAAATTTTTCTGTCACTTTGCATATTAGTTTCTCATGCAGGATTGAGCAACCAATACAGTGTATATGTAAAAAAGCAAATGTGTTGTAGATCCCAGCATTCAGCTAGGTATATAATAATGCTTTCTCTATTAAAAAATCATATTTTCATAAGATACTGCTCAGACCCAAGTCTGGAATCAAGACTACCCAATTCTGGTCACCATATACAAAAAAAGATTACTTAAGACTGGAATAAGTAGAGGACATTGTAACAGATAATCAATAAGACTGAGAGCCTGTCCTGAGAAATCTGAGTACATGCAGATAGCCTCTTTTAAGAAAAATAGGCAAGGTACCTGACAACACTGGCTCAAGAACAAATGGATGGAAACCCAGTGACAGACATTTAAACAGGGTTTAAAGGAGCTCTGCCTTCAAAGTCACTAGAACTCCCTGGAGGGGAGGAGCAGGGGGAATGTAACTAGTTTACAAGCAATCCAATAATATGGTTGTTTATGGAACCATCAGGCTAGTGCCAGTCCTGATTCCATGATTTTACCCTTGGAAATTCACGTGGGAATTAGGCATAGTGGTGGGTGTTCACACACAGTTCATTTAAACAAGGATTTTGCTGTTCAGTGAATGCTTTTCTCTACAAAGCCCCTTGTTTAGGGAAGCTTAAGGTGCTGCATTGTCATAGGCATTATGAAAGCAAGTGGAGATACTGCTAAATAAAGCCCAGGTATTCAAAAGTCAGAATGACTTTGAAGCTCATTCAAATGAGCTGGATCCTTCAGCACTTTTGTCTTAAGTAATTAAGTTGGTTTGGCAAAATAAATTTGGGCTTGGTTTATAGCCTTAGGCCAATATTATTTGCATTTTTCAAAATCATCCTCAACTAAAGTCTGCTATCAAATGGGAACTGGCTATCTCTCCATCTAGTGTTCTCCAGGAGTGTGTCTGTAAGAAAATAATATATTGTGAGACTAGTAAGAATTACAAGTGTTGGCAGTGTGGGGTCAGGCATAGAAAAACATCCAGTTAACTCTCTGAGTCTCTGCCTAGTCTCAGATGACACATGGATCCATCTGCTTGTGGCTGCTGTGTGCTATTGTGTTTTGATTTGTGTTTAGTTCAATTACCATGTGTTTGCTGTGTAAGGACACACAGTTCTCTCTAATGGACAGCTTATTGCAGCTCTCCATCTTCTATTTGTTATTTTCTGTAGTGGCTAACATTGCTTTTCTTGGCAGTACCTGGAATAATTTCTTTAAGTGCAGTTGTTGGAGACAATTTGCAGCAGGTGGCATGGTGCCTGGTTGTGACACAGCCCAGTTTCTTCATTGTCATTTCAAGGGTTTTATTCTCCCCTCAATATCTTAAAAAGGGATGTTATTTATAAACAATATATTTATAAACAGGAATACTTATGAAACATATTAGTCAATATATCTTAAAACTCTTTCCAATGAGAATTATTCTTTGGAAATAGTGAGTACAGAATTCATACCCTTGAAAAAAAAAGCAGCCATTTAAAATGTGTCCTCAGGAAGGATTTTCCAATAGTAAGATTGTGCTGTTTTTCTTATCAGAATGACATTAAATCATATAGCACACCGCTGCTGTGACAAAATGAAGAACCTGGGATCACTGTGAGGATTTATAGCTGTTACACCTGTCTATACAGTTTACTAAAGGCTTTAAGACCATTGTAAGTTTTCTTATGCTCAGCTGGGATAGTCACAATGGCTGAATACAATAATTTGTTCTCTATTTTTATTGATTGGAGGAAAAAAAAAATCTTGCTTACAAGGAGGAGCACTTTCTCCAAAAAAGTCTCTCTAAACAGTTGGGATCTACTTTAGACCATTATGACACCCACATTTTAAAGTTAAAATCTGCATATTTAATGAAGATATTTAAAGAAGTATTTTGTTTCATCTAAATGGGCAGTATACCTGTTTTGAAAGGACATGGTATAAAATTAAATGATCTGGTACTCCTATTAGCATATTATAAACTGTGTAAGATCCAGAGAACAGTGCAGTAACAACAACAGAGTAGTCGTGCAGAAGGTTTCTAGGTGGAGTGTACATGCAGTACTGCCTTTGATGACATGTTTTAATATTTATGAAGAACCATTCAATATAGATTATATTAAATGTACTTGCTTAGTAGAGCATTTTGAAGGCAGTCAGTAATCTAATGCAAAAATGTGTCACAGTCAGTTCCAAACAAGTTTCAAATTATGTTAGGTTTGGCTTCCTGAGTTTCTTTGGGTTATTTCTTAGCTCATTCTTAGGGAAAATATTTTCTTTGGTATCTCTATAAGACTATCATGCAGTAAATTGGTTATGTCTTGGATTTATTTGATTTGCAGCAGAGACATCCACAGTTCTGTAAACCAGATGTTGCTTTCAGTTTTCAGAAGGAGTTCTCACTTGAAGATAAAGAAGAACTTGCGAACAGCACAAAGGATATTGATGCTAATCTCTTAGCAGTACTTCCCAAAGGTAGGTAAGGGAGACATACTGTGAACACAAGTGGTAATTTAACAGCATGTGAAGTTTCATCCATGCAAGTACAAGGCACAGTTACAATCACTTAGGCACAGATGTTTTGTAAATGAGTTTTCCCTGTGAAGTATGCATGAAGGATGAAACAGGGGATGAACCACAATGCTCTTTTATGAAACCTTCCTGCATCCCTGCTGTATAAAGTTCAGCTTTGTTTACCTGTTTCAATAGGTTAGTAGTCCAAATCCAAAACTTCACAGAGTTTATTTTTATAGATAGATTAATGCTGAGTTCAGAAATATTAACTTGACTTGTTAAGAGTCACAGCTCTTTCCAGGCCCCTTTCATGGTTGGTGGAGTCACTGTGCTTGCATGACCAATTGACTGCACTTGAATTTTTGTCTTGCATGCTAAAAGGCCTGCAGTACATATGGAGTTTAGTTTGGGGGACATTTTATATTTTCCAAACTTCTGTCTTAGTCTGAGTAATTTCTGAAGAAAATAGCAGTTCCATCTTTATCATTTGACACAGTTGAGGTAGAGGCAAGAATTAATTCTCTTGAATTATTTAGAGACAATCGTAATGTGCTTGACCCCCAAAGGGTGACATTTAACTGAAGAATATGTGCAACTGACACAAAGATATTCCTTTCATTCAAGGATGTGAATGAAACAGACATCAGAACTTGGAATAAAATTGTGTGTGTGTATGTTCTGGTGGTATTTACTCTTTTCAAACAAGCTACAAGGCTAAATGCACTAATTCCAACATAAAGGAGCTGGCTTGCTCTTTTAATATCATTTGTTGCTGAGTTCCTCTGGAAAGGATCACTTCTTCCAGCATAACATTTAAGTGCTATATAAGTGACATGCTTGCTTTTAAATATGATCATTACAGATGTTCAGAAAGAAACATTGTTGGCAAAATGATGGAATAGAGTGATGTGTATTTAAGCAATACAGACTTCTGACAGCACCTGACAGTAATAATCCGTACTCCCTCATTACTCCTTACACTTAGCCTTACAGTCATATGGCCAGCAACTTAACTGAGCCTTCACTTGAGAAACTTTATTTGTAAGTTGCTTCACAGGGAACTAATTTCTTTTCCAAGATGTTTCTATTTTTCAAAAAAAATAGTCTTATAATGAAGGCATCGTATTTGGTGTGTACCAGACTTAAGAGACGGCACTGGGAGCTTTTGGTTGCATTGCAACAGGACTACTTAAAGTCCAGGGCTTTTTGAAAATCCAGGTTATTTTCTAGAGCCTTTCTAGAGTTAATTTTGATCCAGGTTTGCATATGTTGAGAAATTAAAGGAATATGTTTACTTTTCAACTGATACAGACTGAACTGAGGCCTGCACTTGGGGATTGAACACCTTTGCTGACATAAATAGAAGATAAATGCTTTTCCAGTCTAGTTTTAAGACCATCACCTTTCCAGTTGTGGAGAGGAGGAAGTAGGAATGAGGCTGGTAGGCTTTGCTATTCTGTTAAATTTTCCTCAAAATGAAAATGTGTGGTACCTCTGTTGCAATGGTTATTTGCCATCTCTGAGAATTTAATCCTCTGGCAGGTAACCTTTTGGTCCATGTCTACCCAGGCTTCACAAGTGTACATGCTCCCCGTCTATTATGACCTTTTGGAAGGCTTAATCAAGTTTTTACAGCTTCTGTATTGTAAAAAGAAGAGTGCTGTCACATGGCTGCAGCTTTATTCACATGTCCCCTCTGCAGCTGGGGGCTTTCAGTATAAACATGTTTATGTTCTGCAGCAGGTTTCTGAAAGATTTCTGTGAATATATATTTCTATAAGAAATATTCCACCTTAATTTAAGGAGTTTTTAAAATATAAGATGCTCTCCAAATGTACTTTTTGGTTTTCATTCTGGGTCAACATATGGAACAATACTGCTTTTCCTAAATAAAAGTATTCCAAAGTAAATTTTGTTTCAAAGGTCTACAGTTGCCAAAGTTAAGATGCCTCTTGACAGTGTACCTCAGAGGGTGTCCTACCACAGCATCCTGCTCAACATCCTAAAATAAAGCCTCAAGTTCAGAGCTGTTTCTGAGCTGTGGCTGCTCTTCCTCTTGCCCTTAACTGACCAGTGGTGCTTACAAAGTGTGTTGCCATGAAGTAATCTAGATAAGGAGCTTTTACTGTGAAATTAATTATTTTAAGCTTCTTAGTGTTTTCTTGTGCACTGAATCAGATTTTTGTACTTTTTAGGTAGAAGTATTGCTGTTCTTAAGCACTCCCATGGTGTTGCTTGTGATGGTCACATGGGAAAACATCCCATGGACAGATCGAGCTGGCACTGACGTACTCAAATTGTAAACTAAAAAGGAGACACCTGGTCACCTAAATTTGCAAGGGCCAACCAGTGTCCATGGGAGTGAAATGTCTCCAACTGGTTTTAACATTTTGAAGTAAAATATTTTATTCATCAAAAAGAAACCACTAGACTAGAAGATTTTCTTAATTTTTTTCTTCTTTTGGTTTTGCTTTTTTTGTGCTTCTTTTTCCCTCCTTACTAAAACGAGAATATTGCTGGAACTGCTTTCCCCCAAAAAATTCTGCAGATGTTGGCCAAACTAGCTGAAATTACTTCTGTAATCTCAACCTTGGAAAAAGTGTAAGGCAGCATAGAGTAGTCCCATGCTATTTTTGTCCTGTGTTGTTTGGGGAGGTGTTGGGAGACATTTTTCATGAGACCAGTGCTCTTTTTAGGACTGCAAAGTGGTAGTAGAATCTCTGGAACTTCAGCTAGCATGTAGCAAGAGAGTGTTGAGCTAATGCTTTAGGAGTTCTTTGGATGTTCCACATTTCTTGTATGTGGACAACTTATAGTCAAGTTTCCTTTTCTGGGGGTGGGGGGAGAGAAGACTTTCACTAATAAATGAAGCTGTGCTTTAGAGATTTGCTAAAGCTTGTAAAAGACCTGTTCTCTGATGATGGATTTGGTGACTGTATAAATTGGTGACTAGGGGAAAAAAAGGACCAGGATTTGGATGGAATGTGATTTTAGTAACTCTGAGCTCTGGAGGCCTTTGACTTGTCTGAAGACGGACAATTACGGGTTTTGCTTTGACAATGTTGTGTCTATATAGCCAACAGATAGAACAGAAAAACTCTAATAGCTAGTGGAACATAATGAAACAGTAGATTTGGGGAGGTGAGAGCAAAGTCTTTGTGAGAAATCATTTCCTTTGGTGTGGATCTGAAATGAAGGCTGGTTTCAAATGGGCAAGTTCTCTCTTTAATACAGTTTCACTGCCAGCACAGCTTGAGTAGACAGGGCAACAGTGGAAACTGCTCATGCATTGAGAGAAAAGTCTGTGAAAACACAACATAAGGGCTCATCTTTGCTTTGGTGTTGGTTCAGGATCAGAATGTGTTAATTCTTGCTGATCCTGCACATTTTATCTGTAGTCCTACTTTAAGGCTTTTGAGCATGTAAGGTTGATGTGAGAGTCAATGTCAACAGTATCTGTGAGATGTGAGCACTGGTGTTTAGTACAGCAAACTTCCTGGATGAGTCAGCTCAGCTGGAACCCTGGCCAAGCCATGCATGTTAAGTTATTGCAGTAGAGGGAAGGCAGAAAAGGTGCATCTGACCTTTAAAAGGGCGGTGTTTCAGTAATATTTATCTGCAAAGTATCTGGAGCAATGAGATCTGGTAGCAAGAAAAGTAAGCTGATAGGTTTACCTGTGCAGTGGAACAATGTCAGCTAGACACTCCTGACTCATCAGGTGTTTCTGATGGCAATCTCTGCCAGTTTAGCAGGCATAGACTTTCACTTGCTTTAACTTTTGATCCCTGGGTCAACAGGATTAGAGCCCCAGATGTGCATTGGTTTAGGAATAGGTGCACACAGCTTTGAGCATCACGTTTGCCAAGGTTACAAGGTGTGCATGTGCATGTCTGTATGTTAGGCACACCCCACCCCAGTCCACTGCTTCCCTGGACAGCCTGGGCAGTTTCTCTTCCTGGTGGTAAGAAGCCACACTGCACTTATTTGTGTAGCACTCACTGCTGCAGTGTGGTCTGCATATGCACATATGTGGGTATATATAGGGATTACTTCATCTATCGTGCCTCCCCTTGGTTCACTACAATTTTGTGGACTGTGGCAGCTGTCTGCTGGCACTTAACACCAGCAAAGGGTTCAGGGGAAGAGAAGGAAAGTATGTGCAGTTAAAACTACAAGGGAAAGTTAGCAAAGTAGCAAGTTATTAACCATGCAAGAGTACCATAATGGTGCATGGTAATTTTCACTTCAGCAGTGAGTCACTAGGATTCTTGGGATTTGATCAATATAAGGGTGTGGAGGAAAGTAAGGAAGAGGGGACCTCTTCCTTGCTGTTTCTCTTTAAACATGGTCAGTCCCTGACCTTTGAGTAGGCAGGATAAGCAGACTTTCCATAATACCTGGTTTTTAAATGGGTTACTAGGGCACATAAGTTTGACTTTAGCTAATCAAAATACAACTTGTCCAGTATATACTACATCCTGAAAACTGCTAGGATGGGCATAGCAGATTTGGGATTAGCCTGGAAGTATATGTGGAGGGGAGGAGTACTTGATGGTCACACCTATGTGCCTAATGCGCTTTTGACAGCACAATCTTAATAAACTATGAAAACAAGAGGAAAATGCTCATTTCCTCACAAAAGCTATTTCAAACCACTGAACTTTATTTGACTGTTCCTTCTTATTCTAAAGCATTTTAACAAGTTTCTGAAACTTACTGTTTTATAAGCTACATAATGTTTTGTTGTCTCAGTTTCAGAATTAAGAAAACTCTTTGAACCAAACAACCGAGATATTTTGGAAATGAAAAGGTAAAGGAAAAAAGTGTTTGGCCCATAAAACAAAACACACAGCTTGTTTTGTTGCCTCCTCGTAGAAACTCTGCCCTCGAATCTTCAAGATGCCTGTTTTCACAATTTTCACATATTTTTCAGAAAAGAAAGAATAGCTAGGCGCTTAGAGGGAATTGAGAATGATACACAGCCTATGCTCCTACAGAACTGCCCAGGATCAGTCACACACCGTTTGCTAGAGGAAGATACACCGAGATATATGCGAGCAACTGACCCATACAGCCCCCACCTAGGTAAGTGGCACATGGCAGTCTGTCTTGCACTGCTGAATTACTTCATGTTTGCTACACTATCAGCCTAGAAGCTCTTCTACAGAAGAGCTCTGTCAGGTTGTTTGGGTTTTTTTAATTTGCCTTTTAAGTCTCCAGTTGTCTTACTTGAAAAATGTTGATTTTTCTTATTGCTTTAAAATAACTATTTGAATGGAGAACTATTACTTATTAAAGAATTATTTAATACATATTTCTTAATTGTTTGTGTGTCCTTTTGGAGACAAAAGTGCAAAAATAGAATGTGTCTGTGCAGTCACTTTGATTTTAAGAAAATGGAAAGCTTTTAGTTCAATCAGTTTGAGGGGTGGGTGGGGTACCTGGAGTTTTGGGAAGGACTTGCTCATATATGTTGTACTTTTGACAGGAAGATCAAATGAAGAGGAGGAAACTTCAGATTCTTCTGTAGAGAAACACCCCAGATCATCCAGATATCGATCAGAAACCACAGGAGGTAATACAGAGCCCTTGTACAGTACAGCAAACATGGATGTCCAGGAACTAGAGTCAAAAGCAGAGAGAATAGCCAGGTACAAGGCAGAGAGGCGACGCCAGCTGGCAGAAAAGTATGGATTAGCTCTTGAGTCTGATTTGGATTCTGACTACTCATCCAGATATACACGGGCAAGGAAAGATCCCGACAGCGTGGAAAGAAAGGGAGTGAAAAGTGAAAGGCAAGATGATGAAAACAAGGACTATGGCACCCTCTATTTTTCCAGGACTGAGACAAAGTCATCAAAGAGTGTGATTTCTGATTCCAAAGAGTACTCCAGCCGTGAAGATAAAGATGACCTCTCAAATGAAAAGGGTGTTAGAAAAGCAGATGACAGTGCCATTAGACAGGCTTCTGAGCCTTCAGCAACCTTGGATAGCTCTGTCTCCCTTTCCCTTTCTGGACGAGACTCTTCCTGCTATAACGAAGTGCCAATGCCACCAAAGCCAGCCCCCCGAGAGTCCCTCTCCTCACCCAAGCGGGCAGCCTCACCCACCCACTTGCAGAATGACCAGCCCTTGCACAGTAACAGCAGACAAAGGTAGGTATGATTTCTAATTTTTTTTTTGCTGTAGATTCCTTTATCTTAATCAGCTTCTGCATCAGCATCTACAGTATTAATGATAATGTATTTATTACCCTTGAAGAATGTATTTAGTTGCTTTGGATGTCTCAGGCTAGATTAGTTCGGTTTATTGTATCACAGTGTGTGTCTGATACAAGGAAGTGGCTATGTATTTCTCTAATTAGCTATGTCCTTGGTTTCACTTTATATTTATAGAATTTTTGCTAAAATTAGGCCCTTAGTGGAGAGGACATAAAATAGAAATTGAAGGAATTATGGTTCTAAATCCCCTTGGGTTTTGTTTTTTGTTTTTTTAATAACCTGTTAGAGGAAGTCCTTAACTTTCTTTCTTCTATACCTTGTAATTGTTGTCTGGGAGCTTTCAAGTAGAGGCAAGCTGCTTCTCAGTGAAGATTTGACTAATCTTTTTTATGGCTTCTGCCAAAATAAAACAGTTTGCAAATTTAAAAGCTGGAGAGTGTCTTGGGTCAGTTGGAATAATAGTTGATTTGTTTTCCTGGTGTCAAAGTGTAAAAACACTTTTGAACTGTGATAGTCAATTTTTCAGATAATGTCAGGCATATATGTGTGGGAAGGGGCAGAGGGGAGAGTTAAAATTCCGTGCTAAATTGCTTTAGACTTGACAAATTTACTAACGTAATAGGGCAACCAGATTCTTCCAAAAGGAAAAAAAAATCAGTTTCCACTAATTTTGCATTACAATTTCTCAGTGTGGTATAGAAATGGTGTCAAATTCTTATGCTGACTGAAAATAATGTGTGACTAAGAATTTTTTTGAAGTATGATTTTCTCTAAGTGTGAGTCTTTAATTTCTTGGTAGGTGGATAGATAGAAAATAATAACTGTAAAACCTTAACTTAAAATGTTGCAACTAAAAAATATGTAAATGAGAACTTAATTTTATACATGTGTGCATAATGCTGAACAGTGTTGACTGGTTTTAAGAAACTGAGGTAACTGGTATAAACTCAACCATTTATGCTTTCCATAGAGCACAAGAGCTTTTCAGTTCCCAGTTGTGAGAAATCAGGAAAAAAAGGAAAGACACCAACATGGATTATTAAAGAAGTGAATGCACAGTAGTGAGCAGAGACAGGTGTTTTGGGAAGAGTATAGGGACACTGCCCAGTTGTGTAGAGATGAGGTTAGGAGGGGCAAGGTGAAGCTGAAACTGAATTTGGCAAGGGATGCAAAGCACAGCAAGGACTTCTACAGGTATGTTAGCTGGATATGGAAGGTCAAAGCAAAACTGGTAACAAAGGATGGAGCAGAAGGCTCAACTACTTTTTTGCCTCAGCCTTCAACAGCAACCTCTCTTTCCATGCCTCATATGTGGGTGGACATCAGGATGGTGACTGGGGAAGCAAAGTCCCTTCCCCTATAAGAACAAAATCATGTTCCTGACTGCCTGAGGAAACTGAACAAAAATAAGGCTACAGGACCCAATTAGATTTATCCTGGAGTCTCGAGGGAGTTGTCTGATATATCTTCATGATATCTGAGCAGTCAGGTGAAGTCCCAAGTGACTGGAAAAAGGGAAACACTGCACCCATCTTTAAAAAGGGTAGAAAGGAGGATACTGGAAACTGCTGCCCTGTCAGCCTCACCTCTGTGCCTGGGAAGATCATGGAACAAATCCTCTCAGAAACTATGCTAAGGGACACGGAGGACAGGGAGGTGATTCGAGACAGCCAACACAGCTTCTTCAAGGCAAGTCCTGCCTGACCCATTTAGTGGCCTTCTGTGGTTGAGTGACTATGTTAGGGGACAAGGGAAAGGCTACAGATGTCTCTGTCTGTGCTCCTGCAAGAGCACACAGTTCCCCACAGCATCCTTCTCTCTAAACTGAAGAGCTGTGGATAGATTGTTCAGTAGATGAGGAATTGGTTGGACAGCTGCATCCAGGGAGTAATGGTCAACAGCTCAGTCCTGATGGACATCAGGGACAAGTGGTGTCCCTTAAGGGTCTCTGTGGGGACCAGGGTTATTTAATGTCTTCCTCAATGACACAAGGGGGTTGAGTGCACCCTCAGTAGTTTTGCAGATGACACCAAGATGAGTGGTATCGTTGGCACTCCTGAAAGATGGACATGGGAATCACCCAGAGGGACATGGACAAGCTTGAGAAGTAGGCTTATCAGAGTCTCATGAGGGCTTTGGTAAGGCCAAGTGCAAAGTCCTGCACCTGGGCTGGGGCAAGCCCCAGTAGTACCAGTACAGGCTGGGGTTGAAGGGATTGAGAGCAGCTCTGCCAAGAACTTCGGGGAACTGGTGGATGAGGGGCTGCACATGAGCTGGCAATGTGCACCTGCAGCCCAGAAAGCTAAATGGGTTCTGGGCCACATCAAAAGGATCATGGTCAGCAGGTTGAGAGAGATGATTCTGCCCCCCCTACATCACTCTCGTGAGATCCCACCTGGAATACAGTATCTGCAATCCTCAGCACAGGAAAAACATGGAGTCTTGGAGCAAGTCCAGAAGAGAGCCACAAAAATAATCCGAGCAATGGGATCCCTTTAATATGAGGAAAGGCTGAGAGAGTTTTAGGGTTGTTCAGCTTGGAAAAGAAAAGGCTCCAGGAAGATCTGATTTCAGCCTTTCAGTGCTGCAGGAGGTGATTATAATATTGGGATGGACTTTTTAACACAGACATCCCTCTTTTCTGATAGGACAAGGAAAAATGGTTTTGAACTAAAAGAGGAGTAGATTGATGCTAGATATAAGGAAGAAAAATTTTTACAAGGTGGCTGGTAAAACACTGGCACAGGTTGTCCAGAGAGAAGGTAGATGCCCCATCCCTGGAAGCATTCAGGGTGACATTGAATGGGACTCTGAGCAACCTGCTCTAGTTGAAGGGTCCCTGCTCATTGCAGAGAGATTGGACTAAATAACCTTTAAAGGTCCCATCCAACTCAAACTATTCTGTGAGTAATAATATAATACAAATTGCTGACTGCATTATCTCTAATTTCAGATTTTTTTCCGGATGAGGCTTGGGTCAGTGTTTGCATAAAACAAATTTCCCCTAATTCTGTCTGTCTGTCTTTTGAAGGAAACCATCTGCACCCACCAAGATGTGGTGTAGTACTTAAAGCAGCCAAGAGCTTAAATGTGTGATTTGGTCTCTTGCTTGGTTACACATGTAGGCAGTAGCTGGTATTTTAAAGGCCATGTTGCCAAGAGCCCATTCTTTAATATCTCTGACACTTTCAGTGCCAGTGTGTACTCCCTTGTATAATATTCAGAGATGTGAGAATAACCTCTCTGAAACTCTTGTCCCTGATTCTGAGTGGCAAAAAAGTCATTGTGTCCGTGCAGTCCATTTAAAGTTGCTCTGTGGTGGTCCCTATAAAGCTATTTGCACACAAGAAAAAAGGCTAACTCCAGTTTTTCAGGTGACTGCTATTCTGAAGTCAGGGCCACTTTATATACAGGCTATAAAATTGGTTTCGGTAAATTTAAATTTCCTGAGTTTAAATTGGAAAATAAATGCAGCTCACTTTGGAATATATATGAAAGGTTTTGTGCCTTCAGTAATAAGATTTAATAATTAATCCAGTTACCCATCACTGAGAAGGTATCATTTGACATAGCCTGCATTTGGCTCCTGCAATGGCTGATTAAATTCAAAATGTGGCTTGCGTTCTTCTGATTGCACTCTTCAAAGGATGAATGATCAAGTACAAATAATTACTGCTTGGGCCGTGCCCACTATAAAATTGTGCCAAAGTACACATTAAAAGAGAAGGAAGTTCCTGTGCTTCAAAACAATTCCAGCTAGCTGCTTCTAGTCTGCTTCTGTGAAAAGGTTTTGCCTCCTCTTTGGTCAGTTCCATTAGGGATTCAAAAACATTTGGAAAACAGAAGGCGTTTCAACAGTTGGTGTTTGCTGTTCTAAGATAGATTTGGATTAAATGACAACAGTAGGTGAGTTCTCAAATTTAAACTTACTTGCATCAAATACACTGTTATCTCCAGAAGAGTTGTTGACTTAACCTTTTCCAACTATTTTTCATAAAAGAGTAACTAAGAAAAATTGAAGTATATGACCTAGAGCTTGATTTGGGGTTGTTATCCCAAATGGCTCTTCTCCAATGGAAAAGTTCTTTCAGACATAGCTATAAGTCATGGAAAGCATCCTGGATGTTTGTCACCTCTGGGGAGTGAGTTTGTAAACATTAATGTGGCAGGACAGGCTGTGCTTGCAAGATTAAAAGTACTTGATGTGTTCTACTGTTGGTGAGGGATTGTAGGTGAGCATTAGGCAAGTTTTTGCGAAACTATATAGGAAGCAAACAGCCTTTCTTGCGCTGCTGCAGGGCTTTTAAAAGCTCTTCTTTCTTTTCATGCTTTCAGCTCCAAAATGTGAACAGAGTAAAGTCAAGGCAAGATTAAATTAGGAGTCACTTTTTTCCCTAAGTTTTTCCTTTGCCAAGTCACCCAGTGACACAGTGTCTTTGGCTTATGCTAGCCAGGTGGGCATTTCTGAAGTTCTATGATACAGGGTTACAAGAGGACAGAGGGGTTCCAAATGCTCCTGAGAATTTCTTAGGAAATATGATATAACATTGTGAATTTTTCACTTCATTAAATTCCTATTGCTCCTTTGTTTTGGTTGCAGCAGTCTTTACCACTTTAAATCACAAATTAAAGGGATGTTTTTAACAGCTTTTACAGATGTCTTTACACAAACTGACCCGCTATGGCAAATGCAAAAATAAGATTGTGTAGTTGCTTTCACTTCTCAATTTTTGGACAGTGTGCCTTGGTAAAGTTACCTCTGCAGAATCTTTACCACTTAGCATACTTTGTATATGTTTGTGGGATTATATAATAATTTATTTCCCAGTTTATCACCTTTGAATTGGATTAGTGTGCATTGCTTTTGTTTTCTAGAACCGTCCTCTGCAGCTGAATAATCAAAATAAAAAACAGTGGGGAAGGGAGATTGGGAGAAATAATGGGAGTATGTATTGAGATCTCAGAAATTACCTGAAGTTCTGTTTTCTGTAGTAGTGCAGGGAAAGCAAAACCTGAATGGTTTCTTCAGAAAGATTCAGAAGGGGACACACCTTCACTTATCAGCTGGCCCTCCAGGTATCATAAAGCATAGCTGTGTGGCTAACAATCAGACTGCAAACCCCCCTTCCTTCCTTTTACTATCTACATTTAACACTTGCCCTTAATTTTCCTTTAACAGCAGCAAGTAAGAAAGTGGTGTTTTTTGTGAATAAAAAGCCTGTGAAACTTCTCTGAAGCATCTGCTTTTATTCTAACTTAGAACCAATTGGTATTTTGGTGAAGAAGCACAAATTCTCCAAGCTTCTTCCACAGCTACTATCATTCTGGCTTCCACTAGATTTTATAACTTCTTATTTTATCTCATTTTGTGCTCTGCAAACCAGCACATTTTTATACTGTACACCCTTCCATCTTAGCATTCCCTACAAGTAACTCCTTGAATTCCAAAGGAGATGGTACAAGAGAAGTAAAAGAAAAATTACATGGAAAAGTAAAACGAAATCATGATCAAAGCTACAGGCAGCTGCTTTCTCCTGGTTTGGTAACATTTACAGTAAGCCCACCATGAAAAGCATTGCAGGAAGACTCTTTTTTCATGTACCTGATTAAAGTAATACCTATAACACAGTACTAACATTGGTGTGTATGTTCTGGAGAGTGCTTGGTACATGTAGTTCAAAGCATACTTCTTCAGACTTAACACACTTTATGTGCTTAAGCAACTTTCCCTGACAAGTGCATCAATCTTCAGAGGTAAGAAGCAGCAAAATGTTAGAAAGAGTGGTGTTTCAAATAACTTTGGATATTTTGAAGTATTCTCTTAGATAATTTGCCTTTTTTTCCCCCTAAATCTTACTTTTTTCTTTTTTCTTAATGATGTAAACTCCAAAAAGTCTGTTGGTAGCAAGCCTGGAATTGCATATACTTTGAGCTGGATTACTTACTTTCAAACAGTAGTTTCCTAGTTTGGCTCTCTTTCCTCAAAACTAAAATTATTTTTTCATGCCCATTTGGGAGGGGAGGAAGTACAGGGCTTTCATTTTTAATATTGTGTATGTCATCTACAGACACTCACCCTGTGAGGTGTCTGAGCCTTGGTGAGGCTGTGAAAGTGCTGGAGAGGCAAAGGCTGCCCCTGGCTGCATGTGCTTGCCTCCCACTGTGCTGCTGTATTCTATTTAGAAAGGTTAAATAAAACTCTGTTTTGCATGGATGTTGCACAAGTCCAGAGGTGTTTCTAGAAAACACAGTGAAGTAAGGTAACTTTTGGGAACAAGTTTGTTTTTTTTTTTTTTTTGCAAGTTTTGCATGTTAGAATGTAATGAAACATTTTAAAACAGAATGCCTGTTTCAGTTTTTAAATGCCTTTTTCCCTGCAAGCTCTCTGAAAAGCAACAGCCATGCCATAGTTTTGCTTTCAGGTTCAGGACTTGCCCTTTCAATGTTTTTATTACATACTGAAACAGGTTATAGTACATGTGATTTTTCAGATGTCTTAAATGATATACAAAAACACAAGTAAACCAGTCTCTGGCAAAATATCTGAAGGGCTAGGTGGAGATAACGTGTTTTTTCACCCCTCAATGCAACAACATCTTTGTATGATCTAAGCTTGCCAGTGTTTAGACATCTTCAAACATCTGACTGCCTACACAACTGCCAGTGGAATTTGCAATTTCAGGCTGAACCCAACACTCTGATAATATAAAAAGCAGTTTTGGTCATCTTGTTTGTTTGAGACTGTGGGTATGTGCTGTTTGGCAAACGTACTTGTGATCTCATGAGAACATACTGTATGTTCCCAGAGCTTGCACAGTTACCTTCTCAGGAGTCATGCATGTCCATGGCCCCTGAACCACTTGACTGTTTTTGAGCAGTGTTACTGCTAAGACCTGGGGAAGGAAGGGGTTGCATCATAAGATTGCTTTATTTTGATGCATTGCTTTTTATTTTACTACAATGTTGCTGTCTGTACCCACAGTAGGTGTCTGTGTTCCTTTCCAGATTGGGTATTGCTGTTCACAGCTTTAATCCTTTTTCTTTCTTAAAGAGTAAAAGTTAGAGAGAAATTGGTGAAAGAGGAAAGTGCTCGTGGAAGCCCTGAACTTGTCACAGACACAGTATCTCAGAGAAAATCCCATCCAGTGCCAGCCCACTACATGCCTCTTCAGACAGAAACGTCTGCCTTTGATAGGGTTCTAAATCAGCCCGTCAGTTCCGTCCGCCAGCCAATCCATGGCTATATCCAGCCTGCTGGCATTGCTCACACAGCTCAGCTGATGGCAGCAGAAGAACCAGCAAACAGCCCTGCTGGCAGCCTCCTGCCCACAGACACCAAGTCCTCAGCAGCCACTGCCTCCGAGAGTGAAAAGAAGGAAGCACCTGGTTACGGAGCAAAACCTGCTGAAGAAGATTCCTTGGAGGGGGAACAGGCTTCCAAAGGCAGAAGGCCCATTCTGCCATCTGAGATTCGCAAGCAAGGGAAGAACCACGAAGGCCTCTTTGGTGGAGGAGAATTGGAGACCCCTGTGGGGAGCTCCTCCTTTGCAAGCAAACCGAAAGTTAACTCAGAAGTTCAGAGGGAGTTGGAATGCAATAAGAGGCAGGCCTCAGAGCAGCAGTTTAAGAGCCCTGAGAACGTAGAAAGGAGTGAAGCTGTCATGTACATACAGAGCGGATCTGTACTGCAGCCTGACAAGGCAAAGGCTCCTGTTTGGAAAGTGTCAACAAAGCATAAGGTCCTGACTCGCTCCATGTCTGACTATACTGTGACTACTAAGCTAGAACCTTTTAAAAGTAAGGAGAGCATGGAAGCAAATCCACCAAATGGTGAGATTGGCATGGTTGACACAAAAGTCTCTGTTGCCCAGCTCCGTAATGTCTTTCTGGAGTCTGCTAATGCCAACAAGAAAACGGAAGTGTAGGTGACATTTCACTCATATTTTCGTGTGAAACTTGCACGTCCTTGGCAAAATTACACCCACTCAACAGCAGTTGTTGTTCGGCACTTAAAGCACACAGCTTAGCTCTCACCAGAGTGTACTGGAGGCTGAGATGGTTTGAACCCTGATTTTGTGCTTCTGCTTGCTAGTGCGAGTTGTGATGTGGGGTAGCTGGAATGTGTTCGTCTGCATGGACCCGGAGGAGCATGCAGAGTGGTCTCTGGGGAGTTTTGAGATGCTTACATCTATGTTTTACTTCTCTCTCCTATTTTCTTTCCTATGCGCTCTCTGTGGTGCGATTTGAAAGCGAGTCTCGGTTTGAGATGTCGGCAGCAGGTAGTACTGTGTCTGCCAATGGGGACCGTGGGCCACGAAAGGCAAGGCGCTATTTTACTCCTGGTGAAAATAGAAAGACTTCTGAGAGATTTAAAACCCAACCTATAACATCAGCAGAACGAAAGGAGACAGATAGGTAGGCACGTACGTAGCTCTGTGTAGCATTCTGGCACAGGTGGATATTAACAAGGGCAGAACCACAAGCAAATCTTGTCCCAAGGGACAAGATTTATCCATATATTAAAATAAACGTTTTCAGGGTTATTGTTTGTCTTTAAAAAACAATTTATTGTACCTTCTTACAAAATGAAATCCAAACCCCTCCCCCCAACAAAAGCAATTTTGTTGCAAATTCCTCCCATTTGAAATAGTGAACAGTGAATCATCATAAAGTACTGTAGCTGTCTGGTTTGAATGTTAAATGCTTTTGGTTTCATATAAAGGGTTTCGTTTTCATCTACTCTGCTCTATCTTTTACTCTCTTTGTAAACCACCAAAGGTACCTTTTTATGTTAAAAAGCTGGTAGCAAATCATAGACTTTTATTTTCTGCAAGGTGAACTAGAAATAATTTTCCTTGACTGTGTTTAAGTTTGGCTACAATTGCTCGCATTTATGCTTTATTAAAGGATGTTCCCAAGTGGACACTGCTGAAACTTGAAAAACAGATAAATTCTCCTGCTATTTCAGATTGAATTTGAATTTCATTTTTGATGTCTTGTTTCCAGCTAACTTTTTTCTGTTTGATAATTTTTCACTAGGTCAATTTTGTATGCAGAAATACCAACTGCTGACGGTATGTTGCTGTACTGTTTTCCAAGGAAGAAATGGGCATTGATGTGTTTTATTTTGTTTTAACTAAAGAACTGTTTGATAATAAAAACAAAATCCACTTGAAAATATCTTTGCCTATGATATATAGTTGAAATACCCCTTTTCCTTGGGCCATATCTACTACAGACTTGATTTCAATCTCATTTTCAGTCCAAAATCTGTCTGTGGAGACCAAACTTCACATGAGAGTCAAGCAGAGAATGGCTTGAAACTTTTCTATATAGTTGGGGTTGGGTTTTATCCTAATTTAGACAATAAATAAGCTAGTTGTTGGGAAAAAAATTAGTCATTGGTCAGTTTTAATCACTGGTCTAGGACTTACAATTTAAAGAAAGCCTGTAGTATATTGTGAAACTGATGTTGCTAACTTGTTTTTTGGCTAAGGAAGTTGCAAAATACAGGTTATTAAATTACAGAATTTAGTCTGCCATCTTGCTCTCTTTCCCTCTTGTCACCCTTGGCAAGTCTGGCGCAAATTAAGTAGGTAATCTCATGAGTAGCTATATTTAGATTTAATGCCTTATGCTATTTGAAAGCTGATATTCCTTGCAGCTCTGAGATGCTGGCTCTTGGATCTGGAGGATGCTGATTTCAGCTCCTGAGGATACCAATTTAGCCTCTGAGAAATGTGGACACAAGGTGATAATCAGAATGGCCAGCTAGTAGACGACAGATGTTCAGTTCTCTTCACTCACCCTTAAGGCAGTCTTTATTTTCTTAGTCCATGTGTTCTCACAGACTGATGCAACAAGTTTGATTATTCATCAAATGTTGTTTAGATAGTTTGAAAGGACTTGAACTGTCCTAAAGACAAGTCTTTTGTTTGCAAATCATGTTAGACTACATGTCAGACTGTATTGCTCATTTGATGCAATTCATGTAAAAACAGGTGAAGTTTACACAGCTGTGTTCACAATAAGTTTTTTGTTAAATGTGAGAAACAGCCAGCTTATTTGCTGGTTTGTAATTATTCATATTAAAGAATATTGCTCTTAATATGAGATTGATTCATTATGTTTAGCCTCCTTTTTTTTCTCTTTGTGTAGATGAAGAAAAATTGGATGACCGAGCTAAACTAAGCGTAGCTGCAAAGAGACTCCTTTTTAGAGTGAGTATTGCACTGAATTAAACACTTCAAATAGAAGATGCTGAAGGAACCCAAAGTGCATTAGAATGAAGTAAAATGCAGTTAACCAAGTTCAAGCTACATAACTGTTTTTTACTTCATTCCCTGCCTACACAGACCTGTTGCCTGCTTTAAGAGTGTCATTTAGGGAAAAGTGTGTAGTTAGTTTTAACTCCATAGTGCATACTATGTAGTTGCATCGTGCTTCTAATTCAGAGGTGGGCATTTGGGAACTTCACTGCTGTGCATGCAAGAAAGCTAAGGATAAAGTATTGTTTCAGAACTTTTCTTCCATGGTTTTAATTATGACATATGTCCTGTTAGGAAATGGAAAAATCGTTTGAAATGAAAAATATTCCCAAACCACCTAGCAGAAGTTCAGCAGTGGAGAGGAGGCTGCGGCGCTTGCAGGACAGGTCTCACACCCAGCCCATCACCAGTGAGGAGGTGGTCATTGCAGCCACGTAAGTCTGCTGTTGGCTCTACCCCTGGCTCCTGCTTTCAAACCTGCGAATAAGCTCCATATCTCCAGTGCTTATAACTTTGTAGCGAGGAAAACATTTATTGCTAAGGGCCTTGAGAGCCACGGGGGAAACTATATTGAAATTCCTTTTAAACGTAGAGGGACTAGTAAAGCATAACTTGTATGAACTGTAATTTGGCAGGAAGTTTAGGAGCCTATGGATTAGGTAAACGAGATTAATCACAGCATTGTTTCATAACCCAAATGAATAAGATAGTTTGTGCTGAGGGAAATCTGCACAATTTCTTATGGAACGTATACGTATTGGGGAAAACTTTTTACACCCTGAAATCTCAAAGGTACTTTTTGGAAATGCTTTTCTTGCACTGTACTCGTATATAATGACATTTTCCTGAAAAAGGGAAAATCATTTTGGGGGGGGAAATTAAGCAATGGAGAATTGAATGGATGTTCACCTAATGGTCAGATGTTAACTTACTTCATGGGTTAAGAATAACTTCAAGAGACAGCCTGTTTGCTCCTCTAGGTCTTTAGTTCTTTCAAGATACTTGGAATTACTTTGCAAATGTCACAGCAGATAACTCAGTTAATTAAAAATGATTGCTGTTTGGTTTTTTTCCTGTTTTGTTTTGGTTTGGTCTTTTCTGTAGTTAACACTTAATGTATTGCTTTTCTTAATGCTTTTTTCTTCTCTCTCCCTGTGAATTTTCCCTCCTTGGCAATTCTTTAAAGTGAAACTACCCCTGCTTCACGTTCTGTGAATACCCACACAGTAGTGACAAGAGTACCTAGTCCCACTGTAGTTAAGAGCACTGTACAACCTACCAGGTACTGGGGGGGTAAACATGCATGTTACATGGAGCACAAGATTCCTCAATAGCAGATGCATCTTTAAAGTCTTGAATGCCTTTTCAATGTGTCAAGTGAATACTTGTTTCAAGAATATTTAAAACATTCGTCAACTTCATTTATGTTTGCATGATAAAGCAATGCAGCTTTTTTTTGTCAAGCGTCTGTTTTCAGGACCCTTCTAACCACACTCAACCTGTTGTAGAAGCTTATTCTTCTTCTGAAAGAAATTAATTTGCATGTGGGCAAACATAGCAGAACCCTCTTTGCTCTTGTAATTTTTTGTATGGTAATATCATACTAAGATGAAAATAGCACAGCTGAGTGCTTGATTTCACAAGCAGTACGTGTCCTTTGTCTGTCTCTACATGTATTTTTTTAGCTTGCAAAATTAAAGGAAATATAAGAAATTGCACCACCTATAGGTAAAGTTGCAGAATACTGTTCTGAATGAATTTTAGCAGAGACCATGACAGAAAAAAAATAATTAGAGAATACTACTAATTCCATAAATGTGAAAGAAATTGAACAATAAAATCTTTTATAGTAAACATGAATAAAATACATTATTGTAGAGACAAATGCAGTTACAGCTTTTATGAATCAATATGTCTGCCTTCAGCATTGGTCAATTTTCAAAATCAAAGGACTATGTTTCAAAACCGATTTTTCCTGTTGATTTGTCCCAGATAATTCAAAACAAAAGACAGTCTGAAATCTGTTGCACTTCAGATTAGAAGAGTCATTGCAATTTATTCTAACTTAAAAGCAGCACAAACTTGGAGTTTACGTCTGTCTTTTAAATGTTTTTATCATATATGGTCCACAAATTGCTTTCAATAAAATTGAACTTTATATAAATTGCACTGTAGGACCTTAAAGGCATCTTAAATGTCTCTCCATAGCTCTGTGCTCTGTATAAAGAGATTGTCTGGAAAATCTCTCTTCGATCTTGAGTTCCGTCGTAAAAAATGTTGTGTCCTAATCAAATGAATTCATGAATGAAAATGTAACTTTTTTTTAAATCTTCAGCTGTTGAATTAGAATTCATCATGCCAATGTTGAACCACTGCACACCCACTTAGGCTGCTACATTACATTGGCTATTGTGCTTCACGTGCAGATCTTCTGCCTCTGTCAGATTGAGATTTTAAAACTGCACAATGGCTTCTTCAAAACTAATTTCCAGTTCTGCTTCTTCAGCTTGCAGGCATCAGCACACCAAAAAATTTTAGCTAAAGAGGAGATAAGAGCAGCCAAAGAGGCGATGGGGCAAGATCAGTCTGAGGAACCAGATTCTTCCACCTTAAGCTTGGCAGAAAAGATGGCTTTGTTTAACAAACTGTCTCAGCCAGTATCCAGGGCCATTTCCACAAGGAATCGGGGAGATCTGAGGCACAGGAGGATGAATGCTCGTTACCAGACTCAGCCAGTCACTCTTGGAGAGGTTGAGCAGGTAAGTGCCATCACAGCTCTTTTGCATTTCTTTTTATTGGAGAAAACAGCTTCAGTAAGATACCATAAAGGCTGGCCTTTCCTTTGCTCTGAACTACACACAGAGGAATAAGTTTATCAGGAAGCTGCCTTCTGACATTGAACATTCCCTGAAGTGTTCAAATTTTTTGGTATGGTTTTCTTCTTTTTTTAAGTAATTTGAGAGTATATTGACTTCCTGCCTTGTGCAAGTTGTACCTTTCACAGTGTGTGTCACTTCCACTAGAGTATTACACGTTGTCTAAAAGTAAATTCTTGATCAAAGGTGTAAAAAACTGAGACTCACATAATTTTACTTTAGTTGTATTTTCAGGGCATTTTGGAGATTTGTCATATGCAGTTTTCAGGCTCTTTCCTGAAAGCACAATATATTTCTGTTATTAGCGAGGACATAGCCTGTCATTTTCCTCTGGGAGGAGGCATTGATTTTTATCTGTATTTTTTTCCCTAAAAGCAGAATACTTTTGAAATTCAGGAAGTCAAAGAGAAATTATTTAATGTGCAGTGAAATCTGGCTTCCTGTTCTGGAATACTTCATCTAATTGGAACTGCAAAGGAATGCCTTTTTAGTAAAGCCTCAGTATAAGGTGGCCCAGAAGTGGTCTTTTAGATCACTTCACAATAGCAGAAACAGCAGTCCCTTTGCACTATAGCTTTGAAAGAAATCACTTTAACAGTGAAGCACATCTCCTGTGCATGTCATATTTCAATGTGTTTGAATAAATCTGAGTGTTAGAAAGTTCCTACTCTTTTCTTTCTATATGCTTCATTCATGATTATACAATTTCCATATTTTATAATAACAGGATAGTAAGAAAGCAGGATTTCTCTAAACATATTGGTGCAAGGCTGTTCAGATTATAATTGTACTTTATGCCTACTTTGCTTGCCCAAGAAGTAGTAATAAATGCTTGACAGATTTATTTAAGCAAGGTTTCCAGACCTTACATAGTCCTTTTTTCATCCACTCTCCATGTGCCAATCGCTGTCACAGCATGGCCTCTTTAATGGTTGTGTCACCAACTTGTTTGGGGCCAGTGGTGAATGGAAAAGGGCTGAAAGAGATGGGGAAGAAGTGACAGTCACGTTACTTTGTCAGCCTTACAGAGCAGACATGCTTTTCAAGCAAGGAAAATCACAGGAAGCATGTTGTGTCATCTGAACCTAGCAAATGAAATCAGAGTTGACTCTGAAGCAAGCTCAATGGGAATGTATTTCAAAAAGAGTTTCTACAGTGAACTGTTCATTGGGGTGTTGGGGGGTTTGGAGATGCAGGTATGGTTTTTCTAGGAAGAAGCAAAAGAGAACTCTCAAAATAGATAACTAGAGGTTATATTCCCAAAATGCATATTTGAAAATGTAAATATCTTGTAACTAAAACGGAATTCACTTTTCTGATCTCCTCTAAATTTCTAATTCTGATAGATGCAATGGAAAAAAAATAAACTGGTAACTATTTTCTTAATCTTGTTTTGGAATCTTTGAGCTAACATAGTCTTTGCTCTGCTTCCCAGCTTTGTTAGTGAATGACTGTTTGAATTTTGTGGAATCTGCATGCACTTTTCAGGTTCTGAGCCGATTTCTTCCCAGTGGTGTGATCTTGTCTGTCCTTTTGCACACTGTTTGCTAACTCTGCAGTTTAAGAAAACAACTGAAAAAACCCCTCTCCAGATGTGTATGAGGCATGTTTGTCACTCTCTTTCATAGCTTTCATAGCTTCTCCTTTGGAGAGGACAAAGCTCTGCATGTTGGGGAAAAAAAATGCATCTTAAGTACATCTAGGAAAATTTTACAAAATTATTATGTTAGAAGACTAGAAAAGATAGTTGTTCCACCATGGGGGCTGGCAGAATAAGTTTGGAAGTGTTTTTAAGGTGCTTCTTAGGCTCAAATACTTTAGTCATGACAGCCAATGTTTATATTTGAAAAAGTCCTGCATGAAGGTGATTTATGTGGAGGGAGCATCAGGAATGTCTGCCCTGGCTTAGGACAGCATGGAACAGTCTCTCCCTGGCACTCAGTGGTCACCAGAGCTGGGAGCTGCAGAGCTGTGTAAGAGCAGAGCTGTGCCAAAGCTAATGAGTCCTGCTGAGATGCAGAGGTGATTAGCCTGGGCACATGGCATGTCAGCTGGCATCTGGAACCTGAGCTAATTCTTCCTGCACTGCTGCAGGTCCTGAGCCCCGACACAATGTCAGGTTGCATGTTCCACACACACCCCTTGTTACTAAAGATGTTGCTGCTCACATGCAGTTGTTTTTACCTTGAGTGGAATAACCCATCTGCAGATGAATTACAGGGGCATTGTTGCTTTCCTTACCTGTTCTAGTCTGTACTGATAGAGTACAATATTTACATGAAAACATACCTTGGATGAACTGATGTGATAAGGCTGCTTTTTGAAATTGATAATTTCAGAGCCTATAAGTCCTATTTGGCTGGTTTGGATTTTTTGTTTGTTTGTTTTTTTCCTTCATAGGTCCAGAGTGAAAGTGGAAAGATTGCTCCCCTGTCATCTGCAGTTGCAACATCGATTTCAGCCATGGCCTCTGCCCTGGCTCCCTTGTTTGGGGACCTGCCTGGGAAACCAGGTACTGATGGCAGAGGGAGCGCTGCCACCAGGTTCCACCCTGCAGCAGAAAACTTGGACTCTTCAGGAAAACACACACACAAGTCAGAGCAGTGGCAGCCCTCCATGGAAGCACTAGAAAGCAGAAAACCATCAAAGAAACATGAAGAAGAAAGAAAGAGGTTTCTAGCCCATGAAGCTAATGAAATTAAAAAGTACAGCTCCTTTGAGGATGAAACCACACATCCTGTTCCTGAAAAAACAGGAGACCACCATAAAGAGACAACATACAGCTTCCTGAGGAAGGGCAGCTTGGAACTGTTTGGTTCACAAGCACTTTTTCAGCCTCTGGAACAGAAGGAAATTGATACTGGCATTCAAGGTAAATGGGAAGACAAAAAAGGCCAGTCTTTTGAAGAAAAGGTGGATTTGGAAAGTGTTTTGAAAAGCAAGACTTGGCAAAGAGGTGTGGTAATTGCTTGCTGTTGGTGTGGTCTCATTCAGCAAATGGTGTTTCAAGGTTTATCAAGGCTGGTTATGTTTCCTTTTTCTAACACTGCTTAGAAGTACAGAAGTATCTGTGAAGTGTTAAGTTTTTATAAATAGAGGGCTTTTTTTTTAATTCTTTCTATTTTCCAGTCTTTAAAGATGACTCAGTTTTATTCAGATTTATTTACTTTGAAAGAAGTAGTATTATATGCTGAAGCTAAGATTTATTCTTTCTGGTTTTGCCCTTTCTCCTGCCCTCCAAAATTCAGAACAAATTAAACTTGCTGCTTTGAGTCAATTATCTGCCCTTAATTTTTGCCTTATTGTGCATATAGAGTTATGAATTACCTACATCATAACTAGGAGTGGATAATTTTCAGATAATTACTTTTGCAAAACTAGTATTATTTTCTCTTTGATGTGGTGATGAAATACAAACCAGGAAATGCTCAGAGCAATTAAATTTTTATATGCACAGCATAATTTAAACTTAAAAAATAAACTTGCCTATCTTTAAATAAAGTATTTAGGAAATAAACTGTGAATTTGGTCATTTCATAAGTCCTTCTATTCTGCTCAATTTAGAAGGATGTTGTGTTCCTTTTCTGTTTTATTGTGATGGTTGACAGCATCACACTACCCTGTAGCACTAAAAGCATTTTTGTGTTCATCCTGTGAAGTTAATGTATTTTGAATTTAATGGTCTTCACACAGGCATAGATAGGAAGGTACAGTTCTGCCTGTATTCCTCTAAAGCAGTATCCATTCTGTCCAATTAGCCTTTGATGACTGCAGGGGACATGGAGACTGGATTATAATAGGAGCAGCCATATATCAGAGGGGTGTTGTGCTTATAACATTTCAAAAAGAAAAATGAAGATCGCTTATATTTCTTTAAGGATAACTGTAATAGTGCATTTATCTTTCTTCAAGGCAGTTTTTTCCCGTGGTTTAATTGCTGCTTGAAAGAACAACCCCAAAAGAGCCCCCAACACCCTCCTAGAAAATAACACCTCTATTAAACTATTAAATGTCCTAGTATGCTGCTCAAGCATTAAACTGCTTTACCAAATAGTTAATTTTCTCGTTTAGATTTTGTCTGCTTCTCTTCCCCTGCTCTTTGTTCCCTGTCACTTTCATCTGTTCCTTTTCCTGTTGGTGTGATGAGGGGAGCAGCAGTTTGTGCCTCACCCATGTGAAGTTCAGAATTGTGTATTGAACATGATGTTCTGTGACTCCTTGTGAGCATCAGTCACAAATGGCAGCAAGTAATGCTGCACAATTAATCTTTGTGCTCTGGCTCAGCCAGAAGTTTCTCCCTGTGAGAATTATATGTGATGTGAATGTTTAAAATACAGATTTGCTTCTTCAGTGTTAGTAATGTAAAGTGTCTTTGAGAATAGAGCTAATTCAGCACTTCTCTTTTGAATGGGCAGACCACGCTGAGCCTTCTTCTGAACTCACCAGCACATCAGCCATGAGGACAGTTTCACAAACAGCAGCAGCAGCATCCTGTAGACTGCAGGAGCTCTCTGAACAATTGGAAGGCAAATTTTATAAGAATTCCTGTGAGATGTTTTCCATGGGAGAGAGCAAAGCACAAACAGCTGAGGATGTCCTTGATAATGCCAGCAAAACGATGTCAATTAAGGAAAGGTACTTAAATTTCTCTTTTGTTTTTTAATGATCCCTATAAATATAGTTATTATATTGATGATAGTATAAAAAGCTTTAAAACTGTTTCTAAAAAAGCTAAGTAGTGATTACTAGGCTTTATTATTACTAACAGCAGAAACATGCAGCTAATCTGCCTGACATGCTTATAAAGCAGATGATGGTGAATGAGAATTACCATTCAAGAGAACATAATAACCTGATTTTGAAAGAGCCACCTAAATAATCAATGAATATTTCAGAAAATTAAATTTGTAAAATATACATGTTCTAATTACACTTATATACTCAATCTACTTCTCCAGGTTCTGCTTTCAGTTATACAACAGATAAAGTGTGATTCTGGTTTATTTTAATAACCATTTCTTCTTGGTCTACAGGAGTCCCTTAAATAAGCTGACTAGAGGGAGTCACAGATAGACTCTGATATTGCCCCACTACTTCAGAAGTACCTGGTTGCCATTTTGACTTCTTGGAACTTACTCTAGGGATTTTAAAAGGATAGTAAGTTGGACAGGTTTATAGGAGTACTAGAAATACTTTTTCCAGCCCAAGATCATTCTGATCTGAAGCAAAATGTTAAGTCCTGCACTTGTGCAGAGAGTGGGAGTTCAGGATTGAAGTGCCAATAGCTGCTGTAGTACTTGTAAAAGTCTTCCTAACTTAGTTAAAACTTTGAGAGTATAAACTCAGTCCCAAACTGGTAGCAGCCCAGTGAATGAATTACAATTATTTGGCCTATCTTTGCTCCAGTTTTTCTGCATGAAAGCAGAACCAATAAATGAAAATAACTGCCTGATTAAACTTTCACTGTGTAAAAGTATTCCCTCACTTAATGAGGGGAGTGGGATATTAGGCATTCTGAACCTTTTTTTTTCTTTTAAACATAATTCCAAAGTTTGCTTCCCAAATTCATGTGTCTCTAGGAGGCATGTGAGTCATTCTCATTTACAAGCATCCCCACTCCCTGTCAACCCCATTACACAAGGGAGTGCAGGGGCAGCTATAGCAGCTGTGCACTCTTAGTGCCCTTTCTGAAGGCTGTACTTACCTTTTTCAGTTTACTCTTGTTTTGTTTAAAGCAACTTTCATCCCCCTTCCCCATCCCCTCCTGTAAATATGTCAGTTGTCTTGGCAGATGAGGTTTAAGACCAATAACTTCTGGTTTATAGGCAGTAAATGATCTACCATCCCTGATCCTGATGGAGAGAAGGAGGTTGGAGGGAAGATCCAAGTTTTAGTAGCTGTTTCAGTCCTAACTTCAATGCCTCAGCTGAGTTGGTATCTTGAGGAACTGAAGCCTGTCAGTCACACAATCAGGAACCACTTTTGTTAGGACTCCAAGACTGTTTACTCAGTCCCAGAGCGGACAAAAGGAAATACCTGCTGTCTTGTCAGGAGTCTGTATACCCTGATTCCACAAACATCTGTAAATGACTGAGCTCATATCAAAATGTTTCAGCCTTCCAAAATACTACAGTAGTCTACTTCTTGTTCCAGAATTAAAAGACTGCAACCACTAAGGTTTTTTTGCTTGGCTGCAGTTCATGCCAAGTATTCATAAACATCAAAGAGCATTTCTGCTAAAGATTAACTATTACGCTTGGATTTCTTTTTCCTTTTACATTCACTAACTTCATCTTCCCATCCAGTGGATTTTTCTGGCTGTGTCAGACATTCTTTCACCTTATGGAACAACAACTTTTCCACACATGAAATAGTATTTGGGCAGGATGCATGAATGCTGGTCTGGATGAAAGTGATTTTCCACAAAGACTTGCTTCACTGAACTAATACTATCCTTGTAGAGTGAATGTATGGCTGGCATTTTCAGAACTGCCTGTATTATATAGAAGAATGAAAATCATGATTTTTTAAGGAGGAAAGACACCCATACTCTCTTCTCTTGCCTCTGTGCATTTATTGACACCAAAGGCCATCCTGTCAGCTCCACTGTAGAAGCCAGGTGCATGCCATGATCACCATTTTAAAAAGCCACATCTGAATAATTTCTGGTGAACCTCTTACCATCATTCTCACTTTCTCAGGAAAAATCTAGCCTAAGCTTAGTTTTCATCCTTTTTTGATGTACGGATATCTCAGCAATACTTTCTTACATAGTCTGGTTCCCACTATACTGAATTTATGCAGTCTTTTAACAGTCAACTTCCTTTCTGTAATTATATATCTCATATTGCTCTCCAGGATTTATGATTGATCCAAAAAGAACTGGTCAAGTGCAGCCAAGGGAGAACTTGTGAAAACCAAACCTATGTCCAGTTTATTCTAGCTCAAGGAGACAACTAGCAACTAAGATACTAAAATATTGCCACAGAAGCAAGATGTGTCATTTTGGAGATTTTTTGCTAGGATTTTTGCCAAGGCCTTTCATGCAACTAGCTTTGTTTAGGCAAAACCATTGTTCACATTGCATTTCTGTTTTCCTTCAGTATTCACTATCCTGCATTTTGCCTTCAGCTCTGAAAGCTTTTGCCTTGAGGCCACCCTGACACCTCTGGGATGAGGATCATTCTGTCTTGATGTCACATAGTCTGTCTCAGTAGCAGGTGAAAGAAGGATGCAGAGCAAGCTGTCAAAGATGGGCAGACACACTAAAAGCTTTTTCTTTCAAGAAAAGAGTAGAACTTATTTTCTTCATATTGGAAAAGGAACTTTTGGAGGCAAAAGTAGTGTGTCTACATTGTGAAAGTGACTAATGAATGATTATTCATTATTTATAAAAACTGGAAAACTAGAGGTATTCAATAAAACCAGTAAGTAGCAGGCCTTAAACAAATCTAAGGGTTAGACCTAATATTTGCCTTATTTTCTAAGATTTTCCAGAGAATCAACTGCTCTGTACTGCTGAGCTGGTGGGCTTACTTATAAGAACCAATCAGTAGTTCTTGCATCTTTATTCATCCTAAAGGGTGTCCTCCATTCAGTTGTTGCTGAGTCGGGGCAGTCTGACTTTACTGCCACTTCCATTGTTCAAAAGAAATGCATGGCTTTAGGTTTGGCACAGCAGTGAAGTTTTTATTGACATACAGAGCATACATGTTTCTTTTAAGTGGTGATTTCATTGCTCAAAACGGGTAAATGTGTGTTCTTACCTGTAGGAGTCAGTTGTTTCATTACATATACCAGTGAACCATGGAGGGCTGCTATGAAACCATCCTTGTGGCAGAGAAGAAAACAAAATCTCCAAAGACACAGAAGTATTCTTAGAATTATAGATTTTTCTCTCCCTGATCAAGCAGGCTGCTTGGGTCAAAGGTCTAGAGCAAATACCCTGCAGTAATGTTAGCTTAAAAAAACCCAAAAACCAAGAAACAAAAAACCCCACTTTTCCCCCCCTGCCTGCTATGCTGAGTAGCTCTAAACATTTTCAAAAACAAACCCAGCTTAGACCAAAGCTGACCAATATGCCTTCCAGCTTCAGTTATCACCGATCATTTCTCAGCAAAACTGACTTGAGAGAACATAGCTACTGAAGATAACTCATTGCATGGTGGCAATTCAGTCCCATCTTGGTCTCCTCCACAGTTTTACACATGCATGGATGCACTCCAGAAGATTAGTTCTGGGCAGTGAAATCTTGTGTCCTTTCTGCAAACAATGACCATGACCTCAGCTCCTTGTTGTGAGTCCTTCTCACCCCTACTCATCCCTTGCTGTGAGGTATGAAGCAACCAGGCACTGTGAAGCCTGCCAGCACTGCCTGCCTGGGCAGGAAGAGAGGAAATAACTGCTTTCTTGAATACTAACATTCTTACTGCCATTGTATTCTGTAGATTTACTGTTTTCTGCATTCTTAGTTTTTCTCAAGTGACTGCCTTAGGCCCAATTGATCATCCCCAAAGAGGTCAGTAGCATGGTTGCACCCCGTGGGTTTTTGCAGGAGGCAGCTGCCTGAAACTTGGCTTCTGGATAGACCTCTTTGGTTCTACCCTTTCCTTCTCCTCAGAGTTTCCAAACAAGATTTGCTGTGAGGATAACAGTAATCACATCTCTGAAAAAGAATTTCCGTGTCTTGTGGTCAGAGTAGGTTTAACTACTCAACCTGTTAAACATCTATAGGGTTAAGGGTTTTGCGTAATTCTTACTGAAATGCTGTAGATTTGAGAAAGGTATGTCATAAGACTTAATTAAACTAAAAAATTATTTAGTAGATCACTGCAACTATCTGCAAAAGTGCTGCAGATATACATTTTATGGATTACTGAGAATGATTTCTGAAGGGTATAAAACTCATATAAATGTTGATTTCTGAGGAAGGTAAACTGACGGTCATCATGCCTGTATAGACCTCATATTCCTTACTGACTTCCCCTGTTCCCAAAAGTAGTCACCTCAGGGTTTGTATGGACAAGTAGAATTCTAGCAAAACTAATCTACATGTTGTCCCCACTGCAGCCAGTCAGCACTTTGTATTATATTCAGAATTTTGCTCAAGATTAGGAAACAGCACTGTGAAAAGATCCCACTTACTGAGATTAATGGTAATCCACATTTTAAATGTTAGACCTCCTTTAAACAAGTTGAATGTTGCTGATAGATGTCACAGCTGCAGGGTAGTTAGCACCAGGTTATTAGTGCACTGGTGCTGCTGATTTGTGTCACAGCAATGTCTGGGCTAAGCAAGGGAATACAAAGTGATCCCAGGGAGTCTGATAAGTAACCTCAGCCCCTGGAGTTGGGGTGAAAGCAGGAACTGCAGAGTTATCCTTTGATGTGCCTGATGAGACCTAATTGCTGTGTGCCTGCTGAACAGTCCTCTTTCTTCTTGGGGCTTAAAGAAAATAATTGTAAGAGTATTTTTTAATGAGTACAATGAAGACCAAAGGTAGGATACATATTCTTAACTTTGGAGATCTACAGGATAAGTATCCATAGCCAAGCTGCTCACTTGCTGTGCCTTAGTGACAGAGTGGAGGGAAAAAAGCAGTTATTAATCTGACATTTTTATACACCTACTTTAGGAGGATCTGTGTTGTACTTTGGTCTCCCTTGACTGTATTGGCAATTTCCACTGATGATACAAATTAACTGGAGTGTCTGTCTCAGGTCTGGATATCTGTGTTTTGACAGATGATTGCCATTCAACATGTACAGTATAAGGCTTGGTGTTTGTTTGTGAGCTTTGTACATGTGTATGAAATGTGAGTAACTTAGTTAATGCTAGAAAACCTAATTTCAGATTATCTTGAATGCAGCATTAGTGAAACAATAAGGTTATCTTTTGAGGATAATGGGAAGGACAGTGTTTAAAGCTGCCTGTGGGCATGCTTTTCCTTGTAGGTTGGCATTGCTGAAGAAGAGTGGTGAAGAAGATTGGAAGAGCAGGCTCAGCAAAAAGCAGGAGTATGCAAAAGTGGCCGTCACTGATCGCAGTGCGCAGATGCAAGAAGTTGAGCAGCTGTTGAAGAAGGTAACTCTGTCCCTATTTGGGAAAAACATCTTGCTTGAAATGCTTTTGCTTTTTGAAGACGCATCCAAGTACACAGGCATGCCTAATATTAGCCGCTAGCTCCTGCTGCTCCTCTTGTTGTCAGGCTTGTTTAAAAACCAATTCTCCCAACATGAGAGATTATTAAATGAGGAGGTCTTCACTGTCCTGGGATGTGTAATAGTGCTTACAGTGTCTTCACATCAGAAGATAATGAACTAGTAAGTGGGTCTTTAAGGCTGCTGCAGCATGTACAGGTATAAAGATTTAAGCTCTTTCTCCTGCCCCTCTTCCCTCTCCGCCTTCCACGCCCCCACAGTGAAATTGCCTTAATACTTAGTTCTGATGTTTTCTTATGTATGGGTGAGTTTGTAAAAATGTCACCTTCCTAGCACTGTTTTATCTCTGTGCATACACTGGGGTTTTGACAAGTTATTTTGGATCCTAGAGCTACTGTGGTAATGCAGGTACAAGAGCATTCATGAGCCATTTGGCTTTTGGTTATCTTGCATGATCTTTGCCATTTGTGAATAGCCAGAAGTGGCAGGACCAATATTTTATCTGTCTTACAACAGGTAGTGAATAAAGAGGGAGATGGGTAGAAAGGTGTGGAGGAAAGGGAGATCCAGATTGTTAGCACACTCTGATTATGTCTATACATGAGTAAATTAGGTTGCCCAGCAAGGTCGAATCTTTATATATATATATATATATATATTATTACCTCAATACAGTAATGGTCGCTGGATGTGTTACCTGTGCCATACTTGTTTTTTGTCCAGTGAAATCTTTGTTTCAGACTAAATTTAGCTTGGACCTGTGGCCTGACTGCCTTTAGCAGCAGAGGTGCTACATGAGGATCTTGGAGTGCACTTCAGGACTTGGTTTCATGCAAAAGTCTGTGCAGTCTGCAATGTGAACCAAAGTGCAGAAAGTGAGGGTGACCAAGAGATTTGCTTCAAAATGGACTGTCCCCTGGCTCAGAGTACAGGACCAATGGAGACTGGTTTCCCTTCTCAGTCAGATGAAATAGGCTGTCTCAAAAGCCTTTAATTTCTGTAGGAGTACTTCACAGAGGACCGGTGAAAATAAAATTTGTGTTACAAAATTTGCTAGTGGGGGTGGTAATCTTTGGATCCAATTATTTCGTTGTTTCCTTCTACTAAATAGAATAGACAAACAGTAACAAAATGTCTCCTGTTCCATCAGTGCATTAAAAGTAAGGACACAGTTTATCATTATTGAGGATAAATCTGTGCCTGAACACGTGAGTCATCAGTCATGTTAACTGGACAGAAAAGAATAAAGCTGATTTTTGCAGCTTGGTTTATGGGGTTTGTTTTGGTTTTGCTCTGTGGACTTGTTCAAAAATCCAGCTGCTAGTTTGAAAGACGTCCTAAAGCAAAAATAGTTCCAGGGAGGAAAGCAAAATTGTGGTCACATTTTTAACAGGCTAGTCTCCAAAATGACAACTGTTGAGATCAGATAACAAATGTACTCTAGCTAAAGACAGTGGGGTTGAGAAAAAGCTTTAAACAGCTGCCAAGATTTAGGCAGAGACAAACCCTTTGTTCTCTCTCCTCACCCCTCGGCACCCATACCCTCCCTGCTGTGTTACCATGTGCAGCAAGCACAGTCAGGCTTTTAAAGCAAGTAAGGGAGCATGAAGTGCTGGAGGGATACAAGCTTTGAAGTGACAGTGCTGGCAGGGGAAGTTTCTGTGACACTGGGTCACCCACTCTGATAGTTCATGTTAGCTCTTGGCTATTTAAGCCTAAATCAAAGGATTTTCATGTCTGCCTATGGATGAAAATTCGGGTGTGTAAGATACACCATTCCATGAACTATAGTGATGTTTGGGATGCTGATTCTCATGTGATACATGAGAAATATGTAAACTCTTACTGAGGGTACTCTACTTACAAGACAACCATGTCAGCTGCCCTTAAATCTAGAAGTACTGGTTTTGATAAGCAATCAGTGTGGTGGCTGTTATCCTTTGAGGACCGTGAAGCACTGTGCTATTGAAGTCTGTTTGTGGAACTTTGAGACTCTGCTGTACTTGAGAATCTTAAGTGTTTTCTGTTGCTGGATTACAGTAAAAATGGAGGAATTGTATTGATTACTGAATTTTGAGCTAGTTAGATAATTTCCACACATGGCAGTCATCAACACCATGGCATCAACAGCATGGGTGTGTAAACTTGTCATGCCCTGCTGCTTCAAAACAATGCCTGATGTTTTTAGTTACAGTATGGTGCTCCTATTAATGTAGTCAGACACCTTTTTAGGTTTTTTTTGTGTGTCTCTCTTAAAAGGTTACCTGAATTATTCTGGAGGTTTGATTATTGAAGCATAGCTGCAGAAATTAGAAGTTTATAGAGTATATTTAGATTTCATATAAACAACAAAAGTGGAACGATTCATACTCTTAACAAAATAGCTACATTAAATAGTGCTGTTTGATCACTTCTAGTCAAAATGCTTCTTCGTGGTGTCTACATGGTGAAATATTTATCCAAATGTGTTACAGTTATTTGTGTGTAGACTAAACTGTAGAAAAACACCATAAAATTCATGGAAAAGCTGACAGAGAAACCTCAAACAAGAAAAAAAAAAGAGAGACTAAGGAATTAACACAAGCAGATACAGATGAGGGGGGAAGCTGAGATTTATTTGGAGGTCCAGCATCTGTTTTGATGATTGCTGCACACAGGAGGAAAAATTTTCGGAAGCTGTGAGACTTCCTAAATTATTTATATATATGGTAAAACATATTTGGACAATTCAAAGAATAGCTCTAACATCAGGGGAACAACTGTCTTGCTGGATGAATGTCTTACTGGAAAAAAATCTCTTTTATTTAGGAAAAATATTTTGGATTTCATATCTTTGTTTTCATCATCTTAGGCTGGATGGAACACTTGCAGTTTGTTGGATTTCTTCATGAGTAGAAAAATTAAT